>NC_090440.1:1761140113-1761454488 GCF_031143425.1 Pleurodeles waltl | reverse complement strand
AACATTGTTAATTGATTTTTAATATATTAATCTCTTCTTAGTGACCACTATTGAACATCACACCTTTCCTTTTTTTTCTACACTGAAAGGCAATGTTTTTCTAGATGCTTGACCTCTAAAAACCATTGAAAAAATGGATTGAGGGTTCCAAAGGCACAAAGTACTCTTTGGAGAGTGAGAGCATCCTGCTTCAAACACCATTTGCCACATTGGGGGAGGAAAAGGATTGCCTTTTTAAGATTCTGGGAGTGCGAGAGTAGTGAAGGACATCCTTCTTTATGAACAGCTCTGAAATAAGATGGGTTTCAGTCTCTGGTTCTATGTGTGATGCACTGATTGCAGCCACAATAAGTACAAACATACAACAATGTTTATGCATGCGTTATTCATATTAGGAAATAAGGACTATATGAACAACCAGAGTATCAGGTGCTAGCTTCATACTGGTTGTAGTAGAGCTAAGAGTAAATTTGCAAGCGTTGTAGCAGTGATAGCAAATTCCTTTAGTTTGGGGAGCATGGTTGAAGCAGCTGATCAGGTTGTTGCAGCCATTTGTCTCTTGGTACACCAACCGGGTTAGTTTTGAGTCTCAGTAATGGCATACTATTCAGAAAATATTGATGGAGAAAGCTCAGATAAGATGTTACTATTGGAAAGGCTAGCATCTTTTGACACCAAAGTGCTCTTTGGTTCTCATAAAAATGTAATTAGGGTCTAAAGGGTAGAAATCAGTGAGTAAATATTTAGTGCGTTGCATTTCATTTGAAGAATGCCGCACAAGTGCCACAAAGATCATCATTTGATTGCATTTTGATGAGTCTTGTGACAGCTATAGAGATTATACCTCTTACCTTTAATTTCCGGCCTTTGAGCAGTCCATGAAGCTGAGGGGGTGACGTCATTAAATTTAGAAGCTAGCAAGGCTTAACTGCCACTCTGGCATTTTCCTGGTGGAGTGCAGGCTTGCGTGCTGGTGTCCGGTCAGGATGCGCTCCAGTGAATGAACCATGCCTCCACAGGACCCATTCTAGTCATAGTTTGCTGCAGGGTTTGAGCTTTTTTGCAAGGGCTGATTCTGAAATCTAGTCAATTCCTGCAAGCATGCAATGCTTTAAAACAGCATACTTGGTAGAAAACATTAATGTATAGCTTTAGCATCAAAATATCTAATGATGGGATTGTTTTTTGACTGCGCAAGAACGTAGTGATGGATTGAATACTTAATCACAAAGGCAGTTAATGCTGTTCATTTGCCTTCCGATAATCAATGACCTTTTAAAATGATGCAACACAGAGGAAGCTTTTTGGGTGTACAGGGCATTAGAATTGTCTGAATGGTTTGGACTCTTAAGCCTCTCATCTCTGTGTTTGAAGATTGATCACTTGAGCTTTCGGACAATAATAATGAATTGTGTTTTTGTACATTAGATTGTGAGCACTTTTTTGGGTTTCATTTCTTAAGTGCCATGAAGTAAAACAAATAACTAGGGGCATAGAAAAACTAAGCAAACTAGTCAGAAAGACAAAAGTGACCTAATCTGGTCAGCAGTCGTGATAACTTCATTTTCCTGGCCCTTAGAGAAAACATTATTTTTCTTAACCAATAAATCAAATGAATGATCACCAGACACAATAATTTGTTGTGTGGTAGAAAGTATGAAATTTGTTGATCAAAAGAACGTTTACTTTTTTGATATCCAGTGACCATAGGAGTTTGTTGCTGAGCCAGATCAACAGATTGAGCTTGGTTATTTTTGTTAGCACGCTGTTCGAAGATTATAAAATTGTCTCCTGCACATGTTCCTGACTTGTAAAAATCTAAATAAAATGTGCATAATTGGCAGTAGATGGTGAAAAGTTTAAGTAAATTTAAATAATTATATAAAAAGCTCTGTCAGCTTTTTTGAGAAAATTGCAAGCCCTTATCCTGTTTGATCTGTTTGAGGCATCATCGTGCTCAGTGTCTTGGTTTGGTGCCCCTGTGTTGCAGCATTTCTTAGCAGAGATTTGTAGAAGTTCACCCACATACCAAAAACAAACGAAGTATGCTGGTTTTCTTCTCAAGCCTCTCATCTTCATGACCCTTTGCCTCACCTACAGTGGCATTAGAAATGACAACACAAGATACCTGGCAAAGACACTAAAATGTCCAGCATCGGCCAAAGGTCTGTTGTTACTATAGCCCAGAAAATGCTGGAAGGATGGTAAGGGCTATGTTCTCCAAACCACATTTTGTCAATAACCTTAACAAGATAGTGAGACCAGAACAAGTTGCCAAAACGTTATAAGGGTTTTTCTCCAGAATTCTGAGAAAGTGGAAGATGGCAAGGGAACAATACAGCTTCACTGACACTGGTGGTGGACCCACCTCACCAGCTGATTGCACTTTGCTTTGACCCGTAGGTTTGCTCTCTGTTTTTCCAAAAACTTGAAGAACACTTTAGTGCAGTCTATTCTCTATATTGATTATTTGATGTAGATTGCACACTTTCCAACAGTTCACTTTTATTATATTCCATTCAATCAAGGTAAGATCCATGACATTTCCATAGACATTGTAGACTAATGTTGCTTCATTGTGTAAACATTTGCAAAACCCATTGCATTCCGGGTAACCTGACCCTCCTTCAGGGGTGTCTAAAAATAAAAATATTCATAAAGATATTCAATGTCACATGAAGGAACTACTCTACACAACCCCCATGAACTGTCACCCTGGTGACATGCTTGCCGTGCCTCAATGAGGATGTTCTATAAGGAAACAAAGGAAATACAGCGCCTTCAACCTATGCAACCCTGGAAGCCCAAGTGCACGTGTTGTAGAGTGCTAATATGCAATATTTTTGATCCTGATTGTTGCTGTTCTGTTGCAATAACCTTTTGTTAGTTATCAAGCGCCCCAATGAAAAAACCTAAAGAAAACAGAGGATGCTGCTTGCGCCTAACACTGGCTGCTAACAGCCAACTTCAATAAATGACCATGTGCCCAGCGTACTTACAGTGTCACTCGGAGTTAAACTTCCAGGCCACAGAGAATTGCTAACACTCATCTCAATGTGTTAGAGCCACACCGTAAGAATAAAAGTGTATTCGTGATGGTTTACCATAGACGCCAGATACAACGCTACCCGCTATAGAATCAACCCGCCAAGTGAATCACAGTCACTATATCTGATTTAGTCATGCAACGCTGACGATATTGTGAACCTCCCTCATGTGCCTAACATACCGAAGCTTGAACATTGTAATAACTTACGTGCGAGACAACCGTGATTCTATCATGCACAGTGGGACGTGTGCGTATTGAATGAAAAACGTATTTGCTTGGTCCCAAGAAAATTCCAACTGTGTTAAGACCTGATGTCCACTTACCCCCCACCCCCCAGCAATGATGTGAAGTGAATGAGCCCTAGCAAAAGACTACAGAATAAAGGCTCTTAAACCTCACTGTAAACCCTCACTATCCTGGCTAGAAACCGAAGGTAATAAAGTGCGCATCTCACAACGACCAGTGTCAATTACCATATTCTTACTAGGCTAGCTGTATAATCAAACAAAGGAAAAAAAACCTCAATATAAACGCCTTACAGCCCTCTTGTGACCAGTCAATAAAGGTCAACCGTTAAAAGTGGTTTTGTCATTAACCAAAAAAATGCCCATATGACCACATGCTACTTTGCTGAATGTAAATCAAACCAAGACCTGACCAAGCACAGAGGCCCCATTTACAATGGGTACACCAGTTACAATGAAACTATCCAAGCCCAAGTGATATTTTACAGCTACAAAAATGTATTAACAAGTGAAACCAAGTGAATGCCAACTCCCTCAGAGAAAATAAGCATATTCCAGTTTAACATTCATCCCAGTTGGTTGCATTGTCTAAACGTTTGATCGAGAAAAATTCTGATTTCAGCTTATTCTTTTGCTTGTCCATCCCCATCTTCCACTGTACCACTTCCAGTATTTTAAATCTTAATTGAGGGGTGTTATTGCCGGCTTCCGTCCAGTGCAAGATACGCTGGATGATTTTAATCTGTTACTCTTGTGCTGTTATTCTAGCTTTTGATTTTACATTCTGTTTTTCCAAAGTACGCTTTGCCACATGGATGCTTCAGTTCGTATACCACATGCTTAGTGTTGCAATCTCCTGAATGTTTCAACTTAATGTTGTAAACTCGTGTAGGATGAACCACTGTATTGTCAATTATAATGTTATTACATTATACACGGTTTTGGCATTTCTGAGTGCCACAATGAATTAATAATTTAAGTCCTTCTTTTGCGCTCTTGTGGCTAAAATTTCCTTAGAATTCTTTGATCTACTATAAGCAAATAAAGGTCTCTTGCATCTTACAATAAAGATTTTGAAAATCTGGTTCGTTCTGCATTATTTCCCACCTTCTGTTTATAATCTTCCTGTGGCTTTGTTGAGTATTTTAGTACACATACCATTCTGTTGGATCCAGGTTTGTTCGCTTTTTGTTTTTTTGTTTTTAAACAAGTAATTTCTCTCAAGCAATTGCACCCTTGCCACTGCTTGGTCCAATGTGTATGAAGGATAGCCCCAATGTTTAAATGTACATTTGAATTTCTCATATGTTCTTGAGAGATCATCTGCATCAGATATGATTCTTTACAGTCTGATGAGTTGCAAATAGGAGAGATAGTTTTTCAAAGCTGGCGGATAGAAGCTTGGAAGTGCCATCTTGAATCCAAGGTGGGCAGGGGCCTCTGGGAGCATCTGAGTGGCCAAGTCAGGTAGGTGACGTCAGAGCCCTCTCCTGATAGGTGGTCACCTGGCTAGGAGACCAATCCCCCTTTTAGAGCTATTTAGGATCTTCCTCTGGGGTGGGTCCTCAGATTTGGCTTGCAAGATTCCAGCAGGACTCTTCCTCAACCTCTACTTCGACTTCTGGCCACTGGAACTGCGACTGCACCCTCCAGGAACTGACAGTGTGCATCCACGAAGAAGACTCTGCTTGCAACATTGTTTCAATGGCTCCTTCCGGCTTCTGCAACATTTCCATGGCTGTGCATCCTCTGAGGGTGGCAAGTCTTCAGCCTGTGTGAGAAGGAAAAAGGAATCTCCCTTGGAGTGAAGGACTCACTCCCTTGCATCCGCAGGCACCTCCTGCAACAACGACCGGCTGCGTGGATCTCCTCTCATCCTGAGCAGTGTGTATCCTGAATCATGGGTGGTAGCCTGGAGCGGTCCCCTTGGTCCTCTCTGCCACATGTCCAACTTCAGTGGAGGTAAGCCCTTACCTTCCCAAGCAGGACAGTACCCCCGCGCACTGCGTCTCTCCAGCTACCAAGGCTTGTTGGCAGCTCCTCCAAGGAATTTTCTGGCTCTGCATAGCCCCAGAACTCCTTCCTGTGACGCACAGCCCTCTGTGGGCTTCTCCTGTGGCGTGGGACCCTTCTTCAGTTGTGCTGCGTGGGCTGCTCTGCGACTCCTGGTTCCTCTTCCTGTTGGTCTCCTGTGGGGGCTGCTTTTTCTTCTGTGAACTCTCTGCCTTACTGAGGCCCGCCCTACCATCCCCTCATGGGTTGAGTCCTTCTGGACCTTGCTGGTCCCCGGCAGCTCCACTTTTGCTTCACCGCGACATCTGCCTTTGCCATGGCTTGTTGGTGGCTTCTCCACGCCCCTGACCAACTGCAATCACCCATCCGGCGTGGGATGTCAACTGCATCCTCCAGGAACTCTTCACCGACTCCAGGGATGCAGTGCTGACAGTCTTCATTCCAACGTCGACCAACTCCTGCTACCGCAGACGGGTGGGGAGTGGCTCCTGCTCCCCCTGGACACTTCCTGACTTTTGGACTTGGAATCCACCGTTGGTTTTTTGCAATCTTGTCTGGGAGTTGCATTATCTTTTTTTTGGGTGGTTTGGGAAAATCCAGTAACATTCCTTTCTTCCTGGTCGTTGGAGAGCACTGTGGTACATACTGCTTGGGGTTTCCTAGCTCTTCAAGCTGCCCTCTACGCAACCCACTTACCTAGGTGGGGGTCCTGCATTCGCATTCTATTTTTTTAGTATATGGTTTGGGCTCCTCTAGCGTCACTATTGCCTATTTGCTATCACTTTTTATGCCTATTTCCGATTACTAGTGTACATATCTAATGTGTTACTTACCTCCTATTGGTGGGTTGCCTCTTTAGTACTTTTTAGTAATTGTGTTACTTTAATAAAGTGCCTTTATTTTTGTAACACTGGGTGTTTTCTTTCATGTGTGTAAGTGCTGTGTGACTAGAGTGGTCTTGCATGAGCTGTGCGTGGCTCCTAGATAAGCCTTGGCTGCTCATCCACAGCAATTTCTAGATAGCCTGGCTTCTAGACACTGCCTACACTACACTAATAGGGGATACATGGACCTGGTTTAAGTGTAAGTACCTTACGTACCCACCACACACTAGGCAAGCTTTCTACACGTTTTTATGCAGGTTGCTGTGAGCTTCACCATTACATCCACAAAGGGTATTTGAATGTTTTTGAATCTGGTTTGTGAACCGAATGTGATAATTTCTGGTATTCAGTTTTGCAATATTGTGCTCCATTGCTTTAGGCTGGCCCTTCAAGTTCAAGATGTCATCAATGAATCTTTTGTATAACAGCAGATGTTGCTGCCAATGTTCTCAATCAACAGAATTTCTGCTTCAGATTTTGCAGTGAAAATATTGGCATATCCCTGAGAAACACTTTACTGTCTGTCACATCCTCCTGTCGAAGTACAACCTATTCTACTGCTTCTAATCCCTCATTGTGGGTGATCGATGTGTACAGTGCCCCATCAATGGTGCACATTTACCAATTAGTAATGACTTCCGTGGGAAGCTCAACAATAATGTTGCGGTAGGGTCTTTAATGTACGAAACCCATCTTTGTGCAAATGGTTGATGGAAATAGTCAAGGTAACAACCTTTGGGCTCACAAAGAGACCCACAGGATGAATGGCAGATCTTGTGGATGTTTATGAATTTTTGGCAGCATGTATAACTTGGGTCTCCTAAGATAGTCAGTGGTCAGGAAAGCCTTAGTGCGGTCATTTATCCATTCCTAATCTGCAGCTGTCAACAAAATGTCCTTGAGAATATACTGGAACACTTCTCTGGGATCTGAATCCTATGGCATACAAATATACGGGTCATGAACGTGTGAATTTACTTTATTCACATAAAATGCAGTGTCCATAAGGACGAAAGCTCCGCCTTTACCAGCTGATTGAAATGTAATGCACAAGTTACTTGCCAACATGTGTAGAGTGCTCCATTCATTTCGGGTTAAATTATTTCTGACACTAGCATCAAGCTTTATGGATTTGAAATCATGTTTTCACTAAGAATACAGCACATAAAGAGAGCAAAAAATAAAGCTACAGCACCTCAAGAAAAGTAATCAAGACAGACTAGAGCACAACACAAGAAAAAAAGTAAACCACCGACATGCAATGACAAGCACACAAATAAGCAAGACAAAAATTTGCAAGATAGTTCACAAGAAGAAAATTGGGTATGCTTTCTAAGTGCGTAAAGCAGTAAAAAGTTGAAGTATTGGAAGCATTGCAGGGTGCTCAAATCAGTGTGTGCCCAGAAATAAACCATGCAGTGTTGCATTTTAAGTGCTCTGGCCTTGGCTCAAAACTGTCTCAGTGTTGGGTGCATTTCCATTGGAACCACATGAAGTCTGTGTGGGCTTAACTTGTTCATAGCAATGCTTGCATGGTCGCCAGCATCCATCTTCTGCACAGAGATGCAAGACCAAAAGCTTGCTTTTCCGGAAATTTCCCCAGCATATCAGGAAAAACAAGCACTAGTGCTAAACACCGAAGGGCGAAGCATGCTTGCATATAAGCACCCATGCCTGGCCCTGATGATTGTCACACAAGGGTGTGCTGGCCGGCACAGCTGCAGATGGCAGGCACCAAGTGACCAGAAAATAGCTGATGGGCGGTTCAGGGAAGCCTGCCTAAAGGGAGGAAGGAGGTGCACAGGAAAGAGCTAGAACGATGGGACTGTACCATGACAAACGTCTTCAGGTGGACAAAATGATCCAGGTGCTTGAAGTGCTCATCTGTAGATGAAGGGGCCCCAAGATCTACTCAGTTGTACATGACTGTGACATGAGATTCCGTCCTCCAGAAAAGAAACATTTCGTTTCTAGATCCAAAGAGAAATCAAGCCTCATACCTCAATTTCTAAGGAAATGGCACCTAAACAAGCACATCTGAGATGTGACGAACAAATGTAAAGAAAAAAGTGAGAAGCAAGATATAAGGGAGGAAGGATGTTGTTGCATGGCATCTATGAAAGCTTCCTCCAAGAAATGTAATATTTCTCTATGTGGATTAATGGCAAAATGGTAGTTGGTCTCTTTATGGCCTTAAAAAGAAGTGAAAGTAAACAGTGACTGTGAACACATTTTTTTTTTATTGCAAGTAACACCAACAATCAAACATTGACTGACTGTGAAAAGCACATATTGCAGCATCACAGCAAAGAAACATTACAATAGTTCCACATTAATCCCCATAACCCTAATGTGCGTTGATCAAGAGATAGGCATCAAAGACTGAATGCCCCTGATGTGAAATAGCATCATTGGTGCCTACAATTGGCGTACATAGATCACCCTGATACACATTCGACTTTACCCATATTTTGGACCATTTATTTGGGCAACGTCTACTTTCATAACCCTCCCTTTCAGCCAACATACACCAGTCCATATCACGTTTCCAATCCGACGGGAGTGGTATCCGTTCTGCTCTCGACATTGTGCTGTGTTGAGTTTTGCGACCATTAGTCCTAGTGTCACATAGAGCTGGTCCATACGACTGAGATCAGTAGTGTCCCAGAAATTAAGAAGGCACCACTTTTTGGAAACCCCCATATTGCTACCACAAACATGGTTTAGACAGGTCACTATAGATTCCCAGTACTGCTGAAGCATCGAGCAGCTCCAAATTGTGTGAAAAAAATGACCGTTCCCCATTGCATTTCCTAAGGTTCATTGTAGTTTCTGCTTTGCCTTCGTGGCCAAGGTAATACAGAAATAGTAAGATCAGTTTAGGATTTTCAGTTGTATAAGATGGAACCTCAATGTTATAGCCATCTCCCTTGGAGATGCCAATGCCTCAGGACACTTATCATCTATGTCATTGAGATCTTTCGGCCAACGATCTTGAAGGTGGGTCAGTGTATCAGGGGAGTTATTTAACAGTTTGCAGTTGGTGAGCGAAATCGCCTTTTTAGACAGATGGCCCTCTAACAATCTGTCCTCAAGTGGGGATGATTCAGGAAGGTCTGTGTCTCTGGGTAAGGCATGCTGGATTTGTAAGTATCTGTAGAGATCTGTGGATGCCTGTTGATACTCATTATGTAGCTTGGCGAAGGAAATCACCCCACTTTAAGTCCATAGATCTATCACCCGGGATAAACCGATCAAGTCCCATTTAATGAAGCACTGCTGTGTATCAAGAGTACCTAGTTGTACAGAGTCCCACAAGGGAGTGGCTTAGGTTACCCTGCCTCACCAACCTGGGGACTTCAGTGCAGTGTGCCACAGGGTAAGTGTAACTGTGATGGGGATGGGGCAGGACGTCGTGGGGGTATTGCCATAGATGGTCCCAAGAGATCCCCCCCCCCCCCAGGAGTCATGTTTCGCCTATCCATCTGGAAGACCGGCTCATCTTCAGGAACGTAAGCCCAATAGTTGATGGTGACAAGCTGTGGCGCCCAATAATATATCTGTACATCGGGAAGGCCTATCCCGCCATCGTGCCAGCTTCTGGTTAATGTCTTGAAGGCAATGGGGGGCGGGGGGGCATTCCAAAGCAGTGAATTATACTGTTAATGGTTGGGAAATAAATCTGCAGGACATGGTGAGGCATGTTTTGGCGTAGAGCCATCATTTTAAATAGGGCTGCTTTCCCCAGGACGGTCAGTGGTAAGGTCTGCCAGTGTTGTATGTCTCTTTGCATGCGTATTAGTAGGGACACGAGGTTGTGGGTGTACAAGGTGAGTGGGTCTCTAGTTGTATAGATCCTAGATATTGGAATCCTTCTGTAACAATCCGGGCTGCACAGCCCCTGGGTAGCTTTGGAACGGGGACGTGGAGGAGGCAGATTAGAGAATTACTCCAATTGATGGTGAAGACAGAACATTATCAGAATAGAGCAAGTATGTGTATTATTCTGTCTAGGGTTTGCACCGGATCAGCAGTGTAAAGCAGGATGTGGTCCGCATAGAGGGAGAACATATCTTCCCAATCTGTAGTCCATCTCAGACATTTAACAAGGGGGTCGTTCCCAATCCACGCAGCCAATGGCTCCAGCACCAGGGAGAAAATTAAGGGGGATGTGCAGCATCTCTGCCTTGTGCCTCTCCGCAACTGGAAAGTGGGGTATGATTCTCCATTAGCCGTCACCTGGGCTAGCGGACCGGAGTACAAGAGCTGTACCCACGATATGAAGCAGGGGCCAAAGCCCAGTTTAAGCAGGACCCCAAACATAAAGGGCAACTCAGTTGTGTTAAAGGCCATTTGGCCATCTAGGGAAAGCACAAGGGCGTTCTCTAGTTATCATATTTCTTGATCATATCTAGAAAGCATAATAATGATCTGCCTTTGTCAACTTCCTGCCCTGCTGCAAGTCTACAATAAATTTATCTATGCAGGTTTGTAATATAATAAAGAATTGTTAGAAGAAAGGCCTGATATGATGTACAAATTTCCATTCTAATGTATTGGGCATGGGCCTTATTGTGCTCAATGACAGAGCAGTGTAGCAAAGAAATTGTCACTACTTTATAATCTATCAAGGCAGACAACGAGAGACTCGAGAGTGTGCTTGCTCTGAAAGAGGTTTTCTTATGGAGATGGATACTTCTAGTCCCAGAAGCCTCACCTTCAGAATAGCCCCAGGGCCCAGACTGGATCTGGAAAGTTTAAAAAGCTCAGTATGTATCATTGTGTGGATCTGCTCTGACTTTGTTCAGCCCTGAAAGTGGTGAACAGATCTACACATAAGCACCAACCCTCCCTGCTCATGTTGTTTCTTTTCTTTCTGTTCCTTTGTATGCAGATCCAGAGATCACTCCCAACTTTTTCCTTGCCAGTTGACAAGTTTTTCTCTTCCAAGATTTATGTTTCCGGTCCACAAGGGAACTATGTCCTCTCTTAAAACTACAGGGTTTAAGCCTTATGGAGACTGTCGCAAACAAATATCTGTGACAGATCCCCCATGAGGTCTGCCTCTGGTGTTTGGGTTAAATGCATGACTCAGTCCTGCAGGGAAGTGTGCCTTTATGAATCGAAATGTGGTCTTGGAATGCGAAGCAAAGCTGTACATCCCTGAACACCAGAAGAAGCTTCAGAAGTCCTGCTCTTGCTTGCGGTCGAAGGCTCTGACTCTTTCCCACCCTTGAGGACATTCCCTGATAAGTCCTCATAGAGGTCCATGTCTTCCAGTGGGTTGAAGGTCAAGCAGGATTCATCCCAGTCCATCCACTCTCAACTTAAGGACGTTGGGGTGCTTTGCGATCTTGTTCCTGTATGAAAGTGCTATGCCAGTTTCTGGGTTCATTGGCAACATCACACCAAATGGAGGTCTTTAGAAAGGCTGTGCTAAGAATTTTTGGCTTCCTTCCTGCTTCCTCTGTGCTTTCAGGCCTCAAGCGTCTGCAGAGGCCTCTGATTGCGATACCAACAGCGGGTTTGCTCCCTGTGCTGTCTGTGCCTCCAGAACAACCCATGGGTTTCTCTCTGACATCTTAGTCAGCTTTCCTACTGCCCCCAAAATCAACAGCGTTCCCTGCTACATCAGTGCTGGCACTATGTATGCAGGTGCTGGAGGATGACTCCATTCCTACTGTGTTCTCAGAGTCAAATCGATCTTAACCCAACCAAGGGTGTCTTCACATCATACCAACACAACCAGCCCCAGCTCATTCAGATAGAACCATGCCTTTATTTCCGTGTCGCACTACAGCTGTATGACAACTTTTCAGTTCTTACTCCGATCACAGCCAAGCAGCCTTTGAGGATGACAATGGTGATGAGGTGGAGTATTTTCTCAGGCAGGCTGATGACTGTTTTTCTGGATTTACAGGACATTAGTGGGTTGAATCCTTCTCTGTACTATGTCACGTGTTGTCCCCCTGCACCACCAACAGATTAAAGTACCTCCTTCGCCATAGTGATGAGATTTACAACAGACGTTTTGAACTCACAGTTGCCTATGATGGCGTTCCAAACCAATGTCCTAACAGATGATTTGCAACCAGGACAAACTTCATTAGAACAGTTTCCTCTGTTCAATGAGGTTCTGATTACCTCTCATGGGCATCTGGTCTAAGCCCTTTTCCTATCCTCTGATGAGCAGGCAGGTTGTCAGATGCCACAGACCGGTGCCAGGCAAATCAGATTTTTTTGATGCAGCACCCTACACCAAAGAGTCTGGTAGGTTAAGCATCCATCAGTAGGTTGAATCCTAATTCATTCCTTACGACTCCTTCTGAGAGACTTAAAACGTCTTGACGCTTTTGTTAGGTGGATATTTTCCTCAACCAGCCTAGTCATCTGGTCTGTCAGTGCCAGCTGCTTGCTGGCGAGATGTACACATTTATGTGAGAAAGCTGCCTAGACCTTGCTGGCAGTCCCCTGGGATTTTCGGGCTAATTTGGCTCAAACCATCCAAGATGGTCAGGAGGCAGCAAAGTATATTATCGGCTTGGAAAGAGCATTTGGCAGTGGCATTGTGCTAAAGTGGCACACTTGCATGTGATGCATGAGTTTTTGTAGAGACATGCAAGCCTTTTTACTGGACATGGGATTCAATGGGTCTCAGCTGTTTGGAAAGAAGGCTGAATCGGTATTGAGACACTTTAAACAAAAAAAAGGCTAAGTACAGTGCCTTCAGTATACCTTTATTCCACACGAGGCTGGTATACCATACTGCAACAGGCACCCCTGTCCTTATGGGTTGATGGGTGGGGATGAAGCAGACAGCCCCCAGGCCATCAAGGACAGCAAACCTCCCAGTCTCTCTCCATAAGGAATTCACCTCTAAGCTGTTTTAGTTTTTCCATAGTGACGCACATCTACCCTGTGGGAGGCAGAGTCAGATGTTTCTCCTGGGGTGCCAAAATACAACATCCGTCTGATCTGATAGTTCATTTAGATTGTCCAACATGGCTATGCCCTGCTATTCATCACTGATCCTTGCCCATCTTGCGTCAAGAAGTGCAGGCTCTTAGAGCCAAAGGATCCATACTGAGGGTCTTAGCCCAACAAATAGGAAGTGGCTGTCACTCCTGTTGTTTGCTTGTGCTGAAGAAGGACTGAGGACTTCATCCTATTTTAGGTCTCCACCCTCTGAATGCCTTCTTGCAGGACGTCAGATTAAAGATGTTTATGCAGGCTCTAGTTCTTTCTGCCCTGCATCTAGGTGCCTGGATGATGGAGATCAGCGTGCCAAAGTCGTACCTGAATCCTTCATGGAGACTCCCTTTCATAGGAACCATCCTAAATAGAGTTCATTTCGTCATCTCCCTGCCACCACAATCCAGTCCAAGACTTTTGGAGTATGATTTCAGTGTTTCAGACTCGTTCCTGAATGTTGGTGGGAATGGCTCTGAGGCCTCTGGGCCACCTGGCATCCTGCTTGTCGACCATGCCAGGTGGCATATGTAGCATTTGCAGTGGGGTTTGAAGTCTCAGTGGGCCCAGTACCAGGGTGGTCTTACCAGATTCCATCAATGTTTCAGAAGAGACTTCAAAAGACGTGCAGTGATTGCTCAGCTGCAATTGGACCCCCACTTCCTGCCCCATTGAGAGTTGACAGTGTTGACACGTACGTCACTACTGAGATGGGTAGGTCTTCTGTGAAATGTAGACATTAGATGACTCTAGTCTCCAGTGGAGACGTCACCTCATCAACCTTGTCACTATCACTGCAGCTTGCATCATGAGTGAAAGTGCTCTCTGTTCTTCTTTACTCCACATTTTTTCCAGATTAAGTGGTATTGAGGACCACGGTGGGAGGTCTTTTAGCCAAAAGTCGTGACTTATTTTCACGTTTGACTGTCCATCACTGTCCAAATGTTCTTTACTCCTCCTCTGCCATTAAATAAGGAGGAGAGACTTCATTGGTTGGACACCAGCAGAGACCTTAGCTTCTACTTTGATTACATCAAAGACCACTGGGCGAATTATCCGATTTTTGTGGGGTTCCGTGGGGCAAAGAAAAGGTCTGTCAAGGTGGATAATCCTCTTCATTAAGATCTGCTTTTCATTGGCCAAGAAGCATCATCCAAAAGCTCTGAGGGCCCATTCCACTAGGACCAAGTGGCTACCTCTGAATTGGCATTCTATATACCTGTCCTTAAAATCTGCCAGTCCACAGTGTGGGCATCTGTGCTCACGTTCTTGAGGCAGTACTGCTTTAATAGCCAGAACTGTCCAGAAAGGAAATGTAGCTGTTCAGTCCTGCAGGACTGTTTAGACTGAGCCATGGCACCGCCCCACCACCTGGGCAGGCAGCTTTGATATCTATTCTAAATGTGAGGAATCTGTGATTAGGGGCAAAGAATAGGCATAAGAGGGATTTTCATACTCTACACTGTTGACACGATTGCTCATTTTAAAAACTTCCTCACCCAGGTCTAAAGATGTCTCAACAATTTTTCACTCTTCTTAATGTTCTGGCAGCACTTGGCAAAATTAACTCCCTTTTCTGCATATCTTAAAAAATGCTGTATACCTCGTAAAATATATCCACCACCATTCCCTATAAAATTTGCCTGGGACCTAACTTCTCCCCGTGTGTATTTTTGTTTCTTTCTCCTTTTGGCTAAATGACTGCATCCCACATCAGTTGTCCCCTAACTGTGGCCTTTCTTGACACCCACAGGAACTGTGAGAACTCAACTGAGTGTCTTCAATATATGCCTGGGTATGGTATTTCAGTTGACATTTTATGAAGACAGTTTAAAACAGATGATATTCAGTCTCCAGTGCTTTATAGGTGCAGAACGGCTTCTGTATCCATTCTGTTATTAGTCATACTGTAGTATGGTCCAACAAATCACACAATCAATTACATGGGTTTCACAGACTTTGAGGTTAGGAAAATAATCTGTTCTTTAAAGATTGCCATGGGTGCTTGAGAGGAAGCTGTATTCACTGTCCATCAGGTGGGTCCTTTTTATGCCATTCAACGCTGCCCCAACATTATTATTGGAAATATCTTGCCCATTCTGTCTTGGATCTGGTCTGGCACCAGGTTTAAATAACCGCAACATGTGTGTTCTCGAATTCTGAGAGAATTATGGACAGCATGCACTGAAAGGCAATTTTGTGGTATCGAGAACATATATAAATATCACAATCGAGTGTTCCCCTCCCATTTTCAATATTGTGAATCTATAGAAGCCTTCTGTCTCACTCCATGTTTTTGGGTTTGTACAGGAGATAGATTAATGGGTCAGTGGGAATTCTGCTTTTCTGCGTCTTTACCCCAAAATTTCCATTATTGCTAGGACCTATGTATTTGCTGGTGCTTTAAAACTGTACATGCTAGCACTGTTAATCAGCGGTAAAGTGTCTGTGCTTCCCGTTTAAACATGGTTAAATTTGCATATTTCTATTTTATTTAACTTACTTTAAATCCCTAGAATAGAGTACAAAATATACCCAGGGCCTGTAAGGTAAGTATCACTATTGCGACCGCAGTACCTATTGTGCCACCCACTACAGGGTCAACATGGCTTCAGGCCTGCCATTGTATCCGAACTAGTTTCAGCATTGCACTTGTAACTGTCAAAATAAACCCTTTTGACAAGTCGAACCTCCACTTTAAATATTAATAAGACACCCATATGTGGGCCTTGGAGCCCATAAGGCAGGGTGAATGGTATTTAAAAATAGTAAATGTAAACTTAAAATGTTAACAAGTCCTTACAGTAACTAGGACACAAAAGCAATTTTTCACTGTGGCAGGCCTAGCTGCCAGATGTAGAAAACCAGAGCACAGATTAAAAACCATAATAATGTATCTGGGAAAAAGAAACCAGCTAGAAAAATAATTAAACTACTATTGTTAATAGATATTAAAAATCCAATTCAATGGTGAAGTTTGGCTTTTACTAAATATTAAGAAAAAGTAACTTTTAGAGAGTTACTGTTTCCCTGCGTAAAGTTCCTGGAGGCTAAATTTGCATTTGCTTTCCCTTTTCTGCCAGGCAGTAATTAGCATTTGAATAAGTGTATATAAAAATACAGATACTTTTCAGGAGCACACAATGAGCTGACCTGAATAGGCAGAGATGACTTCTCTGAACCTAACAAAATATGCTGGGTGGGACGCTGAGCATCTTTTTAGACATTAGTGTCAAATCTTGCTTGATTGTGAAATCCTGCTTCAAAGGGCCACCGGAATTATGTGACAAGGGAAGACCAAAATTATGCTTCATGGTTTACTAAATCATGTGGCAAGGAATTGCAACTCATGCACCACAATGTGGCACATTTTGTGATAGTATCAGTTCATTATTTTTTCATTGTTAGTTCTCGCCTCCAACAGCACATGCATTGCAATGCATTCTCGCTTATGAGAGATAATGTGTACCACAAGGGGCTTGCATCCCACCAATGTTTAACACTCTTTGACTTCATTGTCACTCTTATTTGTTGTCTCCTAATTAGCCATTGCGTGCTGGCTGTGCTTCTTGTTTCAGCTGGAGCATAGAGCCGGATCTGGTGGCTTTATATACTAATGCGTCCACTGTAGGGGCCTGTGATCGACCTCATGGTCACAGGTTCAAATGCTGATGGGTCCATTCAGCCTTTCATCCTTCTGAGGTCAATAAAATGAGTACCATTGAGTTGGGTAACAACAAATATCTGTTATTCCGTGCCACGCTACCCTTCTGGGTGAATGCGCGCTTTACAGATACACATGGTAAGTTATGTTATGTTAGTTTATAGACCAAGTTCTGATTCCTCCATTTTGATTGCTGTCCTTCCTCTAATCGCACGGTGCTGAGGCACGACTTTTATTTTTTCTTCTTCTCTGTTGCCCTTGTTGAACATCTTGCCATTTGCAGCTATACTTTAATGTATCTCACACACTTCAAAGAAGCCCTTTTCTCCTGTTGTGACAGTAGATGTCATCTCCCTTTATTGTGGAAACATATGCTATTTGCTTCCAAAAGTATTTTCACTAAGAAATGGGTGGAGTTGTTTTCTTTTGTGATAGGATTTTTTGCCAAAAGTCATATTTGTTTTCTTTTTTATGCATAGCAAGATTACGTGAATTGCTCACAGTGTCAGTAGTGTTGTGCTGAGACCTTACACGCACTGGCAAAGCTAAAAGGTCTCTCCTTTGAGACGGTTGGCTCTGCCATTACCTTTTGTTCGTGCTGTACAGCATGAGTATTGCTGAATTAAGCAAGCGCGCTGTATAGATGCGTGCCTTCTGGGCAGCATGGCTAAAAATGATAAAAGAATGAATAAGATGCATCTAGTGATAAAGCACCTTGAAAAAATAGCCCTGTCCGCATCATATCACTTTTTTAAAGTAGTTTTAGCCACACTGCACAGCATCTGTGTTGCTGTACATTATGGTTACAAAACATTGCAATAGCCAGTAGCTCTCATAAGCGAGACCTAATATTGTTGCTTATGCTTGCGACACATGTTAACATTTTTTAATATTAGTCCTAGTCTAACACTGAAATACAGCAATAGGCAACTGAAAGATAAACAGTCAATCCTTGGGAATTACCTTCCGATGTACAACAACACTTGTTGCCACAACTTTGGTAACTTTTGATCTGTTTGAGCTAGGAACAATTTGTTTGTTACAACCTACAAATTATGCAGCAGATGATGAATTGTGTGGCTAAATCCACAGTTATGCAGAAAGATTCTGCAGTCACACAACTTCAGTGGTGTTGTATGTAACACTGGAGCACACTTAAAAGGAAGGAAAACAGGATGCCAAAAATTGTAGTGTATCTACTGGCTGGAAAATTCTTCTTTTGTTATACAAGGCTTTAGTCTGTGGGTTTATTGCTAGTACAATGACTTCCCCAAACTGGATTTTAGTGTTAGGTGTTGAAGGACACAAGGAGTTCTGTAGTACACTCCCCACACACAGCCTATCCCACCTCTGAGGTCCACATTTAGTGTGGGCAAAGACTTTCACCAACTTTGAAATGGCAAAAGGGAGCTTTTACCCCATTGGTTGGGATGGGCCAAGAAGCCTTTACTACCCACTGAATGATTGCAGGCATAATTGTGGCACCTCCAGACACCCACTTCATAAGCAACCAGGACCTGAGGAAGATTAGAAGAGGACTGAACCTGCTGCCTGCGGACTAAGAAGAGCTTTGAACCTGCTCTCCCTTGCATTCAGGACTAAGAAGTGGACTCAGCGGGTCACTAGGTTGACTTTTTGTTAAAGCAACAGGGACACAACAAGCTACATGAGGCTTTTTACTGCAACTACCCAGCTGACAAGGGGTAACCGTACCTCAACTGGGGCCTGCTGTTCAGCCTCGGCCTGCCACCATGCGAGCCTCTAAGTGCCTCCCCTGAGGTCTTGGGTGGCTTTAAAAGTGTACTCCTGTGGTGGATTGGGACCTAAACGAGTAAAGTCAGAAAGTAAAGTCTGTGACCAAGACCAACCTGCTTAATGTGTCCTACCTGTGTCCTATCGCGGTAATAGTCGATTTGCGCAAAGGTTCCAGTCTACTGCAACCATTGACTATAAATAATGCATATCTTCATTTCCCTTTGTTAGATTTTTTGTCATTTTAGTGTCAATTAGTTTATTAAATGTTTTGCTATTTTTCTAATTTGATTTGGGAATTTTATTGTGTTCAATTTCAACTTTAATATAGTTTTGGTATTGCATAAATACTTTACACATTGTCCTGAGTTAAGCCTCTCTGTTCTGTGCCATAGCTACCCAGGGGTTGAGCTCAGGGTAATTTATTGACTTGGCAAGGGTTGTGGTTACTGCTTGAGGTGGCTAATCACCCACCCAGATTAATTATTGAATTTCTTACAGTATTAATAAGGCACAGCTATTCCACATTTCTTTGAACAAGCAGGGTTATTTGATGGACTGTTGATAGAGAGGCCTCCTGCCTCCCTTCTTGAACTGGCCAAACACACAAATATTAGTCTCCTGTTGCCTAGCCCTGTAACAAGAAGATCGTAAGAGGATTTCAGATATATAGCTATTTTAACTAGTTAATATTAACTCAGACTGAGATCAAGCTAATGAAGAGTATCATGAGGCATATGCGGAGGAAGCAAAAAATGTAGAGACAGACCCTCACCAATTCTGTGGTAGTGACCTAAAGTGCAGCTGATAGCTTTTTAATTCCTAAGGTATGGTTTTACCATTGGTTCTGTACCCTGGGTGGGGAAATCTTATTAAGAAGCATTTCAGAGTGTCCTTAGGCGGTCGACCATGAAGCATCCAGAAGACTACCTACGTCTTTGTTGCCTGATTACAACCTGTTTGGATCGGTGTGCCCCCTCCAACTTGTAAAGCCGTTTCCCTGCTCTAGGTACTTGACTGTGAGTACCCAGTATCCTGTGTTTTGATTTTCACCCAAATCTTAGTTAACCTAGTATATGGACAAATGGTTAGACCTATCCCTTGATGTTATTTAGAGGGGCATACCAAGCATGCTTCCATTGCATTGACGTTAGACTACCGTTCCTGTCATGGGTTTAGCATGTAGAGCAGTGGTGGCAGAATACCATATTCTGTGAATCTGTAGTTTTGACCAGACCCCCTTTTAGATGAGCCCACCATAAGGTACAAACTGTCCGGCTGTTAAAAAAAAAAAAAAAAAAAAAAAAAAACTATGCTCAGCTTATAAAGAACTTACAGTGGGCTTAAAACCTGCCCCATGCTTACCATTTGTTTGATTTGTCACTCTTGTTTGCTTTCTTCTTGTTTGACGGCTTAACTTGTCCAACTTGTATTTGTCCCTCCTTTTTAGCACAACCTTTTTACTTGCATCCTTCCTCTGGCTCACATTTAGGGAAATACTTTCTTCTTTTTGGTTAAACATCTCATTCAAGTGCATTTGTTTTCTAGTTTCCTGTAAGGAAATGCCTTCTTTGGCATGGTTACCCCCTAACGTTTTGCCTTTTGTTGATGCCAGTTATGATTGAAAGTGTGCTGGGACCCTGCTAATCAGGCCCCAGTACCAGTGTTCTTTCCCTAAACTGTACCTTTGTTCCCACAATTGGCACAACCCTGGCATACAGATAAGTCCCTTGTAAATCGGACCCCTGGCACCAAGGGCCCTGTGGCCAGGGAAGGTCTCTAAGGGCTGCAGCATGTATTATGCCACCCTGGGGACCCCTCACTCAGCACATGCACACTGCCTCACAGCTTGTGTGTGCTGGTGGGGAGAAAAAGACTAAGTCGACATGGCACTCCCCTCAGAATGCCATGCCCACAACTCACTGCCTGTGGCATAAGTAAGTCACCCCTCTAGCAGGCCTTACAGCCCTAAGGCAGGGTTCACTATACCACAGGTGAGGGCATAGTTGCATGAGCACTATGCCCCTACAGTGTCTAAGCAAAACCTTAGCCATTGTAAGTGCAGGGTAGCCATAAAGAGTATATGGTCTGGGAGTCTGTCAATTATGAACTTCACAGTTCCATAATGGCTACATTGAAATCTGGGAAGTTTGGTATCAAACTTCTTAGCACAATAAATCCACTATGATGCCAGTGCGGAATTTATTGTAAAACACACCCAGAGGGCATCTTAGAGATGCCCCCTGAATACCAGTCCAATTCCTAGTGCTAGGCTGACCAGTTTCTCCCAGCCTGCCACAACCAGACGAGTTTCTGGCCACATGGGGTGAGTGCCTTTGTCACTCTGTGGCCAGGAACAAAGCCGGCACTGGGTGGAGGTGCGTCTCACCTCCCCCTGCAGGAACTGTAACACCTGGCGGTGAGCCTCAAAGGCTCCTGCCTGTTGTTCCAGCACCCCATGACATCCCAGCTAGTGAAGATGCCCGCCCCTCTGGACACAGCCCCCACTTTTGGCGGCCAGTCCGGAGGAGGTAATGAGAAAAACAAGGAGGAGTCACCTACCAGTCAGGACAGCCCCCAAGGTGCCCTGAGCTGAGGTGACCCCTGCCATTAGAAATCCTCCATCTTGAGTTTGGAGGATTCCCCCACTAGTTATAGTGATGTGCCCTCCCTGCCCTCAGGGAAGGAGGCACAAGGAGAGGGTGTAGCCATCCTCAAGGACAGTAGCCATTGGCTACTGCCCCCCCAGACTTAAACACACTAAATTCAGTATTTAGGGGCAACCCAGAACCCAGGAAATCAGATTCTGCAACCTGAAGACAGAAGGAGGACTGCTGACCTGAAAGCCCCACAGAGACGACGGGGACACCAACTGACTTGGCCCCAGCCCTACCGGTCTCTCCAGACTCAAAAAACCTGCACATTGACGGGACCAGCGACATCTGAGGACTCAAAGGACTGCCCTTCACCTAAAGGACCAAGATCCTCCAGAGAACAGCGGCACTGTTGAGAAACTGCAACAACTTTGCAACTTTAAAGCAACTTTTAAAGAAACTTCACTTTCTGCCAGAAGCATGAGTCTTCACACACTGCACCCGACACCCCCGGCTCGAATTTGGAGAAACCAACACCGCAGAGAGGACTCCCAGGTGACTCCAACGACGTGGACACCCTGAGTCAACCCCCCTGCACCCACACAGCGGCGCCTGCAGAGAGGACCCAGAGGCTCCCCCTGACTGCGACTGCCTGGTAAGAAAGGAACCCGATGCCTGGACCAAGCACTGCACCCGCAGCCCCCAGGACCGAGAGGAACCACCTACCAGTACAGGAGTGACCAGCAGGCGGCTCTCATCCTAGCCCAGTCGGTGGCTTGCCTGAGAAGCCCCCCCTGTGCCCTGCCTGCATCGCCTAAGTGACCCCCGGGTCCCTCCATTGCTTTCTATTGCAAACCCGACGCCTACTGCACCCGGCCGCCCCTCTGCCACTGAGGGTGTGTTTTGTGGGCGGCCCCCCATGCTCTACAAAACCCCCGTGGTCTGCTCCCCGAGGACGCAGGTACTTACCTGTAAGCAGACTAGGGCTGGAAGCACTCCTGTTCTTTATAGGCGCCTATGTGTTTTGGGCCCTCCTTTGACCTCTGCGCCTGACCGGCCCTGTGTTGCTGGTGCTGTGGCTTTGGGGTTGCCTTGAACCCCCAACGGTGGGCTGCCTATGCCCAGGAGACTGACTGTGTAAATGCTTTACTTACCTAAGAAACCTAACCAAACTTACCTTCCCCAGGAACTGTTGATTTTTGCACTGTCAACTTTTAAAATAGCTTATTGCCATTTTAACTAAAACTGTGTGTATTACTGTTTTTAATCAGTTCTATACTTACCTATGTGAAGTACCTTGCATTTTATGTACTTATGTGCTTACCACAAATCTTGAATCTTGTGGTTCTAAAATAAATTAAGAAAATATATTTTTCTATATAAAACCTATTGGCCTGGAGTTAAGTCTGAGTGTGTGTTCCTCATTTATTGCCTGTGTGTGTACAACAAATGCTTAACACTACCCTCTGATAAGCCTACTGCTCAACCACACTACCACAACATAGAACATTGGTATGATCTAATTTTGCCTCTATCAACCTCTAAGGTGAACCCTTGGACTCTGTGCACACTAACTCTCACTTTGAGGTAGCCAACTTCCTACATCTCACTTGTATGCTCTTCGTCCCACCACTTTCAGTGCTGCTCTCTCTCTCCTCCATGTGCTTTTCTCCCACGTGCTTTATGTTGCTGTTTCTTTCCCCTGTGTTTTTCTCCCCTGCCTCCTGTGCCAGTGGCTCACCCATGTGCTTTTCCCTTGTCTCCCTCTCCCCTCCTTGTTGCTCCCTCTCTTGTGCTTTTGCCTTCCTCTGTCACCTGCTGACCTGACCCACTTCTCCGTTGCCCCACCATCCCTTCCCGTGCTACTTCTTTTTGATATAATTTTTTTTAATTAACGATCTATCTCGGATCAGTATTTTTTTTTTTTTTTAAATGATGCCCACATTACTTGCATATGTCATGATGCATATGCGCTGCTCCGGAAAAAATAATCTGGCCATGTTATTGAGCCTTTTCCCTAGTTTTGTTCATGCATTTGCCAGTGTGGTGCAGCACGATCACAGGGCAATGACAAAGACAGTGGGCCTCAAAGGTGCGAGAACTACTAGCTTTGGCAATGCATGTTATTTTTGGAACTGAGGTAAATGCTTACTGGGCCACTCATGTAAGGTTCTTCTTCTTCTCTGCTTTAACCCATATCCAAGTACTAATATCCCATATGTTATGTGTTTGCTACATACATTATACATGAGTGAACCAGAGTCATAGAGTGCTGCGGGTTCCATTTGGAAGCTCCTGGTGATGAAGTTGTTTTGCCAGATAGTGGGAGTGTATTGTTGACATTCCTGAAGCTGGAGGGAGGAGTCGTAAACACTGAAGTGGGGAAAGAGGAGACAGGGTCCCTTTAGAAATTCTGTAGGGTCGTTTTGCTGAGAGGGTCTGCTGATTAGTCTTCCTGAGCACTACTCTTTGGTAGATGGTTGGAGTGAAGAGTGAACATGCCATCTTTGTTACTTAGAATGTGAAGGGTTCTTTAGTTGAGGTATATGTCTCTTTCCTAATCACAGTTTAGCGTGACTTTTAATAGCCAGATGCAGAAAGTTTCACACCTCTTTATGCTGCTGTTGTGAAGATCATCACTCTACACAAGAGCTGGTGGTTCACCCTGACCAGCATTGTGGCAGTTGCTTGACTGGGGCTTCCATCCCTACTAACCTAATTTCTTACAGAGTGGATAACAGTGCACTGGTGCCTGATACCTTCAAAACACAGAACACAAAACAGAAAATGGGAGAGTGCAGGGAGGTAGGAAGTTTGATTATTTGCCACATCTACTGTTACCCCTCAGTAGTGACACATCCTTATGCATGGACTGTGTAGTATTGAGTTTTCTGTATGTTTTAAAGTACTTTCTTTTAACAAAGACTGACAGTGGGTTAGGCAATCCATTATTGCCCTGCTGGTTGATTCTGAGTTCGAGGCACCCTCACACAACTTCCTGAGAAGCCTGTAACTACTCTGCCTAACTATCACTGAGTGCTAAGCGCTGGAGGTTTGTAATTGGTCTTGTTTGCAGAGCTGTAGTAGGAAGGATTCAGGGACATCAGACACTAAGTATCCCACCCCCCACGGCTGGGGATCAGTAACCACCCATGCTCGTCCAGTCACTCCCGGAACAGGTTTTTTTTGTTGAGAGGTATATATGGATGGAAACAATTGCCTTTTTGGGGATCTGCTGCCCCATTCTCAGCGGATCCTGTAGCACAAATCCGTTGACTGCTAACCAATTTACAGTACAACATTATAGATCAGTGAAGGGCACTTTCTGCACTTATGGTAATTTTTGTGTCCATAAGTTAATGATGTTTGAACTTTCTGGTTCAATAAGGCAAAGCCTTTATTATAAGGGTGAGCACTCTAAGAAAATGTAAGCTAGGACTGCACTGCTGACAGTGGTTCCAATATAAAAATGTATGCACCTGTTTGTAGTTTAAAAATATGAGACTACCGATAATGCTCCCAGAATGCTCTCTGATTAGATGCAAATATTGCAGAAGCTTAAAGCAAGATTGATGACTATTTGCTTTCAAATTAAATGTTTACAAAAAATGCAACTAGGAAAGAGATGTTTTGCTCAACTACTATGAAATTGAGGTACTATTTCTTTGAAGCATCATCTAGTAAAATGTGTTGATGCATGCTGGTATTCCCAAAATATATTCATAATGGAAAATCAGTGCAGCCAGTTCCATGATTATAGGAAACATGAAAATAAACAATACCTGGCAAAGCCAATAGATCTAGTGTTTTGACACAACTTTATTGTTGTGGGAGCTGGCAGGCCCTCACTTATAGCAAACATTTTCAAAAGCAAGAATATTTTTTGGTCTAAAAAAGTACACATTGCCACAGTAGTCTGACCCTCACCAAAACTACTTTGTGTGCTGATATTCTCCATGTGAAAGAGCAGAATCTTTCACATGGAGCATATCGGCACTCAAAGTGAAGCTAGAATAAAGATAGATCGAAAGGAAAAGACAGAGTTTTAATAAAACAAAACTCAAGGCCAAATTAGGGGCCCAATTCTTATATAAAGTCACAAAAGTGCACAGCTGGTATAAGCTCTTGCATTAGGGCAGATTTACAGCTGTTACAAATGCACAATAATTTACAGAAGTAGGGCAGGAAATCGTGCTCCTAAAAATGATTTGTGAACTGCATTTTAGCACAATCAAATATATGTGTAGGTTTACTCATGCGAAAATCTGTTGAGTGTTTGCCAGTTCACTTTCCCTCTCACCACTTTCTTCCCCAACCGTGGAAGAAGTTTTACTTCTGTCCTTGCCAGTAGTAAATTTCCCAACTTTCTCAGTATGGGAAAAGATTAATGAAGAGCTGGTGAAAACCCCCAAAACCTGCAAATGAGTAGGTTGGCACAGACTCTGAGCACATTGCAACCCAGGAACTATTGCTTAACACTTCCACCAGCCCTAGTATGTACAAATCTGTGGAGTGGTGGCAAAATGTGGGAATTGCTACAATTCAAAGACCTCCTATAATCTGAGCCCTGGCATAATCAGAGAGGCTGTTATCAGAGTTCTTCAATTATTCCAGCAATCATTCTATATCGAGACTCTATGACACCAAAGGGACAAGTGCATTTTTTTTTTTTACAGGACAATTCGATGTATGAAGCAACATGTCCCATGGACAAGTAGATATTTTATTAAATTGCACACCACTGGGGGTCACATACCAACTGCTCCTTACCTCCTTCTACAGGTCTGTAAGTAAGGTGGGCATACAATTATTAATTTGTTTTAGTTTCACTACAATCACATGCAAATTACTTTTTTGGGCCTTTGCCAAATCATTATTTATGGCTAAAGCTTCTAGAATTCCTTGTTGCATTGAAAACATCATATCTAGCATAGATAAGGTTGAGGTCGCAGAAATATCCAGTCCCAATGAGGTCTGTAAGGAGGGAGAGGTAACCCTTGCGGAGTTCACACTTCTACCCACCTTATCCATAGACCACCTTTCACCACTTCCAGTGCTACCCTCCACCTTCCTCTTCCAAGGTTGGACTTCCTTTATACAGTTTTGGGCTTTCCATCAACAAAGGAGTGAAACTGGGAAAGGAAGATAACCTTGGTTTCGAAAATGGTGTGTTCTTTGTTACAACACCCATTTCTTTTTGTTAAGAATTTATCCTGCACAAGTTTTGGCTTCATTAAGCGAAAGCTTTTTCTTAAGTTTTCCCTCCCCTCTCAGTTCCTCTTCTCCTGGTGGTGCCTTTGCTGATGATGAGGGCTGACAGTAAACACTTAGCTTTCTTTTAAAATGCATTCCTACAAAGTCCTTTGTTGTTTATTTTAAAGGGGTCATACCTAAAGCCTCTGAGGCCCCTGAGGAACTTTTACTCAATTCTTTCCTCCTGGTATCCTCATATTTTCATTGGCTTCTGGACTACCTATTCTACTTCTCTAGGAGCTGCCACACCAAACGTGGTCATGTTCTGGTTGCCTTTTCACAGATCCACCTCCTTGGCCACTGTTTTGTGCTTGACCACCCCATGGTCCTAAATTATTTTGTGGCATCTTATCACATAGCCTCACATTATTGAACCTGATTTGTCCTCCTTTTTCAACTCTGGTCATCCATTCGATGTTAAACAATTTCTGTATATTTCCCAGAAACATATGACAGTTTTTTGAGCAGCTTGGTGTCCTTTCACCCAAATATTGGGATAATGGATTCGGTTTTAAGCTAATGTTGCTGCTACTGCCTCTACAACTAACCCCCAGACACTTCCCTCCTCCTTTTCGTCCGCACACGCCAGTCTAAGCCGCTGCCACCACCAGCATATTCCATAAAACGTTTGCAATGATTGTTGCAGGTTGCCGATGTTATACGGATGATAATGTAGGGGACAGCCTTATATTCTTAAGGCATCTTCCAGCCATTGCTGCATCCAGGTTTTAACCCCTTGTCTGTGTTTCACTCTCTTTGGCTACCCGGCAAGAGCGGGCTCAACCTTTTGTGGGTCCCCTGTTCCAGAGCACGTAGGCCCCGTCACTGCCCCCTGGGCGTCACTGTTCGGGGCACACTAAGATACTACCGTTTTTCACCCTGCTCCTCAGGTTTGCTTCTGCAAGGGCAGGCTGTCAGTTCTCCGTCTTCACTGCACTTCACAATCAAAACAGTACTCTCCTCACTACTCCTTGGATACTTGCTTCCTGGTCTGTTGGCGGGCTCGTGCTTCGCAGAAGGTTTGCGGTATCTTGAGTGGCGCCCCATAGCATCAAGTAGCAGAACCTCCCCAACAGGGTCTGACAATGAGCCCACGTTCTGCTTCTGTCAACAGAGCAAAACTACCACAGTTCTGTAATCCTCGTCATAAAATTGTGCCTGAGTCTGCAAAACATACTATTTTGTTAGGCACTCCCTTCCCCATGATTAAAAACAAAGGTAGCATTATGAACCATTCATATCAGTTCAGCATGTTTCTGCATCTGTAGGTGCCATCTAGAGTTCAAGCGCATTCATAGGTCAGAGTGATGAAACTCATTCAAATTACGGGCTAAAGGTTTACTGGTTTGCTAAGATTGTTACACCAGTTTCTTAACTGAAGTTAATCTCCAGTTGTGACCTGTAGAAAAAGCTGAACAATAATACTATATTATCTCACTTTAAGTACAGTCTAGACTGTCAAACATAAGAAAAAGCAAACACTCATGCTTATTCTGTGTGTCCTGGGTTCTGCCCAATATCCCTTAGGGGATATCTCTGACAATTTAATTCAGTTTAATCCAAGTATTGTGCACTAACTGAAATGTGGTGCACAACAGGCTCTATAACCCACCAATATGTATTTTCACTGATAAACTCTGATGGTGGCCTATACTCTTAGGCTACTGAAAAATGTGTGAAAAGTTATTGTTAAAAAGGCATGCAGTGTTATACTAAATGTGCTTCTTGGTGTATACATTTCACAATCTAATTAAGAAAATAGTACAATGTACGAACACAGTGGCCTGACAAACATGTGGTCGAGAAAGCAAGTTTTTATTTTCTTTGGTAATATGAAAAGGATTTATTAGTCATGGGTAATGTCATATTAAGGACATTATTGAGTATGTTTCCTGATTAGAGAAATTAATGATTGCTACATTTTGCTGACTTCGGGCAGTGACAGTGCGTCTGCTGTGTTCTTGCTGCCGGCGCTATTGTTGAAGTAAAGGGTCGCTATGTCACCTGAATGTAGTTAACAAGAAGAGTGCCGGGGCTTGCAGCATAAATACTGGGTATTGAATAGATGTGTCATATATGCTAGTAAGACATGGACCATATTCTAGGAGGGTGCCCACATTTCACTTACTTTGGCGCTGACAGTTAGGTGGAAGATTGTCTTATTTCTTTGAGCATGGGGTTCAGTGTTTGTGTAATATTGATGCAGGCGTCATGCATTCTGAAGTGACAGACTTAATGATTCTTTCAGCGTGGCAGCTGAATAACAGGCCGTTCAGAAGATTTATTTTGTGGTGGCACAAGAATGGCATGTAAATGGACAGAGCCTGGTCAAACTCAAATTCACTTTGCCACAAAAACCTGAGGTTATCCAATGACTAGCAGAGTCAGAAATCACCTGAACGCTTTCTAGATGAGGTGAGACTTTAACTGATTTTAAATTTGCACATAGTTGGCTGGGTGGATTTCTTTACATCAGCTCTTCCCATTGATTTTCCACCAAAGATACTCCTGTTAGAAACAGAAACCTCTTGATTATTTAAATACCTAAAGGGTCTGCAAGGTTTCTCCAGAGCTTTTCAGTGATTGAGAAATTTATGATAGACTACCCTATGGGATTATAGTGAGAGTCCGAAATTTAACTTGTTTCAACTGAGTGGGCGATAAGCCTGAGAAAAGTTGGACTAATATGTTACTGATTAAGTTCCACTACAGCCTGTGCTGCAATAATTTTCTATTTACTTGTACAGTAATAAGTTGTATTGATTGATTAATAAAACCATCAATACATTAAGAGTATTAAAATAGTATATTATTCATTCAAAATGAATACCAGGCAGTTATTTCACCATGTTTTCTATACATACTGTCCCTAAATTGTGCTGTTGTGCACACTACATGAGCAATGTAACAATGTAGCTCAAATACAGGTTGCAACCTTTGGTCATAGGCTACTTGCTAGTAAGTTCACAGCAGATATTGAAGTAATTCAGTGTGATGAAGACACAGCCTACAGCTGCCTATGTTATTGCAAAATAAGGGCCACAAATATTTAAACTTTTTAAGAGGAACCAACAATAACCTTCATCTCATTATTTTATGATATGCCATCTTAAAGACTGCCACGTGGAAATACTGTTTGCAGGTCTTCATTTGGAATCCAGGACCTCTGCCTAAGTTTGTTTGCATCTAGATCTAGGCAATCAGACATTTGACATTAGCTTTATTTGTTTACAGAGTAAAGCTACCCAGGGTCTGAGAATAACTTGGTTAGCAGGATGTCAAAAGCTTTAGTGGTGATATCACCCATTCATTTTGATTTTCATTCTTCTCAGTGCTAGCTTGTCGCAGTCATCCTGTGCCCCAAACTCGGAGGTAGTTACAAGTTTCAGGTAAGCAGCTTTTAGCTGCAAAGTTTGGACCACTAGGCCATACTATTGCCTCCTCTGTGTTTGGTTAGTTGCGTGCCTCAACCTGTTCTATAAAAGCAAACATGCCTACCAGACAATAATATGGCCTTTGAATTATCAGTGAAATTATCTCAATATCCCAATCTCTATGTACCTCACATCTTCAAGGAACTGTGCAGACCCGTTTTGGAGTTCGTACTGGAGGCTGGTATCATTTGAAAGACAGGTGTGCACATTACAAAGTTGTAGTTTTATGTTTGATGCCACTCTGTGCCGTTGTTCAGGCCACACATGTGGGACCAGAGCTATGGATTAATTTTGTTCCGCTTAGTGGGGGATGTATGTGGGTGGAGAAGTACCTCTACTCTGTCTTTTCAGTGATACTTCACTGATGTGCTCCAGCATATGTCTACCTGGTGCTTTAAGATCTTAGCTCTTCCTTTCTGTATAATTGGTCTCTTAAATGCAACCTTTGACCTTTTTGTCATATATGCCAGGGAATTTATAAAGTTCCATTGGAGCACAGATGACTTTTACAATAGTTTTTAGTGATCTTTGGACAATTTTGTGCAGAAGTTTGTGTAACCCCTTCTGTTATGTTCATGCGGGTCTAGACAGCTAGTGCCGCTGAACTGTAAAGACATTGTGTTAATTCCTCATTTGCATGAGAAGGTGGCCCCATGCAAATGAGAAGAATTCCTTTATATATGCCTCTGTTCCTTATTATACATTCATGTCCTGGAGGAATGTGCTTACTGTGTTACACCTAGAATATCGCTCACCTGCCCTCCACAGTTTGCCCTTTGGGAAGGGGCATGGAGGATTGCAGAGATCTCCAAAGGATCCCTCCCATGGAACGTGGGGTACATAGCCACTATCAAAGCAAGTCTCGGTTAGCCCTTGTAGCCCAGCTACTTAGGTGAGCCTTGACATGCTCTCTCAAGGCTGCATTGAACCCTAGCCTAGCAGATTACCTGCCACCCTGTTTCTGTACTACCTGCATTGAGTGTTTTTCTTTGCTATTCATACACACAGCCTGTTCCACAGTGGCACTACCAGTTTGGGTGCAGGGAAAATACTGGTACAATCCAGGGTCTGCTCGACCTGGGCTCTCCTGCCCAGTCCGAGTTGATTGGCCCTTCAGGTTCTTTTTAAAAAAAATTTTTTTAACGTTGACTGATTGTACTTGCTGTGCCCACCTTGGCTATGTAAAACTGTTGTAAACAATGTTCTAAAAAAATGAGTGAAATGAGGAAAGCCCATGACAGATAGATACCTGGCTTCTAAGCCTGCATTGGTCACCTGCACAAAAAAATCATGTGATCATAAAGATGCTGTACTGTGGCTATTACTTGACTTTAGCCATTCTTTAATAAGGTCCTAACGGAATTTCACACATATGATACAGCTCTTTGTCCAGCACCCCATTTGAGATGCTCCTCATATGATTCAAAACTTCCCTGTAAAGAGCTTTGCTTCCTTGATGTCAAGTTGCCACTATATGAAACACTTAAAGGAAAAAATAAATAAATGTGTACCTAATATCCTATAGTCTAATTTGTAAATTGGTGAATTTAAATATTTTGTCATCCCCTTCTCTTCTTAAACACCAAAGCAATTCCACCATATTCCTCTGCGCTTTTAAGAACTAGCATATTTGATCAGTTTGCTGCCTTGTAGCTAGTGTTTGTGCACTTTGATGTGTATAGTATCCACAAACACTGAATGCATTTGTTGCTTTGTTAATGTGCTCATTCTTAGTATTACTGCTGTAAATATTTTCAAGTTGACTATGTATGGCATCAGTTAATCTTTGCATTCTATCTTTCAGTCTAACATATATGTGCAGAGCTGGAGCGATCAGGACAGATGATGTCTGCATTGTACTAAAAGTAAGCTGCTTTTTTCCACCTGAATGTATGGTCATAATATATAGTTATAGAAGACAGGTGTGTATTTTGCGGTCCAGGCCTCAGAAATGTTTAATTTATCTATCGATCATTTCCTATTTCTCTCTGTAATTTTTCAGAATGTTTGAAACCCTTCCACTTTTGATAAAATGTCTTTCTTCACTGGATTCTTTTTATTTCTTTGCTTGTTTTTATTTCTTTTTACTTTGTTGTTACGGAAGAAAAAAATCCATCTTAGTAGCACAGTCTTCTCTCTTCACCCAGCCATTAGTTCTGCCACTTCCTCGGACATTTTCTCAGTTGAGCATAGTGACTGATGATAAGACCTGGCTCTTCGACCGCTAAATCAGCAGCGCTCCCCCCCCCCTTCCCCCCTCAGCGCCTCGAAACCCTGACGGGTATATAGCGCGCTTTATAAATACTATGATTGATTGATTGATGATAATACAATTTTGGGAGGGTGGACTGAAATCAGTAGTGGAAAAAGATGTCCCTGATAGCCCATTGGAAGAAATGTTTGTTTTGTGATGCTAAAATTGTAAGAAATATAGGGCCTCATTACGACCCTGGCGACCGGAGGTAAGCTGGCTGTAACACCACCAACAGGCTGGTGGTGTTCCGCCAGCTATTATGACCGTGGCGCAATAGCCACGGCCATACCGTCGCCCCCTCCAACATACCGCCAGCCGTCCTAATCCCCAATCGCCAGCCTTTCCACAGCGGTAAACACCGCCATGGAAAGGCTGGCGGTGAGGGGGAATTGGGGTGCCCCTGGGGGGCCCTGCCCTGCCCATGCATTTAGCATTTAGCATGGGCAGGGCAGGGGCCCCCAGGTACAGCCCCGTCGCACATTTCGGGCAGTGAAATGCGCGACGGGTGCTACTGCACCCGCTGCACAGCAACATTGCCGCCAGCTCTATTACGAGCCGGCTGCAATATTTATGTGACTTTTCCGCTGGGCCAGCGGACGGAAACACTGTTAACGTCCGCTGGCCCAGCGGAAAAGTCATAATAGGGAGCTATATATATTACCAGCACTGGCGGTATACGGGCGCCCGCAGCTTCACCGGTCTTGGAGAAAGACTGCCAAAGTTGTAATGAGGGCCATAATGTTTAGTGGCATGTGTGGCTGTAGATACAAATGCTCTGCATACTTCTGCCATCTAGTGTTGGGTCCAGAGTGGTGTTTTCTTCGAAGAAGTGTTTTGAGTCACAAGATCTAGTAATTCCTCCTCTTGGTGATATTGGGCATGACCATCGACTCCTTTGTTAGATTGTTTTCTATCTGCCGTCAGGTTTGGATGTGTGTGCTTCTGCTCCGTGTCTTTGACTCCATTTTGTTAATTTTTTTTCTCTCCTTTCTGTACCAATGGTATTGTCTTTGATCGCCCATTTCTATTCCTGCACTCCCTGCGAAATTCGTCGGTTTGGGCTTTGACCGACCGCCCTTCAGGGAGTTATCGCCCGTCTCGTGTCTAGCGGCCAGGTGGTGCCCACATCAACGGAAATGGCTCCCTGATGGACGTGCACTGTGTTGTTTCTGTCCCCGGTGCCATGCTAAGTTCCAACACACACCACCCAACATCTCATGTGAAACAGTTGCCTCTCTCCATATCATTGCGAGGCCAACTGTGACGCTTGTAACTGTTTCAGGTTCAAGAATACTCTTCAGGCCTGCAGGGCTTGGCGACTTGAAGTGGCACAGAAAGCATCAGACGACACCCCGGAACTCTTTTGGAAAGAACATGCTCAGGAAGGGCCTTCTGCCCAGGAAGAGGAAACCTTCAATGAGGACAGCTCTGACTCCAATCTGGAGTTTGAAATCGAGACCCAAAAATGGTCTTCAGCCCAACACGTGAGTACTTTGGCCCCCTGCTATCCTGCTGAAATCCTCCAAAAATGCCCGCTCTCTAGTTCAGAGGTCACTAGTCCACCACTGCCTCCTGGCCATGGTTGGTACTGAAAGACTGCTTCGTACACCTCACCTTTGGTCTCAGTGCCGAAAATTGCTGCAAAGGCTAAAGACTCAGCTTCGACCTTCACATCTTTGAACCAAGAAACCGTTTGTGATGATCCGAACCTCTGGACCTACACATCAGCTGATTGCTTAGATTTCAGCGCCGGCCAAGATCCACAAGCATAAGCCTTCGGTGCTGAAAGCCTCAGAGCCAAGGGGACTCAGGCCAGTAGTCCATGACTCCTTCACCGGTCGAGCCGATCCTTCAAAAGAGGGACGCTGGACAACGGAAATTAACATTTCAGGAGGCCTTACACACACACACACACCTATCCCTCCAAGGAAGACAAGGGACAAGGCCACCAGCCCAGCCCATCATCCTTCTTCACCTCCTCCACCATCATCACCACTACCCCCTTCCCCTCCCCACACTCCACCACAATCCTGTATGCAGGGCATACCTGCGTACATTACTCAAGCGTCTTCACACTCTTTATAGGGGTTCCACTAGAGGATCCTTACCCATGGGAGTCTTATGATTCAGATCTCATTACTCCCAGTGGTCCGACTCTTTATCCTTCTCGCCCTTCCCCTGCAGAGGATGCTACCTCATACGAACAGGTCATATCGAGGGCAGCAGCATTTCAAAATGTGCGGCTTCACAAGGAACCCATAGAGCAGGACTTTTTATTCAGCACCTTCTCCTCAACACTAAGGGACGCTCAGAACCTCACCATTCTTCCTGGAATGATGAGTCAGCAGAGGACATATTCAAAGAGCCAGTCCTTTCTACAGTGATCTCCCCTCGGGTGGATAAAAAGTATAAAGTGGCGACTTCAGATCCTATTTTTATTAGAGCACAAGTTCTGTTGCGTAGGTTCTCATTATCCTAATGAGACTATTGGATTCAGGCAGCAGAATCACCTGTACTGCGGGGGACTGAGTCTGATCCCACACCATGTGACACCTGTCGGCCTAATCTGGGTTTGTTCTGGCTAACTAGCAGTGCCTCATCTCCACCCAAGAGCAGAGATGACTGTGGCAACCGGGCGCATGACATACGTGACTCCTTAGGGGAATCAGATCTCATCCGTTTCTCTTAGCTACATTAGACTCACATATGCAAGGACAATCCGAGGCAGAGTAAAGTTCATTAAGGTTTTATTGAAGTAACTGCATCTTAGATAATAAAGCATGTATTGTAATAACTAGGACGATGAAGCACAATAAGATTAAAATTGTGAAAAGGAGCGTAAAACACAAATATAACGCTGCCATACTGTCGCTAAGGTTTGTAGGGATAGTTCCTACCTAAGCTATGTTAGAGCACAGAACGTTAAGCTCTAATCCTGCCTTTCAGGTTCCCCCTGGGAAGACATCATCCCTCATACCTGAGCAAGAGGCCTGTAGTCTACATCAGCAGCTGTAGCGAATCCATCAGTAATCGCAATACAGTTGTGGTCATCTGGCTGGAATCTCCCTCTAATGTACATAGGTCAAAGTAGTGTTTGTATAATAAAACATCTGATGTTCAAAGAAAGGATCCCCACGTAAGAGTGTGTATGTTTCTGTGAATATTGGACACAAAGCGTACCACTTTTGCCGGCAACCCTATCTTACTGCAGCCTTGAAAAGAGCACAGAGGAAAAGAAATGTCTTGTTTAAGAACGCAGTGCTGATGTAGGCGAAGAACAGCTAGATAGAAAAAATAAAACAAGACCGCAAATGTGGCTAATGTTAAAAAATAAAACGAAGCCGATAAAATATATCTAGGTTAAAGTGCAAAGCGACAGGCCTTGTAAGCTAAAATGACGTGTATAAAATTATGGCTACACAACAGTTCCACCTAACTCTATTGTTGCCACCACTGCCTGTAAGGGTCCAACAGCCAAGTCACTGGGGACTTTCCTCCCCCAGAAAAGGAGAGTAAACATATTGATGCTGCAGGGAAGAGGGAAGCAGCAGAGGCCGCAACCCCCTTGAGCATCACCAATTCACAGGCTCTTTTGCCCTGCTGTGTTTGGGCACATTGGGATTAAATGGAAGAACTGCTGAGGTACCCCAGAGGAACAGCATAAAAGGGGACAGCAAATTGTCCAAGGGTCAAATTATTTCCAACAATTCTATACAGTGAGCACTAGGTGCAGCAGACACAGCAGCCAGGGGTATCAACACCAGCATCCTCCTAAGCATGGCTTTTGTGTTCTGGTCCAAAACCCCAGGTCCAACCAGCAATATTAAACATGCTGTTTGATAAGGAGCACCGGTTTGGACCACAAATAGGTATCATGCTTGACAAAATGAAAAAAAGACACCAACACCGCCAAGGCAATGGGTGCTTTACAGACTCCACCTTACAGAAGCTCATTTCGAGGCCCACGATATAGAGGAGTATACAAGTCCTCTGAAGCAGATCCATCTACCTCCTAAAACAAGCAACCTCACTCCTTTTACAGTAGAAGCTATTTCAGATGTTCATTCAGAGGGACTAACGACAAAGGTAGAGGGAAGAGTACTGCAACATTGCAGATCCACTTCCACTGCAAACCTTCCCCCTGAACATTAAACACCTGTCGGGGAAGACTCCTGCACTTTCACTCAGTCTGGGACACCATCACCAAGGACCAATGGGTCCTTGCCGTTATCCCCCATGGCTATTGTCTGGAGCTCATTGCCACCCCCTTCCAAAACCCTCTCACACCCACCGATTATTGCAGGAAGATCTATCACTTTTCAAGCAAGAGATCTAAGCCCTTCTTCTCAAAGGGGCCATAGAAACTGTTCCCCCCACAACTGTAAGGTTTTGGAGTATGCTCCCCATTCTTCCTGATTCCCAAAAAGGACGGTCTGTTAGGCCAATTGTGGATCTCCGACCTCTAAACAAATACATCCTATCAGAACACTTCCATATGGTCACTGTACAAAATGTAATTTCACTTCTACAAAAATGTGACATTATGACCGCTCTAGATCTAAAGGAAGTCTACTTTCATAAACCAATACACCCTGCACACTGAAAATATCTCCAGTTTGTCATAGCAGGCAATCATCCTTCCATTCGGGCTGAATTTCCATGTATTCCCTTACCTGGACGATTTGCTCATCAAAGCAAATACACTTCAACAGTGCCAACAACATACTCGTATGACAGTGGATCTCCTTCACAAACTAGGGTTCACTCTTAACATCCACATATCTCATATCCTCCCTCTCTCTACAAGTTCAACCTCACTTGGGAGCAAAATTGAACACACAGTTAGGGTTAGCATACCCCAATCCTGCTCGCATTCAGAATTCTGAGATACTTCTGCCCCAGTTTCAGAAAAATCCATCCTACACAGTAAGGAATGTCGCATGTCTGTTAGGAATGATGGCTTCTTGCATCGCCATAGTACCTCATTGAAGACTACACATGTACCCGCTACAGCAGTGTCTAACTCGCCAATAGTCTAAGTCATAGGGTCACCTGGCAGATATAGTGCTGTTAAAACACCACACAAACTGTTATCTGCAATAGTGAAACACCAACAACCTGTTGAAAGGGTGTCGTTTTCTAGACCCTGTTCCTCACATCACACTAACCAGACCTGTCACAATCGGTTGCGGTGCTCATCTAGAAGATCTCACAGTGCAAGGTCTTTGGGATGCCAAACACCAGTCACTACACATCAGCTTCCTGGAACTTCTGGCGGCATACCTAGTACTGAAAGTTTTACTTCCTCACCTGTCCCTCAAGGGTGTCCTAGTCCGGACAGGCAATATCACAGCCATGTATTACAGAAAATAACAGGGAGAACAAGGTCTTCACAACTATCACACCTGTCTCAGACCATATGAGAGTTGACTCTTCACCACAACCTTGACTTATTGGCGAAATATCTCCCAGGAATGGACAATGACTTTGCAGACCCACCTAGCAGGATGCAGCAACAAGTCCCGAATTGGAACTCCAACTACAAGTCCTTCCAAGAGTGGAGGTCCCCTCACCTAGACCTTTTAGCCACACCAGAAAACGTGAAATGGCCAGACTTCACTTCCAAGTACCCACACCCACTATCCAAGGGTGACTCACTATGGATATGTTGGTCAGGGATATTTCTCTATGCTTTTCCACCTCTCTCTCTCATTCTATTTCTAGTTTGGAAGCTCAAGCAAACATATCTAACCAAGATCCTTGTGGCTCCCACCTAAGCACACCAGTCTTGGTTCGCTACACTTTTGGATCTTTCAGTAGTCCCACACGAGAAGCTCCCCAACAGGCCAGACCTTTCTCACCCAGAGTCCAGGACAAATCGGACATCCAGACCTCAAGACACTCAACCTTGCAATACAGCTCCTGAGGTCATAGAGTTTGGCCACCTTAGTTTGGCTACAGAATATATGGACATGCTCAAGGAAGCATGTAGGCCAACCAGTAGACCCTGTTATGCTGCAAAATGGAAATATTTTGTTTGCTACTGCCAACCCAAACAAATTGATTCTGTGAAAGCCATGGTACAAGACATTGCTTGATATCTGCTTTATTTGAGGAAGCAAATCTGGCTTACGCTTACACCTTGCAGCAATAGCTGCATACCTCCAGAATTGACAATATGTCTCATTATTCAGAATTCCTGTAATTAAAGCTTTCATGGAAGGACACAAACAAGTTATGTCCCCTTGGGTTCCTCCAGTTTACTCCTGGAACCTTAGCATTGTACTTACTAGACTCATAGATCCCCAATTTAAGCCACTTCATTGATGTCCACTTCAATTTCTGTCATGGAAAGTGGCGTTCTTAGTCGCCATCACTTCACTCAGGTGTGTTAGTGAGCCTCAGGCACTAACCTTAGAAGAGCCTTTCTTCCAAATACTTAGAGAAAGTAGTTATTCGGACTAATCCCTGATCTCTGCCTAAATTAGTTTCACAATTTCAGCTTAATCAACAGTTTTTTCCCACAATCAGACTCTGTTACAGAAAGAGCTCTTCACGCACGAGATGTCAAAAAGCTAATGTGCTACATAGATAGAACTAAAACTTTCAGAAAAACAAATCATCTCTTTGTTGCCTTTTCTCCATCTCATCAAGGCAACCCAATATCCAAATCAGGTTAAATGGATAGTCAAATGTATTCAAGACCCTTTACCTGTTTCTTCCAGAGCACACTCCACCTGTAAGAAGGGAGATACTATGGTCTTCCTTGGAAACATTCCCGTAACTGACATTTGTAAGACTGCTACATAGTATACACTATATAACTTCACCAAGCACTACTTTGTGGATGTTTTAGCACACCAATGAGCCAGTGTAGGTCAGGCAGTGCTATGTACCCTTTTCTGTTATACTGCAACTGCCACAGGCTAGCCACTGCTTCTAGGAAGGTCTGCTTTACAGTCTATGCATAGCATGTGTATCTACAGCAAAACATGCCATCAGACTGATTACTTACCCTGTAAGCACCTGTTCGTGGCATGTAGTGCTGTAGATTCACATGTGCCCATCCTCCTCCCTGGACCCTAAGGCTGTTGCAATTACACTTTATATATATATATATATGTTCGATGGCATGTGTAGCTGCAGATACACATGCTGTGCACATCCCGCCATCTGGTGTTGGGCTCGGAGTGTTACAAGTTGTTTTTCTTCTAAGAAGTCTTTCGAGTCACGAGATCGAGGGACTCCTCCCATTTCGGCTCCTTTGCGCATGGGTGTCGACTCCATCTTAGATTGTTTTTTTTCCGCCATCAGGTTCGGACGTGTTCCTTTTCGCTCCGTGTTTCGGGTTGGAAAGTTAGTTAGAATCTCGGAAAAATCGTCGGTATTGTTTGCGTTCGGTATCGGGTTAGTTACAACAGATCGACACCGACTTTTGAAGAGCTCCGGTGGCCCTTTGGGGTTTTTTCGATTCCCCCCGTCGGGGCCTGGTCGGCCCGGCCACGTGTCTCTTCAAAGCTGATGGAACGGACCCCATTCCGCTTCTGCCCAAAATGTCATAACAAGTATCCATATACAGATCAGCATCTGGTCTGTAACTTGTGTCTGTCTCCAGAGCACAAGGAGGGTACCTGTGAAGCCTGTCGAGCGTTTCGGTCGAGGAAGACATTAAGAGACCGAAGAGCGAGAAGACTGCAGATGGCGTCGGCGCCGACAGGACAAGGGCGTTTCGAGGAGGAAGAAGAAACCTTCTCCATCCATGAATCGGACTCGGACGAGCTCGATCCCGAAGAAACGCCAAAAACCGTGAGTAAGACGTCGAAACATAAAACTCACGAGAAGACAACAAAAGCCTAGGGGACGCCACCGCCAACAGGCCATGGCTCAACCCGAAAAATAGGTGACCGATCATCGACACCGAAAAAGGGCATGCATGTGGCGAAGTCATCCGACTCCGGTCGAGATACCGCCACACAACAATCTCGGGCCCGAGACAGCGGCTCCGAGCACACTCGGCACCGAGACAGTGGCACCGAAACGGTTCGGCACCGAGACACCACGACGCCGAAAATAAAGAAGGTTTCCTCGGAGCCAAAAAAGCCAACCGAAAAGAATTCGATTCCGAAACATCCAGCCTCGGAACCGAAAACAGGTTCCTACACAGAGGAACAGGGATTGTCCTCCCAGATGCAAGGACATAAGTTCGGAGAGGAACTTGAATCTGTTGAGCCAGACTACACTCAAAGAAGGCTCCACATTCAAAAAGACACAGGGAAGATAAGCACTCTTCCCCCAATTAAAATGAAAAGAAGACTTGCCTTTCAAGAAAAGGACAAGCAGCCACAGGCAAAGGTGGCAAGACAAACAACTCCACCACCAAATCCACCACCATCAATGCACACATCACCGGTAGCCACTCCACCACTGATGCAATCCCCGACTCATACTGCAATGAGTCAAGATGATCCTGATGCATGGGACCTTTATGATGCTCCTGTATCAGATAACAGCCCAGACTGTTACCCTGCGAGGCCGTCGCCACCTGAAGACAGTACATCCTACACGCAGGTGGTGTCAAGGGCAGCTGCGTTTCATAACGTCACCTTGCATTCAGAACCAATTGAGGATGACTTTTTGTTTAATACACTCTCTTCCACTCATAGCCAATACCAAAGCTTACCTATGCTCCCGGGAATGCTAAAACATTCCAAACAAATATTTCAGGATCCTGTAAAAGGCAGAGCCATAACTCCAAGGGTGGAGAAGAAGTACAAGCCACCACCAACAGACCCTGTTTATATTACGCAGCAATTAACACCAGATTCTGTGGTTGTTGGGGCAGCTCGCAAGAGAGCAAACTCTCATACCTCGGGAGATGCACCACCTCCAGACAAGGAGAGTCACAAATTCGATGCTGCGGGTAAAAGAGTTGCAGCACAAGCAGCAAACCAATGGCGTATTGCCAATTCACAAGCACTTTTGGCAAGATACGATAGAGCTCATTGGGACGAAATGCAGCATTTCATAGAACACTTACCCAAAGAGTTCCAGAAAAGGGCGCAACAAGTGGTAGAAGAAGGACAAAGTATCTCCAATAATCAGATACGGTCATCAATGGACGCAGCAGATACGGCTGCAAGGACAGTAAATACTGCAATAACGATAAGGAGACACGCTTGGTTGCGTACGTCAGGATTCAAGCCGGAAATACAACAAGCCGTGCTGAATATGCCCTTTAATGAACAGCAGTTGTTTGGGCCGGAAGTTGACACTGCTATTGAAAAACTCAAAAAAGATACTGATACCGCAAAAGGCATGGGCGCACTCTACTCCCCACAAAGCAGAGGCACATTTCGCAAAACACCATTTAGGGGAGGGTTTCGAGGTCAACCTACAGAGGCCACAACCTCACAAGCAAGGCCCACTTATCAAAGCCAATATCAGCGGGGAAGTTTTCGGGGGCAATATAGAGGGGCACAATTCCAAAAAAATAGAGGGAAGTTCCAAAGCCCCAAAACCCCTCAAAACAAGCAGTGACTTCCAAGTCACACATCCCCAACACATAACACCTGTGGGGGGGAGACTAAGCCAATTTTACAAACATTGGGAGGAAATAACAACAGACACTTGGGTACTGGCAATTATCCAGAATGGTTATTGCATAGAATTTCTCAAATTCCCTCCAAACGTCCCACCGAAAACACACTATGTCAAAACAACATATAGATCTTCTAGGACTAGAAGTTCAGGCATTGCTACTAAAAGAAGCAATAGAATTAGTACCAAAACACCAGAAAGGGACAGGAGTTTACTCTGTACTTTCTCATACCCAAAAAAGACAAGAGTCTGAGACCTATATTAGATCTCTGAACATTAAATACCTACATCAAATCAGATCACTTTCACATGGTGACATTACAAGACGTAATCCCACTACTCAAACAACATGACTACATGACAACACTAGACCTAAAGGATGCATATTTCCATATACCGATACATCCTTCACACAGAAAGTACTTAAGGTTTGTATTCCAAGGGATACATTACCAATTCAAGGTGTTGCCATTTGGAATAAAAACTGTGCCAAGAGTTTTTACAAAGTGCCTCGCAGTCGTAGCTGCACATATCAGAAGGCAGCAAATACATGTGTTCCCGTACCTAGACGATTGGTTAATCAAAACCAACACGCTAGAAAGGTGTTCACAACACACAAAGTATGTCATAGAAACCCTCCACAAACTAGGTTTCTCAATCAACTACACAAAGTCACACTTTCTGCCGTGTCAAACACAGCAATACTTAGGGGCGACAATCAACACAGCAAAAGGGATTGCCACTCCAAGTCCACAAAGGGTTCAGGCATTTCACAATGTAATACAGCCATGTATCCAAAACAAAAAATACAAGTCAAAATGGTGATGAAACTCCTAGGCATGATGTCCTCATGCATAGCCATTGTCCCAAACGCAAGGTTGCACATGCAGCCCTTACAACAGTGCCTAGCATCACAGTGGTCACAGGCACAGGGTCAACTTCTAGATCTGGTGTTGGTAGACCGCCAAACATACACCTCGCTTCAATGGTGGAACAGTATAAATTTAAACAAAGGGCGGCCTTTCCAAGACCCAGTGCCACAATATGTAATAACGACAGATGCCTCCATGATAGGGTGGGGAGCACACCTCAATCAATACAGCATCCAAGGACAATGGAACACTCACCAAAAACAGTTTCACATAAATCACTTAGAACTATTGGCAGTATTTCTAGCGCTAAAAGCATCGCAACCCATAATAAGCCACAAACACATTCTTGTCAAAACAGACAACATGACAACGATGTATTACCTAAACAAACAGGGAGGGACACACTCAACACAGTTGTGTCTCCTGGCACAGAAAATATGGCATTGGGCGATTCACAACCACATTCGCCTAATAGCACAATTTATTCCAGGAATTCAGAATCAGTTAGCAGACAATCTCTCTCGGGATCACCAACAGATCCAAGAATGGGAGATTCACCCCCAAATACTAAATACTTACTTCCAGATTTGGGGACACCACAAATAGATCTATTTGCAACAAAGGAAAACGCAAAATGCCAAAACTTCGCATCCAGGTACCCACAAGATCAGTCTCAGGGCAATGCGTTATGGATGAGTTGATCAGGGATATATGCTTACGCTTTTCTCCCTCTCCCACTCCTTCCATATCTAGTAAACAAGTTGAGTCAAAACAAACTCAAACTCATACTAATAGCGCCAACATGGGCAAGACAACCTTGGTACACAACACTACTAGACCTCTCAGTAGTGCCTCATGTCAAACTACCAAACATACCAGATCTGTTAACGCAACACAAACAACAGATCAGACACCCAAATCCAGCATCGCTGAATCTAGCAATCTGGCTCCTGAAGTCCTAGAGTTCGGACACTTAGACCTTACACATGAATGTATGGAGGTCATAAAACAAGCTAGGAAACCTACCACTAGACATTGCTATGCAAATAAGTGGAAAAGATTTGTTTATTACTGCCATAATAATCAAATTCAACCCTTACACGCATCTGCCAAAGACATCGTAGGATACTTACTACATCTGCAAAAGTCAAAGCTAGCTTTTTCTTCCATTAAGATACATCTTACAGCAATTTCAGCTTACCTGCAAATTACGCACTCAACTTCTCTATTTAGAATACCAGCCATAAAAGCATTTATGGAAGGTCTAAAGAGAATTATACCACCAAGAACACCACCAGTTCCTTCATGGAACCTCAACATTGTCTTAACACGACTCATGGGTCCACCTTTTGAGCCCATGCACTCTTGTGAAATGCAATACTTAACATGGAAAGTTGCATTTTTAATTGCCATCACATCTTTAAGAAGAGTAAGTGAGATTCAAGCATTTACCATACAAGAACCATTTATTCAAATACACAAGCATAAAGTAGTTCTACAGACAAATCCGAAATTTCTACCAAAAGTCATATCACCGTCCCACTTAAATCAAACAGTAGAATTACCAGTGTTCTTCCCACAGCCAGACTCTGTAGCTGAAAGAGCACTACATACATTAGATATCAAAAGAGCGTTAATGTACTACATTGACAGAACAAAACTAATTCAAAAAATAAAACAATTATTTATTGCTTTCCAAAAACCTCATACAGGAAATCCAATTTCTAAACAAGGCATTGCTAGATGGATAGTTAAGTGCATTCACACCTGTTATCTTAAAGCAAACAGAGAACTGCCTATTACACCAAAGGCACACACAACTAGAAAGAAAGGTGCTACCATGTCCTTTCTAGGAAATATTCCAATGACCGAAATATGTAAGGCAGCTACATGGTCTACGCCTCATACATTTACCAAACGCTACTGTGTAGATGTGCTAACGGCACAACAAGCCACAGTAGGCCAAGCAGTACTACGAACATTGTTTCAAACAACTTCAACTCCTACAGGCTGAACCACCGCTTTTGGGGAGATAACTGCTTACTAGTCTATGAACAGCATGTGTGTCTGCAGCTACACATGCCATTGAACGGAAAATGTCACTTACCCAGTGTACATCTGTTTGTGGCATTAGTCGCTGCAGATTCACATGCGCCCACCCGCCTCCCCGGGAGCCTGTAGCCGTTTAGAAGTTGATCTTGAACATTTGTATATTTGTAAATATATATATTACTTTAAACTACATTATGTACATACGTATTCACTCCATTGCATGGGCACTATTACTAGCATATACAACTCCTACCTCACCCTCTGCGGGGAAAACAATCTAAGATGGAGTCGACGCCCATGCGCAATGGAGCCGAAATGGGAGGAGTCCCTCGATCTCGTGACTCGAAGGACTTCTTAGAAGAAAAACAACTTGTAACACTCCGAGCCCAACACCAGATGGCGGGATGTGCACAGCATGTGAATCTGCAGCGACTAATGCCACGAACAGATGTATACTGGGTAAGTGACATTTTCCATATATATATGTACTTACATTTAGCATGGACATCTCTTCTATTACACATACCTTCCACTCCTTTCTCATCCGCCGGTGGGAAAACAATCTAACAAAGGCGTCTATGCCCATGTGCAGTATCACTGAGAGTAGGAGTCACTCGATCTCATGACTCGAACCACCTCTTCGAAGAAAAACTACTTGCACCACTCCGGATCCAATACTAGATGGCAGGAGTATGCAAAGCATGTGAATCTACAGCACGCCATGTCACAAACAGATGCTTACCGGGTAAGTAACATAACCAATATGACAGAAAACAACCAAAAGGCAACAGAAGAAGTTTAGATTGTTTAACTCAAGATTTGTTGCACCACTTCTTTTTTACAGGTTGTGATTTTGTGTATTTGTTAGCCAGAATAAATGAATATGCTATAGAACATTGTTTTCCAATCCACAGAGGTTCAAAATTCATATCTGAAATGTTGTTCTTCAGTTCAACTGCAATGTCTATTTTTGCATAACATTCAGTAATACTTTTCTAGTACAATAAAATATCCATTAATGTAATAAATGATAATACAAAACATATATAATTGCACCAGGGCACTGTTTGTCCCCCAAACCGATCCCAAGTGTCATACTCCTACATCCATATAAAGAGAAAAATGTCACAAGTGTGTCTGTATTAAGGAGATTCCATACATCTGAATTACTGGCAAATATGCGGGCTCTGTATTTTGCCCTGTTTGGTGCTTGTCACAAGATAACCATTGTCTCAGTTAAAACAAACCAACAATGCCCTCTAGGTTATCCACACATACCCATTACGGATAGAAAGCAAATAAGCCATACTTATTCAACAACAAAATAACAGATAATATATTATTGTATAAATGCACCTCATCTCGGATTTCTGCTGCTGAATCTAGGCAACATGTCAAAATGACTTGATTATGGTGCACTTTGGAATTCCATGGGTCCAGTATAGAGTTTGACTCAGAGTAAAGAGTAAGGAAAAGGAGTGTAGACCATGTAGTTGTCTGAAGAAGCATATTATTCACATGTGAGATGCCACGTTCACCTTTGTCATACAGTTACGGTGATATGTCAAATCCAACCTAACCATGGTGTTATTAATGAGTTAATGTGATTTACTCAAAATTTAACCACTCCCTTTCCAAACCTATGTTTATTCTTTTAGACACTTCCCTGTTTGGTTCGGATGTGTAGCAAAGAACGATTGCTGGAGGAGAGGGTAGAAGGAGCCGAAACTCTTGCCTACTTGATAGAGCCTGATGTAGAGCTTCAAAGAATTGCCAGCATCACAGACCATCTCATTGCCATGCTTGCTGACTACTTCAAGTACCCCAGCTCCGTGAGTGCCATCACAGATATCAAGAGGGTGTGTACTCTCATTGTACTTGGAGTCCCCAAATAATATAATGCATTCCATAATAGTAACCCAATTTTTTTCATCCATGTTTGCTCAGTAGTAAGGCAATAGCCACAGAGTGGATGGTAGAACGAATGACTGATGAATTTACTGCACCTGATTTAGGCCAGAAAAGGCAATGTCTACAGCAAACTTGATCTAGGCCTTGCCTTTTCAGAACTCCCAGTAGAGGGTGTATTGACTTCAAGCTAAAGAGACTGGTGCTGAAAATAAGCAGTTTCTAGACAGTCACTCAATTGCTTAGCATTTGATCTGAAACCTTACATGTTACAATGCAAATGTGAAATAGAGGTAAAATGGTTTCCTTAAGTTCCATTCTGTTAATGTGGAGTAGAGGACTGAAAGTGTGACTTATTTCTCGAGGCTGGCTGTCTCAGCTAATGTGCGAGGCTGCAATTCCTACATTTTTTAGTAAATCCTTTTTGTGTAGCACTCGGTTAAAGTGACTGAAAACATCTATTTGAACTAGAGCAGGTGCTTGGGGGCAAAAAAGCAACTTTGCATAAATTGTTCATGTTTAAGTGCGGTAATTATATTTAGATTTTGATAACAGATTTATTCAAAAAGCCTGCAAAACATACACCTTGGGAGCACCTTACATGAAATAATCTTCACAAATGAGTTCAAATAGCTAAACGTATGTCACCCAAGCAGCCATAAAATCCAGGGCCTCAGTTATTGTTCTGTTCTGATTCTCAAGGTACCTTTTTTACAAAGCCTCATGAACAATAAATTCTGTGACATTTTCAGAGAGAGCATATGTTCTAGCTTTCATCAGGATTTTTTCCAGCCCTCAATATTTATTTGGAAGGGGGGGGGGGGGCACCTATAAGCAAGTTTATGTAACAACATCACGCTTTAGAATCAGAAATGTATTCTAAATGTTTTTGTGTCTTAGATTAGCTAGAAGATTTAAAAAAAAAAAATAGTTCTAAACTATCTGTTTTATGGCCATGCTGTGGGTCTGACCAGTTTCTGACAATTGCTATCTTTAAACTCTTTTCTTTGATCCCCATGTATCAAATATCTTGCATGTGAAGGTAAGTGCCTTCTGTGTATATCTCACGTTTCTCTTGAGTTTATAAAAAAACTAACTATATTTCTTCATAAAGTGCAGCACACATTGATTTTGGGGATCTGATTGTAGAGCTGTCCATCTTTTGGTATAGGCTCCTAGCATTTTTCCTAGTAATAAATTAGCCATTTACACTGAAGACAAACCTGAACTAATGTAGAAATCTGTTAAGACTGTGGGGGCAGGGTACCCTTAAATTATTACACCTCTAGAAACGTGTTAACAGCACACCTATTACTGGGTGGATTTGAGATTAGTTTTAAACCTCAATTTCATGAGGAAATGTGTCTCAAGGTACAAATCACCATAGCAAAAATGCACTGAAATAAGAAAAGACAGACTCAATAATTGAGTTCTAGAATGGTATTAGAACATTATAAAGATTTATTACAAAATTGAAAAGGTTTGATTCGGAAATTGTAAAGTACAGATGTATAAATTCAATGAATGAAGGTGCTTGGTAATATGGCAACACAGAACTTTAATTTAAACAATATTCGAAGTCCCAAATGAGCAGCAAAATCGGGAAGAATTAGGACAGCATCCTTAGTAGCATCGGAAAGGCCTAAAAGGAGTTCTGCTTCACTCTTAAATTTGAGGTTTCATATAGAAAGTCTTCTCATTGAACCAAAGAAAATGTAGATTCATCTTTCGTGTGAGCAGAAGAATTACAATTCCAACAAATCAGAACATTGAATTATCCTGTATTGGACCTTTCATATATTCACATGCTTGAATAATTCCCTGTCGTTGAGGTGGGAGTCACACGGTACCACAATAAAGCAGTACATATCACTACCATAGCAGGGATCAACCACTCGCTATGGCGAGTCTTATTTGATCAGGTAGAGCTATTTTAGTACTTACTCACCCCTTCTGGCGAGTTGACAAAGAACAGATGTTCTGTTCAGTTGAAAAGTAAAGGGGTAATAAAAGATGCCTTTAAATCTTACTCTTATGTCACATTTGCTCTGTCTTCATAGACAGAGGTCAAAATTTAATTTGTCTTAGAATTAATTTTCCTTCTGACTGCAGAGTTCCAGGACTTTTTAAGGTGAACTGTGTGACCTGCTGTAAAAAGCAAATAGAGTGTCAGCTTTTTCCTAACGCACAACATTTAATTGACTAAGTCAACTGTGCAAACATTTCAAAATATATTTCAGTAGTTGTGAAATCCCATTTTTTATATCTTTTTGTGATGAAAAAATATTTTAATAGGATGACAACAAATCAGAATACTTTGCATGTTGTGCATGGATATGTTTTCTGAAATCTAATTTTCACAGATTGTTAATACACTGTACAGTTTTTATAAGTATAGTTGCAAGTTAGTGGAAAGGTTTATGGTCATTTCTTTGAAATTTGCTGTGTGTAGATGACAAAATGCTACCACATCAAAGTTTAGTAATATAGCTATTAAAAGTGAGTGTTTAAACAAACTGAGAAACACTCCTGCCCTGATGGCATGCTGTTAGTAAACTAAAAGAAGTCATGGGTCAAGTGCCCCTATATGTGGGTTAGATTATGCTGATACTTGCAGCAAACTGTAGTCTATTTAGTCAAAGAAGAGTTGTTTTGTACTGCAGAAATGCTGAGCTCACATATATGAAGGTGCAGTCATATGTGAGAATGAAAAAAAGGCAACTGTAAACTATTTGCCCAGGATCACACAATTATGAACCCATTTACGGGTCAAGTACATTACAGTTAGGTCGAGTAGATTATTGAAGTTACTCGACCTGCAGGTCTAGTAAAGTTTTTATGATTTTATTAGCCCTGCGTAGGCTATAATGACAATGGAAAAAGTCAGTTTAATAGCCTATCTATGTACTTTTTGAAAAAGGACCAAACTTTAACTATAACCAATCAGACGACAGCACCCTCTAGATTTTCTACCACGTCATGCGATGGGAGTCTCCTTGAGTTCTGCTCATATTACTTGTTTCTTCTCAGCTTTTTCAAAGGAATTTAGTTTCAGGAAATCATCATTTCTTCTGCTTACTGATTTTTGACTTGACACTATGTCCCAAATCGCCAAGGAAGGACTTTTCAGAGCATGTGACTCCTGCGGAAAGAAAAGACTCAATTCGGAGGACCCACGCAAGAAATGCATTTATTGTCTCCATACAGACCATAAGGTGAGAGACTGTAAAATATGTTGCATCTTTTCTCAGAATACTCTAAAGGACAGGAAAGGTAGACTTTTACTGTGGCTGCAAAAGCTAAAAACCAGAGTGCTTTTTAACTGAGAAAGACAGAGATGACTCTTCGCAGACGTCATCTGCCCTTAAAAGACCTAAAACTGGGGAACAAATTACATCTGAACCACCTGCAAAGGTCATTAAGAAATTAATGCATGCTGAGATTGGGCCCGAAAAGATGCAGAAGGACTTTCCTACATTCTCTTATAAAGAGTGCTTCACAGCCTGTGCTGTCGGTGACAAAATACAAGAAAAATGTACCCTCATTGACGAAGACACCGTCCAGGATGCACTCGTCGATGACCGTGTCTACGGTAATGACAACAACGCTGACCTTTACCACTGCAGTGTCTCTGATGATCATCTCCTCACCAGCGCTGTCATTGATGACAATTGTCACTACGAGGATCCTGAAACACTAATTGACGGAGTCACTGTCGATGACCTCCTTTCTCAACTTACCGTCAATGATGAAGATCCTGTTGCTGTCTCAATGCTCACCGGCGATGATACCATCGATGCCCCTGAGGACAGTGACTCCACCGATGGAACTGTCAACGATGCTGCTGTTGATGACATAACCAACGACTTTGCCGTCGACAGCACAACTGACGATGACCTTGCTGTTGATGAAGAAACCTCCAATGATGAAACACTCAGAACCAAAAGCAAAACAATCTACAAAGACATTTCCACTGCTGTCTTTAATCTCCCTAAAGCTAGTAGTCCATCCCAGCTACGGGTCAAATGCCAAGATTACTGAAATAATGACGAAGAAAAAGAATATCACGAACATTACTCTGCTAGAGAGCACACAGAACTATTCCATCAGGAATATTTGATGCAGGACTAACAGGACCTGTCTATTGCTATATCTATGCCCCTCGTAACTAATTTGCAGGGTATGCTTCAGCACTATTACCACAGGTTTCCACCATCTGCTCCTGCAGTTTTGATAACACTGCACCGCCTGTGCAACTATACCAGACCCCTACTCCATTACCAAGACCCGGAGCAGTGATTGGAACACCTACCGTACCTCTACCAGGGTTAGCAGGGGATTTAGCTCAACCCCCTGCTGTTGTCCAGGTCACTTATGTGATCCCCTCCAGGTGCGGAGAAAGACTTGGCAAGATTGCTGGACTACCAGCTGTAAGCAGGTAATAAGATGTTCATGGATCAGAGGCCCGGACTGACAGACAAGAACGTTCTACGACCGAATGTGTTGATGCGTTTCGACTATCAGGTGTCAGAGTGAAATCAATTTGTTAATTTTGCCTATGGAGGACTGCACCATCAGTCTGTGAGGAGAAGGGTGTTGAGACAAAAAGGCAAGATCTCCCAGCACAGGTTGATGACAAGGGCAATATGGCGATTGACTGACGTCCCTGAGCATGGTTTGGCCCAGGTTCCCAAAAAAACATCCACCAGGAGCTCATCAAATGGGAGGAGAGACTCGGCCAAAGTGTGACCAGGCTGTAGCACCTCCCTGCATACCACCATTGCAAAAGAGGCAGCTTCTCCTGCGGAGGAGATGGGAGGAGGAACACAACAGTATGGTGAGGTGTCAAGGCCTCTCACCTCCTGCAGCCCGTCATACCAGTTCTCCCGATACTGGCTGATGCCATCCTCGCATGTTTCTGGACCTGTCCCAAAACTGTCATGGAGGACATGTTCCTTGATCTGAAGTACGGAGATAATGTCCGAGTGAAAAGAATTTGTTGAAAGAGGAAGCAAAGTCAAGGTCAGATTTTGAAAAGTTTGACACATCGCTGGTTAGCGGAGGGCTGGCCCGTTGTGTCCTGTCCCAGTGAAGTTATCGGTGGCATCTATGGCTGACACTCTGGCAGGGGTTCTGGTGCCAGGGACAGAGCCCATGGCAAAGTTGGAAAGGATCCGGGCACAGAACCAGAGGGTGAACAGACACCTCATGGCTCCATGGGCCCCAAAGGGAGTGAACAGTGTTAATAAGTGCATCACTGCTACATGAAACTCTTGGATGTGGGCAGGCATAGCTCAGGGTCCTGGGAACTCTTGCTGGTGCGGAGCAGGAATCAGAGTTGTCTCCAAACGGGTGCAGGAAAGGGTTCTAGACAAACTATGCCCACACGTCTCCTCTAGAGACTTAGGGGTAGCAAAGATTATTTTTTCTTTTTCTTGAACTTACCCAATCAATCAGATCTGGGAGAAGGCGAGCGGTAACAGGAACAAGACTGGGATCAGACGCTCAACTTACTGACGCAGGATTTTCCTGTGCTAGGTGACACAAAGCTTGGCCTCGTGTTGCTGGATAGCTTGGGGTGTGTATCTGGGCACAAGTCACTGCAGGCTGTGGAGTTGTGGGACAACCCCAAGTAGGGATCAGTCACCAAAATCTGTCGACTGCATTTCCCACTAGGATTAAACCCTGTATATTTGTTGGGAGGTATCCCTTGCAAACTGGCAGATGAATTTTCGAAAAACTCTGATAAAAGACCAGAGGTAGCTGTGGATCCATCTCTGTTGGCACAGATTGAAATGAACTATATGGGCCTGGGCACGTCACATCTGGCACAGGCTATGTCAGCATGGAGTAGCAGGTGCCACCTCCTGGCTCACAGAGGTACTGCTTCCAGATTTTCCTGGATCCACTTTAAGACCTAGGAAATAGCCGAATTATGATTCTAAAGACTAGAATGTTCTCCAACCACGTTCTCGAGTAACGTGATGTTCCATATGGGCACCCCATCCCAGATTTAAAGTACCCCTCACAATTCTGAGTGTAAAGGTGCTTTGGTAGGGACTATAATCACAAAAGGTCTGTTTCTGGCAGAATCAAAGTATTCCTCAGAATTCTGAATGGAAAGGGGCTTTGGTAGGGAACTATTGTCACAAATGTTCTGTTTCTGGCATCAAAAAGATATGGTTGAAAAGCTGTGCTAGACAGTTAGTTTGTCCTCCCACTTCTCCGATGCCCACTATCACTGCACTGGTTTTCTAGGCATTCCTGAAGAATCCTCTTGTGAAGCCATGTATGAGGAACACAAAATGCAGGTTGGTGTCAAAGCTGGCTATTAGGAGATCTATCTTGCATGTAGGTGGAATAGTCTTCGGAAGTGAAAAAGATTTCTGATGTAGAAGTGAATCTGTCTGCCAAAAGATTCACTTTTACTATCTTTGTGAGAGCACAGAAAGCTCTCAATAATACATTTTGCTGTGAAATGTAGATTTTTCCTAGTAATTTATGAAGGAAAGTCTTAATTTTATTAAAGACACAGAGGCGAGTATTATGCATTCTAGTCTTGCTTTAATTAATATAGCAGCAGTCAGGAACTACAAATACCAAAGGGCTTAGCAACAAGCTAGCCAATGGGAAGAACAATAGGCACCAATAGGGTAACAGCTATAACCATAGAGTACACACTTGACTGCAAGCAACCCTCTTTTCTTGTGCGAGAAGGTCAAATAGGATCATAAAACAAAGGTAATATTGAACCAACAATAGCGATTCCCAGCACAAATGACAAAAGTTATTGGCAACAGGAGATAATTAATTGAAGTCTTGGAGAAACTTGGGAGTCTTGAAGGCATGAAAACCTGGAATTCCAAAGAAGGAAGATGGAAGAACATCAGTAGTCATCATGATGTGGAAGGAGGTAATGATGGATTTGCTAATAGGGAGGGAAAGCAAAAACATGTAAATGGTAAATGCGGTGGGATAATACTCAACTCTGTTTCTTTAATAAAGGGATTTGACATCAGACACACGTTTAATAGAAATAAGACATAATAACATGGTTAATTTTGCTGAAAGCTTTTTTAAAGAAAGATTTGTGTTATCGGGCCATGAAATGAAGAAGTTCACTACTACAGTTACATCCCACAGATGTGTGTATTTCGAGGAAGGAGGTTTGGAAAGTTTTACTCCCTTTAATAGACAGCAGACTAAAGGATGTTCACCGATGGGTTTGCCATTGATATAATGATGATGCATAGAAATAGCTCATCTGTAGAGATTTACAGTTCTATATGACTTATCTGAACTGACTTCTGCGGCCAATAAATTAATGATAAGATTTATATTTGTTGAAAAGGGATTGATACATTTTCCCTCACACCAGCTTGTCCATAGAGGCCAAGCTGATTTATAGGCCTTTCTTGTTCCGGGAGCCCAGGCGTTATTAATGAATTCTGAAGCCTCTGTTGAAACAAGAGTGGCTTGTTGGGGTGACCTGAGACCTTCCAAGCAGAGAGAGTTAGAGAATTTGATAGAATTAAGTTGTGTGGAGACCCTGCTGGGTCCAGGAGAAGAGATGGGAAAGAAGGAAAAAGAACTGGAAAATCTGTTGATAATTCGAGGAGAGGGGGGAAACCAAACTTGAGACTGCCAAAATGGAGCCACTATGATCAAGGATGCTTTCTGGCGTCTGACTTGGGCTAATATTCTATTGATTAAGATGAAAGGAGGAAAGGCATGGTTGATTGCCGGAGACCAATCTTGTTGGAAAGCATCTGTTGTAAGGATCCGGACGCCAGCTGAAGAAACGCTGTAATTGCGAATTGGGACGGGATGTAAAGAGGTCTGTGTGGAACGGACCCCACTTGTTCGAAAGGAGTTGGAATATGGAGGGATGGAGTTTTCAGTCGCTGGAATCTTTGAGATGACGGGAATGCCAATCTGCTATGGAATTCTGGGAACCTGGGAGGCACTCCGCTTGAAGAGAAAAGTTGTGGGATCGACAGAATTCCCAAATACTTTTTGCTTGTTGGGCTAAAGGTTTTGATTTGGTTCCTCCAAGATGATTTGTGTACCGAACTGAAGATACATTGTCCATACGAAGAAGAATGGAACATTGCACTTTGTGTTTTGCTAGGCTTTTGATTGCAAAGGAGTCTGCAAGCATCTCTAAACAATTTATGTGCAATTTGGACTCCTTGGAAGACCATGTACCACCAGTCGATATTGGTCCACAGCGGGCACCCCAGCCTGTTAGGCTTGCATCTGATTCTAACACAAGATCGGGCACTGAGGGGAAGATAGTTCTGCCGTTCCAGGCGTCTAAATGGTGTATCCACCATTGAATTTCTAGACTAGAGCCTGTGTCTAATTTTATCAGATTGGAGAAGGCAAGACCTTTGCGGAGATGTAGGATTTTTAAACATTGCAGGGCTTGATAATGAAGCTGCCCTGTAAAAATGGTTTGAATAGAGGAAGAAAGAAGCCCTATTATTCTTGCCAGAGATCTGAGGGAGATCTGGTCTTCGTGAAGAGTGTGAAGAAGTTCTTTTTTGATTGAGGCTACCCTTGATGGAGGAAGATGAAGGGTGGCTGAGGAGGAATCTATTAAGAAACCTAGAAACTCTATTCATTGGGAAGGGATCATTAGAGACTTTTCCGAGTTTATTAGAAAACCTAGGAAAAAACATTTTGGAACAGAAGGGAGTAGAGTTCTATGGAATAACCTTGAACTGTATCCAACACCCAGGGGTCTGTTGTAATTGAATGCCATTTTGGTAGAAACAATCGAAGACGCCCTCCCACGGGAAGGCCAAAATACCTGCTTACTTTGGAAATTATTTGTCTGGACATATTGTTGTCTGCGGCCGTGGAAACCTCTGGACCTCTGTGGGTAGAACTGAGGCTTGTAATCCTGGATGTTGTAGGAAGAGTTGAAGAAGCCTCTTGAACCTTGGTTATGGTAGGCACGGCCAGTAAAGCGGCTCCTGCCTCTGCTGGCACGTGCAAAAACATGCTGGTTAAACCCTTTTTTCAGAGACTGTTGGGCCTTGCCAATAGACGAAAAAGTGGTAACATAACGACTAAGGTCCTTAATAAAAGAACCACCAAAAAGTTGGCCTTCTGCTTGTACTCCAGGATCGAGAGTAGCAAGGTTTGCGAGTTTAGGGTCCAATTTTAGGAGCAATCCTTTCCTTCTTTCGAGAATGATAGCCGAGTTGGCATTGCCTAGGAGGCAAAAAGCCCTTTGAACCCAAAGGGAAAGGTCTGTAGGATTAATGTCTGAATTGTCTAGTCTGGCCGTTTCGGCAAGGTCAAAAATACGGGCGAGCGGACCAACCACATCCAGTAACTTGTCCTGGCAGGTTATCCAGGCTTTATCCACCCCTTTGCGAGGGTCTTTTTCGAATTTCGTAGAAAAGGTAATTAAGGATTGATTGATGTAAGGATTAGAAGTGATATTAGACGGTAAGGAAGGTCTGGGACATTCAGATTTTAATTTTGCTCGTGTTGGTTTGTCTAAGGGAAGACGAAAACGCGAAGAAAGGTAGTCTCCAACATGGGAAGCAGGTAGCTATTCAGTGGAATTGGGATGATGGATCAGGTTGGGATCAGACATGGGAACTCCATCGGTATCCAAAATGGAATCGGAATTTGAACAGGGTAATTTGATTTTCTTGGCAGGAGGAGGTGAAGAAGTTTCGCCAGTGGTATCAGATTGGACCAAATCATCCATGTAATCGTCAGTGTCCAAAATCTTTAAGATTATAATCTTTTTGGGCGCTTTATCAATGTTTTTAGTTTTTAATTTGCATTTAAAATGCAATATTGAACTATTTACATTGATGGCGTTATTCCCCTCCTTTCGCGGAGGCCTGGGAGGAATTAAATCCTCAATCTGTTATGAGGTAACCTCACTCATCAGTTGTGCGCCACTAGAAGAAAATGTATTTTTTGTATTTGGAGATAATTTATGTTTTCTGCTTTCCCCCGCAGACTGGGCCAGTAAAGTATTGGAGATCATATTCCTTACGGAATTCTCAGTATTTGTTGACATTTTTTCCATAGAAGCTTGAAGGGCTTGTTGCACAGAAGACTGAATAAAATCAGTCAAATCTTGATTAAAAGTTTCCTCATCGTCATTATCAGGCATCAAAGGGGAACTTTCTATCTAAATTTTTTGTAAGGAGAATAACTGATAAAAAACAGCAGATAAGGGGTTATGAAAAGTGGGAGTGAAAAATGGGCGGGAAGAAACAGGGACACTTCCCTGAGGTGTGTGAAAACTATAGAAACTGTCCGTCCATAGTGGAAAGGAAGAATGAAGCCGCGCCACCTTGGAGAAGGCTGGACGTGGTAAGGCGGTCCGAGGAAGTGTGAATATTGCCGCTGCAAATCGGGCGGGGGGGAGCGGGAAGCTCGTGAAATAGAAGCGCAGAGCGCAACCTGCATAAGCGGAATGGAACGTTCCAAACTAATACCATAAACGTATAACATATGTACACATAGAAGATAGATTAAAACAAAGTTCTGAGGTGATAGTAAAAAGAGTACTTATCTTGACGTGTAGCAGCAAGAAAAGAGGGCTGCTTGCAGTCAAGTGTGTACTCTATGGTCATAGCTGTTACCCTATTGGTGCCTATTGTTCTTATGTTTTTTCTTCCCATTGGCAAGCTTGTTGCTAAGCCTTTTGGGATTTGTAGTTCTTGACTGCGGCCATATTAATTAAAGCAAGATTAGAATGCATAATAGAAGCCTCTGGTCTTGACATAAAATTGCTTTCGTTGACCGATCGTTTAAGTATGACTAGACAAATATTTTTTTCCTTCTGAGCTGAGCATCTACTACTGCCATGTGGTTTGGAAATGAGACATAGTGCAGACCTTTAGCTACGTACTTTCAATCTTGGAGATGGATGTCATTATGGAATAAACAAAAGCTGCTTTTCAACTTTTTATATTCAGATTACTGTGCTAGAGTGTTTTATTTCAAACTGATAGATTCACATGGGCCTCTCTCAATTCCACCAATATGTAAAGGAGAAAGTGCAGCATATTGATCTTGCAAAACAGCTTCCTCAGGCAAGCCGTAGATACAGTAGAATTAGAAGGGAATTTATCTCCAATCAATAGAAATAATTGTCTGCTTACAGACATGCAAATTTGTTTTTAGCATAATTTGGAATCCAAATATTAGTTGACAAGAATATGCTTTTCAAGTAAGCAAAGACATCCAAATAACCCATTTTACGCAGCACATTTCCAGGTGTTGTGAATTTATAATGGAGTTAAAACTCAAACTAGTTCTTAATTTACCAAGACTTATTAAAGGGAAAATGTTTGTATTGCAGCAAAAAGATGTAGGTTTTTGAGAGTTTAATATTATTTGTTCATAATTAACAGTGTGCAGAAAAGTAACCTATACTCTAGTTTACATGTGTGCACGTATAAAATGCTATTGCCTTTGAAACTATTTTGATATGACCTGTTAAAGTGCATTTATTTTTTGGGGAAAAGCTAACTAGGCCACAACACCATCTTGTTTAAAATGGATGTCTCACTCAGCTCGTTCTCTGTTTATTTTTGATGCACGGATTCAAGCAAGCCCTGTTTATTTCTGAATGGCGATGTACTGAACTCTTTAGCATGGGCTCAGTAATGTTAATTTTCTCAAGGTTTCTTCTGCTTGCCTTCATTGCATGAATTGCATTCATTCACAATAGTTCACTGTTATTTTGTAGGTACTCTGTTCGGACATTTCCGGATGACAAGGCTGAATCAATACTCATGCATTGGGATAGTGCTAAGTTGGCAAAGTTTACTGATGCTCTATAAGAAAATGAGTTACTTACCTGTAACTGTAGTTCTCCAGTACTGGTATCTTCCATAGATTCACATGCTTGAATCATTCCCCGTCGTCGAAGTGGGAATCCCACAGTACTATAATAAAGCTGTATATATCACTACCATAGGCTATAACGGCAATGAAAAAGTCAGTTTAATAGCCTATGTCCTTTTTAAAAAAAGGACCAAACAAACTACAACCAGTTTGGCGACAGCACTCTCTAGAACACTTCCAACAGAGGCTGATTCCCTCAGATGTTTGGGCACAAGTGCAAACTTAATAATTCCTATGTCTGAGGGGAGCCTCCAAGGGGAGGCGGGTGGGTCATGTGCATCTATGAAGGATACCAATACTGGAGAACTACAGTTACAGGTAAGTAAGTCATTTTCTTCCCTAGTACTGAATCATTGATAGATTAACATGCCTGAATCAGAATAACAAGCAATAAAGTAAAGACTAATATTAATTTCATTGTAAAATAAAATAAGCAGAAGGTGGGAAAGTAAAAAAGGCTCACCTTATTTAAACAGATGTTGTAACACTGCCTGTCCCACAGACACATCAGTTTTATGAGTCTCGTCGAGGTAATAATGGTTTGTGAAGGATTGTCTGCTGAGCCACGTTGCTGCTGGGCAGATATGCGGAATCGGTACACCAGCAAAATGAGCCACATATGTGGAAACAGCTCTGGTGTAATGGGCTTTTACTTTGCCCTGCAATGGATTTCGGGCTTGTGAATAGCTAAACTGTATAGTTGATGCAGTCCATCTGGCGATAGTTTGGGTACTGGGAGACCGTTTTTTTGCTACCGCCATATGCCAGAAACAGTTGGTATGCTTTCCATATATGATGGGTTCTGTGCAATTAAAACATGAGGCATTGTTTGACGTCTAGAGAATGTAGACATTTTTCTGCAGCCATCTGAGGATTTGGGGAAAAATGTTTGGAGAACCACTGGTTCATTCAGGTGGAGGTCTGTCAGCACTTTTGGAATAAACTTAGGGCTGTTTCGGGGAATAACACTGTTCTAAATTGAAGAAAGATTTCTTTGATGGTTAAAGCTTGAATGTCACTTACTCTTTTGGCCGAAGGGAGAGCCGGTAGAAGTGCGTTTTCCAAGTGAGATATTTCAAATCCGATTTATGAATTGGCTCAAATGGCGGTTTCTGGAGCTGCCTCAAAACTAATTGAGGTACCACAATGGTGGATGTTCTGTATAGGAGGAAAGACCTTGAAGATGCCCTTGATAAACTGTTTAATAATTCAATTACACCATAGGGAAGGTGAATTATTGGTGAGTCTAAATCTTGAAATCGCCACCAGGTGCACTTTTATAAATGAATGAGACAATCTAGATTTCGCTAGGTGTGGCAGACATGGTAAGATTTGCTCTGGCGGTGATGTGATAGGGTGGATGTCAGAGGTTACACACCGAAGGTAGAAACATTTCCATTTAAACCTATAGGTTCTGTTCATTGTGTCCACCCTTGCCTTGGCAAGAATTTCTCTACAATCTGATGGAATGAATATTGAGGAGAATTAATTGAACTCAGGATCTAGGCTGATAAGTGTAGTGATGTTGGGTCTGGGTGCTGTATCTGGCCCTAGTTCATTGTCAGCAGTCTGGTGTATTTTTGAATTGTACATGGGATTGCTCTGAGAGGAGTAGGAGTTCCGTAAACTAGAATTGTCTGGGCCACCTAGAAGCTATGTTGAGAAGCCAGCAAGGCTCTCTCCCCAGCTTGTTGATTACCTTTGGAATCAATGGGATCAGGGGGAAAGCGTATTCATAGATTCCAGGCCATTGCATTGAAAATGCATTCACCCACAACCCCTTTTGGGGATGCCAACTTGCAAAGAATAGGCATTTCTTGTTCTTCATCATAGCAAAGAGAGTTAGGTTTGGTTTGCCCCACCAGTGGAAGAGTTTGTGCAGAACCTGTTGATTCAGTTCCAATTCGTGGTACAGAATGGTGGTTCTGCTTAGTGAGCCTGTGAGGACGTTGGACACTCCTGGCACATGTTCTGTTTTGAACGATATGCAATGTTGAAGCACCCAGTTCCAGATGTCATGTGCTTAAGATGAGAGCGCTGGTTCCCCCATGCTTGCTGAGGTAGGACATACTGGTGGTATTGTCTATTCGTATGAGGACCGATGATTGTGTTATCTTGGACACAAAAGCCTTTAGTGCTAAGGCGACAGTCCGGAGCTCCAGTTGAGTGATAAGAAGCTTTGTTTCTTCTGGGGTATACTTACGCCGATTTGTAGGTGGGTACCCCAACCTTCTAGGGAAGCATCTGTTATGATAAAGCTGGGAATTTGTTGTAGCTACCTGAGCCCTTTGGACAGATTTGAAGGATGTGTCCACCAGTACTTAGCTGTTTTAATTTTTGGTGTTATCTGAATAAGGTCTTTGAAGGAACCTTGTGTCTGGAGCCACTGTTTGTCCAGTTGTTCCTGAAGTGGATGCAGATGTAAGGGACAATTTGGGATCACAGGGATATAAGACAAGATCATTCGGATGAATGATTTGTATACCTAACCAGAAACGGCCCTTTTTCCAGATAATCTCTGAGATAGTTCTTCAATCTTCCTTTGCCTGTCTTTGGAGGGAAAAGCTTTGTTTTATTTCAGTTTCCAGAATAGCCCCAAGAATGTTAACCTTGTTGGTTCTAAGTGAGACTTCTGGTAGTTGATGGTTGTACCCAATTTGTTAAACGAGAGGCAGATGGCTGTGACTGTTGCTGTTTGATGAGCTGTAGAAGCTTTTATGAGCCAATCGTCCAAGTGTGGGAAAACTTGGATTCCTTGTTTTTCTGAGATGAGCTGCTACTGGGGCCAGCATCTTGGTAAAAATTCTGTGGGTGGATTTTAGTGTAAATGGGAGAACCCTGAATTGTAAATGGATACTGGCTACCTGAAAGCGGAGGAATTTGCAATGAATTGTGTGTTATTGGGATGGAAGAGTGCGTCCTGGAGATCAAGTGACATCATATGATCTTTCTTGTTCAAGAGTTGTAGTATACCCTGAAGCGTCACCATGCAAAATACTTTTTCTTTAGAAAGGTTTTCAATCTTCACAGGTCGAGAATGGGACGCCAATCCATTGAGGGTTTCTTGATGGGAGAGAAGAGGGAGTAGCACCCTATTCCCTTTTGGGTTTCCGGAACTAGTTCTATTGATCCTTTTCATATTATCTTGGATAGCTCCTTGAGGAGCTGTATTGTTTGGGGGGTGGAGGGGAAGTTCTGATGGTGGAGTGTTTGGAGGTTTTTGGAGAAATTCCAGGGAATGTCCTCTCGAGATGACATCTAGAACCCACCTGTTTGATGTTATTGTCGACCACTGATTTAACTGGTGTGTCATTCGACCTGCAATCCAGGATGTCGGAGAGGAAGAGGTAGCTGGTATCACAATATGGTCATTGCTTTCTTGTATCTCTGCCTTGGGCAGGCAACATCCCTCTGGGAGAGTGCTTACATGCAGCCGATGGTGGCTGCCTGTATGGCTGTTGTTGAACATATTGTAGGCGGTATTGTGTCTGGCATGATTGATACTGTGTGTAGGGTTGGTGACCATCTCCAAAAGAATAATTTCCTCTTCCTCAAGGTCCTCAAAAGGGCTGTTTTTAACTGGACTGTACTGAGGGATTTTGCTGTCACTGCGTCAGCCTTGATAGATTGTAGGGCTTCATCCACATGTTTGCCAAACAGTGATTCCCCCATCGAATGGCATGTCCAGTATTATAGTCTGGATTTCCAGGTGAAAGGAGGTGGATTTCAACCACCCCTGTCTGCGAAGAACGGCAGCACCTGGAAGCTGTCTGAGGCCAGTAGTTGATACTTCAATGGCGCAGTCAATTATTTCCTCTGATATGCATTCTCCCTACTGGAGGATTTTCCAAAGCTTACGCTTTGCATCCTCCAGGAACAAGTCTATGTATGTTGACATATCTGACCACATCTGGTCACAGGCCAATATAGCTAATGAGTTTGCCACGCCTACAGTTGTGGCCGCCATAGTGGAGAATATCGTGCCCATGTTATCATGGTGACAACCAACCTTGTCCAGAGTAGAGGAAATTGGTGTGCGGGGGTTCTTAGAGATACAATGCGCTGCCTGTGATACTACAGAGTCTTGCTTTGGTTGTGCAAGTCGGAGAGTTATCAGGAGCTTTATATTTTTTATCCAATTGTGGGATGATTGGTGATACTGTAGCTGGGTTTTTCATGGCTTTTATGTCCTGCTGCCAAATAAAATCAATGATCAGGATAGCTCTGACTGATTTCTTAACAGGCTCTTTGAAATGGTACAGAAAACAATATGTTCTTTCGTAAGCACTCATCTGGTTCTGTTGTAACATCTCTTGTGTTTTCCTCTTCTCTGTCATCATCAGTAGATAGTAGTGACCCTGCTTCTTTCTCTGCTTTGCACCCTAAGCTTCTTTGATGGGTTCTTAATGATGCACAGTCACCCTGTTGATGGCGGGACTTGGACCTTCATACCAGGGTGATAGGTGAACACCCCAGACATGTGGGTGCTGCAGATAGTTCAGCGGGGTTACACTCTTCTATTCTTGGATACCCCGTTTCCCTTGCCACCTTCCAATAACAGCTGACTGAGTAACATCTGTCCCTTTTTCAACAGGATGTGCCGGCTTCTTTGTCCAAAGGAGCTATAGAGATGGTGCCAGTGGAAGAAGTTGATTGTGGTGGTTGTTCCTGCCACTTTCTGGTGCCCAAAAAGGATGGTGGCCCCCTCCTTATTTTATCTTCACCCTCCTAATGGCTTTAAAGTGCGAGTTAAAGATGCTCACCTTGACCCTGGTGTTGTCTGCCCTCAACCATAGAGACTAGATGGTAGCACTTGATCTGCAGAACTCCTGTTTCCACATTCCTGTTCTGTAGGCCATCAAGTGTTACTGCATTTCACAGTAGGCCAGGAGCATTTCCAGTTCACTGTGCTTCCTTTTGCCATTGTCTCCAGGTGATCACGAAAGTGATGGTGGTTTCAAAACATCTGCGGAGGTCAGGGTTCCCAGTCCTCCCCTACCTTGACAGCTACTTGGTGAATGGTGGCCTCGCCCCTGACAGTCGGAGTAAGGCGAACCTCCTGACATTGTTGGGGTTCACTGTCAATGTGCCGAAGTCACACTTTGCTCCTTCTCAGATGTGGTTTCAGGCTCCCCCCAAGCAAGGAGAAAGTTCGTCCAACTGAGTGGGTTTGCAGTGTCCTTTTCACTGCACCTTTGGGCTGAAAATGGCAGCTGGCGGCTGTAGTGCCGCTAAGGAGTCTGAGCTTGTGGTTTCAGGCTCCCCCGAAAGCAAGGAGAGAGTTTGTCCTGCGGAGTGGGTTTGCAGTGTCCTTTTCACTGCACCTTTGGGCTGAAAATGGCAGCTGGTGGCTGTAGTGCCGCTAAGGAGTCTGAGCTTGTGGTTTCAGGCTCCCCCGAAAGCAAGGAGAGAGTTTGTCCTGCGGAGTGGGTTTGCAGTGTCCTTTTCACTGCTCCTCTGGGTGCAAAATGGCAGCCGGCGGCTCTAGTACCGCAAAGGAGTCTGGGGCTTGTGCTTTCAGGCTCACCCCAGTCAGTCAAGAATGCAGACATTCCAGAAGTTGCTGCCTCTCGTTCAGCCAAATCTTCAGTCAGTGGTCCGAACAGATACGTGTCTCCTTGGAATGACAGCTTCATGCATAGGCATAGCTCCCCCACACCAAGCTTTACATGCGTCCGCTACAAAAATGCCTGTCAACACATTGGTCGCAAGTAGATGGTCACTGAGAGGATCTAGTGTTGATACGGGGAAAGAGCCATCACTCTCTGAAGTGGTGGAACAGTAACAGTTTTCATAGACCCTGTTCCACAGGTGACCATCACCACAGACACCTCACTCTTGAGTGGATAGCTCATTGTCAGCAACTTGACTGTTTAGGGCATGTGGTCACCGCAACAGAGAGGCCTCTGTATGAATTACCTTGAACTCCTGTCCTTCCAGCTAGCTCTCAAGGCTTTTTTTCCACAAAGAAAAACAAGTTGCAAACATTCCAACACTAGATAACAGGAATATACAGCGCATGTTAATCTATAGCACTGCATGCTTCAAGCAGATACTCACAAGGTAAGTAACATATTCCTTCCCCTAGCTGCCTTCATCATGCCTCAATATGACCTTAACTAGGTTCTTGGGTTCCTTATGTGTACACTGTTTGAACCATTTTACAGTTGTCTTTTACATTTGTTTACGTGTAAGACAGTGTTTCTGTTTGCTATAACGTCAGCTATGTGTGTTTGTCAGTTGCAAGCTTTAAGCATTGAACTACCTTTCTTTCTAGACAAGTTGGTGTTAAGAACCAGGGCTGCCTTCCTGCCAAAGGTGGTTAATCCTTTCCACTTAGGCCAAACCATCACACTGCCAACCTTCTTCCCTCCCCTACACCTTATGAAGGAAGACTTCATTCTCTTGACCTTTAGAGAGAGAGAGCAGTCAATTTTTACGTGAACAGAACATGTGAATACAGACTGGTTCCCCAGCTCTTCATGACCTATGTGGATAAGGAGAAGGTCAGGGCTGTGCATAAGAGGGTATTATCAAAATGGATACATACTGAGCATCAAGATGTGCTATGCCTTAGTGCAAGAAACCTCCAGAAGGTGTTTGAGCTTATTCCACCAGAAAAAAGTATTGTACTTCTATGCTTGCGAGATGAATGTGAATAGCAGATATCTGCAAAGGAGTGACCTGGGCTTCCATACACACTTTTACAAAGCATGAACGTTTGGACTCTGAAGTGAGGAGGGAATGTCACTTTGCATACTGGGTCCTCAAGGGTTTTTTAGGGTATAATGAACCATGCTCCCTCTTCCTGGTTGGGTGCGGCTTGGGGAAATCTAGTTAAAAGGTGAGGAATCTGCAAGTAGAGGTATCCAGCAGAATAAAAAGTTACTTACCTCTGGTATACTGCAGCACTCACAAACAGTTCAGTTTAACAGGCTTGTATGCTTTGAGCCTCATAAAAATTTCCCCACATTCCCAATAACGTTACAGGTGTGGGAACTGTGACTATTGATGGCAAGCTATTGAGTTCCAATTGTTTTTTTGGGGGGGACAAAAGTATTGCTGGGTATCCTTAATTAATAACTGTGGAAAGGGAAGTATCTTGATGAATAGTCATTTCGTCACCATGCTTTCCTTTCTTGATGATGACATTTATTGTCATCACACTGTTTCCCCAGCACAGCACTGTCTTTTTTGTGTGTTTTGTTTTTATAACCATCTTGTATTGATTTATTTATAAAACAACATGTCACATTCAGGAAGACACATTTCATTATCTCAGAATCACATTTAAGTAGAAATTCACAGGGTAGCCGGACCATTTGATACATATATCGAGGGAAATGTTCATGCTCGATTACAGATTGCAGATAGAGCCCAACCATGCATCCCAGATCTTATGGTATTTGTTAACACATCCCCGTGCCTGGTAAACGGGTCGTTCCATTTGGGCGCACCACTCCATCTCTTTCTCCCATTGCTGTAACAGGGGGGATGAGGTGGATGCCCAGTGTCTAGCAGTGTCCCTTTTGGCTATAAGGAGGGCAGTGCCCACAAATGCTTGTGCCGCCCGGGAGCTCCCAACATCCTCCATCATCCCCAGTTTGCCACTTTAGGAGAGGGCTCCAGAGCAAGATTCAGCAGTGTGGAGAGTTCATCTAGGATGCAGTTCAAATATAGTTGAATCCTGGGGCAGGACCATGCCACATGGAAGAAGTCTGCTGGCGCACATGAACATCTATTGCATTGGGAGTTCGGTCTGAGCCCGGTGTGAAAGAGTCGGGCCGAGGTCAGATAGGCACAGTGCAGGTAGTACATCTGCACCATATGTAACCTAGCTGGGATTTTGAGGCCATGAGGTGCCATTAGAGCGTCCCGCCAGTCCTCTTCCTCCAAGGGGCCAATCCAAGTTTCCCAGCGGGCCCGGAGAGGCAGGAAAGGTGGCAAATCATTCAGCACAAGGGAGCAGTAGATTTGTGAGATCCCCCCGCACCCAAAGCCCCCATCATGACCTTTGCCTCCTTTGGGCTGAATTTAGGTATGTGGGCATCCTTGTCAACATGGGCATGCAATGCGTGTCTAAGTTGTAAAAAATTATGAAATTGTGTCTGGGTCACTGCTTATGTCCCCTGGAGTTGGTGAAAAGACAACATGTGTGTGTCCTCCCAGACATCTCCCATCACCATGATGCCTATGGCGTCCCATTGTGTGAAGCCTTCTAAGTTAGCAACCTCTCATAGCCATGTTCCCCGCCAAAGAGGAGTGTGCTGGGTAACCCGGCCGCACCACCCTGTGTGCCTCTGGGCTGCCCACCCACCATACAGGACCTGGCTGGTGACCTCAGGTGTGGTCTTGGGAATGGGATTCCCATAGAGCGGGTCTATAAGATGTGAGAGCCCCATTGTGGACAATTCAAAGTGGTAGGTTGGGTCATCTCAGCCCCCTGTGAGCAATTTGTTGATAGTGAGTACCTGCAGCGCTAAATAATAGAAATATAGATTAAACATGGCTAGACCACTGTTGTATACCCCATGTTGGCATGTGTCCCAGGATAGGCGCCGCCGAACATTGCGCCTTATAAAGGAGTGAGCTATAGCGTCCATCTTCTAAAACCAGTGGCAAGGGAGTCAGAGGGGGAGATTTTGGAGAACAAAGAGAAAGCAGGGCAGGACAAGCATTTTATATAGTGCTATGTGGCCCATAAGGTTTTGGGGCAGGGTCTGCCATTTCCCCAACTCAGCTTTTACCTTGCGGGCAAGAGGGGTGAGGTTAAGGGCCCAGGTCATTGATGGGTCAGGTGCCACCTACATGCCAAGGTATGTAAAGCTTAAACACTGGATGGAATTGGTCGTTTGCCAGTCAACTAAGGCGTGAGCCTCCGAGAGCGGTGCCAGTAGAGATTTCTTGAAATTTGTCTTGAGGCCAGAGGTGTCTCTGAAGATGCGTGGCAATTGGAGGTACCTAGGGCCTCTTATCCCAGGCCGTTGTAGTTATAGCAGAACGTAATCGGCATAAAGCGACTTCCCGCCCATCGCCAGCCTTCCAGGAAGGCATCTCGATGAATCATTTGTGTGAATGTTTCTATGGCTAGGGCGAAGAGGAAAGGGGACAAGGGACGACTGTGTCTAGTGCCTCTCTGAACGGGGTAGATTTCCGATAGCGTCCCGGTTACCAGGACTTGGCTCGTCAGGTTTTGATATAGTAGCTGAGCCATGCGTCGGAATGGGCACCCCAGACTCGCCTTCTGAAGGACCAAATCCAAGTATTCCCAGTCCACCGTATCAAATGCCTTCTCAAAGTCAATTCGACAGAGGGCCAGTGGAGAGGGGAGCATATGTCTGTGTGCTAGAGCAACATGAATCCTTCTCAGGCAATGTCTGGTGCTGCGGATTGACATAAAGCCACACTGGTCAGGGTGAATCAGATAACACAGGACCGGCCTTAGATGCGTAGCTAGTATATTTGCATAGATTTTAAGTTCACTATTAATTAGTGATATCGGTCAATAATCTGTGCGGGACACAGAGGTGGGTCTTGGACTTAGGGAGGATCACTATTGTGGCTTGGTCCAGGCCGTGAGGGAAGGTGCCCTTCTCCAGGGCCTCAGTATAGAGACTGTGGAGCTGGGGCAACAGTATATCACAGAATTTAGAGTAGTATTCTGCCGGATACCAATCTGGGCAGAGGGTCTTCCCTGGTCTTGGTTTCGTGATGGCGTCCCCAATTTCCTCTATGGTTATGGGGTCATCAAGACTTCTGCTAACGAAAACTGATAGGGTTGGCATGTCTATTTCATTTAACACTGGCAGTTGTTGCTCAATGATGGGTCTGGGTGCCGCAGTGTATAGGGCGGCGTAGTACTGAGCAAATGTTTCGGCTATGTCCTGGGGGGGGTCGTGTGAGTCACTCAGGAGTCATCTATTATCTCGGGGATCACTGTCCCATCAGTGGTTTATGGCAAGCCAGTATAGAAGCTTACTATTCTTGTCTCCACAGCCGTACATCCGGGCTTGTGATGCTCTCCAGATTTGCTTTGCCTCCTCCAGGGAGTGCATTCCAATTTCCTGCCTCACTGTCTCCAGTGCCCGCCTGTGTCTCTCGCCATTCGTCCTCAACACCTCCCGCTCCAGTTGGAGTGCGCAGGCCTCAATATGCACTCCGTGGGCCTGTTTCTCCCTCTCCTTCTGCAGTAGAAGACCCTTGGCATGACCACGATTTGTGGCCCGTCCTGCCGCCCAGAGTGTGACATGGGATTGGACTGAGCCCTTGTTGTCACTATAATGATGTTCGATCTCCTTGCAGAGGTCTGGGGAATAGGCCTCTTCTTGCAAGAAACATGCATTAATGTGCCATATAGGTCTCCGGCTCTGATCATGGTGGCCAATGGTCAGGGAGACAGGGGCTTGGTCCGAGAGGCTACGGGCGAGTATCTGGATTTGTGTAACCAGGGAGAGGTCAGTGGCTGGTGTAAGGATCATATCTATGCGGGCTTGGGTATGGTGTGCTGCGGAGGTGTGGGTGTATTGCTGGCAACGGGGGTGCCATATCCGACAGGTATTGCAGAGACCAGTGCTAGTCATCCACTTGGTGAGAGATAGGGAGCGTCTGCGGCGTGTGTTCAACAGTGGCCCCGTAATATCAAGGCTCAGGTCTAGGACCACATTCATGTTGCCGCCCATGATTGTGAATCCCATGGGCATCTGGGTCAGTAGGGTGGTAAGCGTATGGAGAAACCCCTTGAGCGTCGTGGGTGGGGCATATATGCTGAGTATGTTGATGGGTGTGTGTGCCCCTCCATTCGACCTGCCAGGGCCATAAACCTCCCCTGTGGGTCCTCCCATGTCTGCTGTATCGCCAAGGGATAATCCCGATGTAGAAGTATCACCACCCCCTGGCTCCTCGTGCATACTTGGAGTGGTAGACCCAGTCAAAGCCATAGCGGGCCAGGAACTGGCATGTGGAACCCAGTAGGTGTGTCTCCTGGAGGAGCAGGATAGAGGGGTGTGGAGGCGCTGCGTGTGTTGCAGCACCACTGTTCTCTTAATTTTGTCAAGGGCCAGTTAACATTCCATGTGACTACAGTGTTGGGTGCCATATCGATAGTGTGAAAAGAATGGTTCGCAGCTACGCTCGCACATCGGGGGGTGCAGGACATTTGTCTGGGTGAGCCATTGCAAGCGGTGAACCATACATATGAGTGGTGCTGGTACAACATGTTTGTATCTTCCAGAATGCGACAACCCAATGTTAAAGGTAAAGAACAAACAACAATATATTAACACAGTCATAACACCTCCCAACTCCCCCCTCCCTATACTTCCCCTTCCAACTTGAAGAAGCATCTGTCGCCCCAAGGATCTTAGCAAATCAAATGAAAGATAAAAAATAAACCCCCTAGTGGTGTGGAGTGGTGGACCCTCCGATGGGTCAGATCACTTATGCGTTCCACTGATGGACCCATGCCAGGCCCGCCGCCCCGCTGGACAGTCAAATAGGTGGAGTTTGCCTCAGTCTGTCTACTTCGTCCGGAGTCACCTGCCTAAGGGGTGCCGGACCATGGGAGGCCTCCCTCCGCCATGGGGGCGATGGCAAGAGGGGCCCCGCGCAGTGAGTTAGTGAGGCCTGTCAGGATCGACATAGTCTGTGGCAGGAGCCAGCACGGGTATGCCCAGAACGACTGGAGTCCCTTATGTCTGCCCCAGGTGCCTCAGCCGGCACCCACTTGGAGGAAGGGGGGGGAGACCCCACAGCTCACCCCCTGGAGCGGTCAGTCCTCCTTTGCCCACTCCCAGGCCGCCTCTGGTGTGTCAAAAAAGAATGTCTTGCCTGCATGTAGGACCTTAAGGTGGGCCAGGAAGAGAAGCATGTATTTCAAATGTCATGCTCTCACTTTTTGTTTAACCTGCTCGTATGAGCGCCGCTTTACCTGGACCTCCCGGAAGTAATCTGGTAAGATCAGTATCTTTGAGTTCTGATGGCGGAGCTCCTGTCGAGCCCGGGCCTCACGCAGGATGACATCTCGGGCACGAAAGTAGAGGAAGCGGTCAATAAAGGCCCTGGGCGGTGCCCCAGGTGGGGGCTTGACAGAGAGAGCTCTATGAGCACGTTCAATGGCAAACCATGTGGAGAGGTTGTCTAAGGGCATCCATGATCTAATCCAGTCCTCCAGGAATTTGACGGGCCAGGCCCCTCTGTCGTCTCCGGGAATCCCATGAAATGCAGGTTATTCAGCGTTGATAGGTTTTCGGCGTCCTCTGTGTGTTGCTGTAGTTTATGCGTGCTGGTCAGGAAGCTGGACACCTTGGTCTTAAGGTCACGAACCTCATCCTCCAGTTTCGACACACGTTTCTGTTTTGGTACGTCCAGCCGAGACATTTTTGGGTTCCTGTTACAATAGTGCTATATCTCACCTCCCCAATTTTGTTCTCAACCACTGCTTGGGAGGAGTCTATGGCACGTAGGATCTTGTCGGTGTCACCCTCGTTCTCCTTGATCGGGGCAGGGTCCTCCATGGCGCCACCTCCAGGGGCCCTGGCTGGGGTGATGAATGTGTCTATGCAGGTTTGGGAAGATGATGTTTTTGCCTGCCTGTCCTTCCCCATAGTGTCAGGGGCCAATATCCACAAGCGCGGTTAGATCCGCAGCACACTGGTGTGGTCCTGCTCCCTCCCACCCACCCTGAATGGCGTTGGGGTTGGGAAGGCCCGATCCCTGGGCCGCACCTTTGGCAGATCTGGTGAACAGGTTCCAGGTAGCCATGGTTCAGCAGGCATTCAGGCAGTAGACCTATCGCTCGAGTCCACCTCGAGGCCCGCCAGCCACGCAGCTCTGGTTGCCATGGTCCCAACCCCCATGCGCCTCCGCAGCCCAGGAATCACTGGGGGGAGGGGGGTGGCGGCACCCCCCTAATCTGACCGGGGGGGGCACCTCCCCACTTCCACAGCCGGCCCTAGGACAAGAGTGAAAGCAGCGGTAAGGGGCTTAAAACAATCCCCAGTGTGGTCAGACAGCTGCGGGTGCCCCGGGCCGGCCCGATCACTGCACTCACCGCTCCTCCATTGTTGGCACAGGTCCTCCAGGCCCTTGCTGCTGGCCCGCACCACCCCAGTCCGCTAGGGGCAGACAGTTGCGCCACCAGTGCAGGTGAAGGGGGGCCGGGCCGTCACCAAAGTCCTGCGTCCCCAGTGGCTAATCACCGGGCACGTCATTCACGGCAGCACGGGTTGGTGCCTCTCAGACCCCCACTGCAGGCCCTCGCGCTTCCACCCCATTGGGCGGGGGTGGGGGGGTAGTACTGGGTCTTCACCAAAGTCTCTTGCCCCGACCCCCACAGCGACTGTGTGAGCAGGTCCGCAGGTCCCGGCAGCGCTGTCTGGGCCTAGTAAGCACCCGCCATTTTGGGCGCCCGGCATCCAATTCACCCCCGGGACTCCGGGCAGCCCCAATGCCAGGGGGCCCACAGCTCCTCCTCAGACACTTCAGGGCTCCTCCAAATCTGGATGGGGCCCGGGCACCGGCTTGATGTGTCTACGGATAGCGAGGACGGCAGCGGATAACGGAGAGGTCCGGAGCACTGTGAGTGCGACAGCGGATAACGGAAAGGTCTGGCGCACTGTTAGTGCGACCGCCATCTTGATGCCCCAAGCCACACCCCCGTCTTGTTTGTGTTAATCCAAAACGTTTAATGCTAATATGGCAGCTCTTGTGCAGTTTACGCGTAGACTGCTTTCCACTTCATTTCACTTGCCGTTAACGTGCAGGTTGTTTAGATAGCATCTCTACATAAATATCTGTTAAAATGTTTAATTGTGGTCGTAGTTGCTTTATTCTCTTTCTTTTCAGTTTATTATTGGAGTTCGGTCATAGAGGAGAGTCTGCTGATACTCCTATGCTTTCATTTGTTGAATTGATCTTGGAGAGGTCACTTTTGCACTGGAGCCTTGATACAATAGCAATATATAGTAATTAACTGGAGCTTGTTCCTTTTATTTGGTTCAGGCTGCTCGCCATGAATGTATTCTAAAGAGAAACACTAAAGGTAATGGACAGAATGCTTGAATCAGTTAAGGCTACTGGTAAATACTTGGGCAGTGTTGCAGTCCATCATAGTTTTTCTCACTGTGCCACTACTGACAAGAATCACATTTTTGTCAGCTGAGTCTTGACCTTGCCCCAAAACACATGTCAAGTTGAAACTACTAGGCCACAAACAATATCATATTTAAGCAGCACATCTGAGAAAAGGACCAAAAAGGCGGAAATAAGCATAGGGTTGTTTGTTTTAACATTCCAAGAGGTGGTAGCCATCAGTTCAGGCTGGACTGTACTGATTTACTGATTTCCATGTGGTTGGTCCCTTGTGTGATGATATAGAAGAGCTGATAAAACAATGGGTATTGAATGCGCCCAAAGTTTTTGCCAGTGGTTACGATTAATTCAGACATGTCTATCCATTACTTATTGCTGTCCGAATGAGCTTGAAAACTTTGCACAAGAAGCTTGTACTATTTTTTTCACTGCAGCCTTTACTTCCTGCAGTACCCCCAACATCTACCCACCTTTATATCCTCTACAGTGCTGCCGGCGCCTAAATTATATACTGCAAAATCTGTTCTGCTAGTATGTCACTACTGCGGGGACTAAATAAAGGAAATTTTAAAGTTGCAGCTACTTTGCTTTACTGACCTATTCATTAGGACAAAGGGATCTGGATCGTAGGAGGGATGAAAAGAAACAAGAAGTAGGTGATGATATATATGAAACTAAAGATTGGGTTATCATTCTTCTAGATAAGGTCAGGAATCTCTCCCTATTGCTGTGTTCTTAAGAGTTTCTGAAATTTCAAGCACATAGAAAGATTTCAGCATTTTGGGAATACTGGTATACCACAAGAGGTAATAAAGGCTTGCTTTTTAGTTGACTTCACGGAGGAATCAAAGAAATACAGTGTTTTTATACCCCTTCCACAACACATTTGGTATTCTTATTCTCAATTACTATAAACACCCTTTCCCTTAATGGCTACTTGGGCTAAGTCAGAGAGAAAATAGAAAGAATCCAAAGGTGACCCCTTCTGCTAACCAGTTAAGCCAAACTGAACTCCGTAGCAGGGGCAATGGTAAGTAGGACCAAACCAAAAGAAATTATCACTATGTTCAAATTATTAAACATGAGTTGTGACAATAATGTGACTTCTTTGCAAGTTCGACTTATCCCATAATTATTTATACATACATTTATTTTAAACTTTTCCCCATACATCACAGAATTTCTCTTGTTTATAACAATTCATAAAACAATATCAAACGCTTGTTTTATCCGTTATTCAAACTACAGTATATCATCATCATCATCTTTCTTATAGATGAGGATACTTTTTTAATGTAATGTGGTTAATACAGTGTTGTGTATCCTTGGAGCCATCCCTGTATTCCAGTTAGGCCATTTGTGTATCAGCTTTCTAGGCTTCACAATTGATTCCTGGCCAGTGACGAAGAAAGCATTTTTTGTTTAGCCCTTCCACGTGTAAGAAGCTCCCTGTGTGTATCCTTCTACATTATATGTTCTTATAAAAACATTGCTGCATTATGATTTACATTTTCTCCATCCAAAATTGTAGTGTCATAACTGTAAACTCTCATAAGTTTGTTGATTGTAAGGCCACCTTCAGTCTTTTCTTACCCCCAATAAAGAAGGTACAGTACTTGTCATCTTATACTATGTGTTCTGAAGATTAGTGATCCTCACTTGACAGGAGGGACGAGTAATGTGACACAATATTAATTTTCAGTCAGACCTTGTATTGAAAACACTAGATATGCTGTTACTGTCCTAGAAATCAAAGTGCTGAGGGTGACGGTTATTGGAAAATGGAGGCCTGCTGTGCTGGTACCAGTCTCTGCCTCTGACAGCGTGTCAGTAATTTCCCTCTTATTCAGATGGTGAACATGTACTGTGGCAGTGCTAGACTTCACATTGAAAAAATATTGGCAAACAATAGAAGAAGAAAGATTCTTGATGAACTAAACTGACTTCTTTGATGTTTTCATGAATAACGTTACTATTTTGAAAGCTGGTTTCTCCTCATGAATTTCTTCAGTGTTTCCTTGTGTTCCCTGGCTTTTTGAAGTTTGCAGAACTAATCATCATGAAGGTGTGAGAAATACTTGAATCAATCTGGAGCTAAACTCACAATGTGAGAAGTGACTTGTGGGGTGCCTATATAAGCGCCACCCCAATGTGCTGACTTCAGTTACTTTGCATGACCGTTCTATGCCAGAGGTACAGAGCACGAAGGTTGCCGAAATACCAGTATGCAGACATTAAGGCCCTCACAAGGGCTACCCTATATGTAGAAATACCTTCACAGAGTGGCGAAGTTCGGTAAGGAATCTGCACTTTGATAGCCTCTACCAAGTAAGGCATTAACAAAGGTAAGTAATTTATCTTAGAGCTGCAAATTCCTTACCCTAGAATAGATACCCAAGCAATACCTCTCCTGGTGGTGAGTCTTCAAACAGATTTAGACTAGTAAGTCTTGGATGTCCAAATGGGCAAAGTGCCCATGATGACTTGCCTGATTTTCCAGACATTAGTGCTTGGTAAGATGTACAGAGATGCACACATGGCAGCCTTACAGATGTCTAGGAGAGGCACTCCACAAACTAACACAGTGGTTGCAGCTTTGGCTCTGGTGGAATGAGCACCAAGCCCTCAGAGTTGCTTCTTAGCCAGTGCTTAGCTTATTTTAATGCAGAGGACACTCCATCTTGAGATGGTCCGTTTCTGTACAGTCTTCTCTTTACTCACCCTGACAAACCCAAAGAAGAGTTGAATGTCCACCTAGAAGTTTCTGGTATAAGCGTGTGCACGTTCGGGTGCAAAACCCTGTCCTGTTACTTCAAAAGTTGATTGCAAAGATATGCAGCCTGATAGGACAGATGCTCAGGAGTTCGGGATACCATACTCTCCATGCCCAATCCAGAGCAACAAGAATGACTTAGTCCCTGTTTCTGATTTTATTGAGAACACTGGGCAGGAGTAGTATTAGAGGAAAGGCGTACAGGTGGCCTGAGTTCCATTGTAGACGGAATGCGTCTCCGAGCAAGATTCGCCTTGAAAACTCCAGCTTGTAGAAGTGCTGACATTGCGCATTCTGCAGGGGTTTAGATCTAACCTAGGTTCTTCCCAATCTCTGAAGAGACCTTGCACCACTTCCAGGTGGAGACACCACAGGTGATCCACTAGACATTGACTGCTGAGTTAATCTTCCCTGGCGTTCAGAAAGCCTGCCAGATGTTGAAGAACTAGGGAAATACCCTGAAGTTCCAGTCATATACAGAGACGCAGGGCCTCTTGACACAGGATCTGTGACTTGACCCCACTTGCAGATGTTGTCCATGAACATGAACTTGCCTTCCCTTGATGAAAGGAAAAAAGGGTTTCAATGCCAGTTGGATCACTCTCAGCTCCAACAGGTTTATGTGGAGCTGAAACTTTGCCAGAGAACACAGTCCTGTGATCTCTAACGTCCCCAGATGACCACCCCTGCCCTAGAATGCTGCATCTGTCACTACATTCAGCTGGTTGGGGAAGGGAGAGCGGACTGCCGCTGATGAGTTTTGGTTCGTCAGCCACCGCTGCAGGGCTTTTGCACTTCTCTATGATATCTGGACCAGGTCAGTGAGGTTCCCATGATACTCAGCCCGCTGGGACTCCAGTTCCACCTCAGAGCATGAATATTCCAACAAGCATTTGTTATGAGCTGGAAGCATTTTACAATCCTGTGTTGCCTTCTGCTGCTTCTTAAAATTAACTTTTAATCTGATTTTATTGCTTATTTCTAATCCTTTTTTGATGATGCAACTGGTGTGTTGGAATTTAGCAATAGAAATTCTTAAATGGCACATCACAGAAGTGCCAGCTAACAACAGTTGTTCCTGCTCAATAGCTACCACCTATCAGTATGTCTCCTTGGCCATGGGCAATCTTATGCTATTACGACCTAGAAGGTTACACTCACTGTGTCCCATTCCACCTTAGATATGCAGTATGCAACTGGTGTACACGTCTGCCTTTGACAAAGTAAAAACAATGTATTGTAACAGATATAGCTTAAAACTCCCTGCAACAGTGGTAAATGAAGATTTTTATAAAAGACTGTTCAGAAAAACGTTCTAAAAAGTTTTGGATATTTCTTTATCCTGCACAGTGTAAGCTTAAATGTGCACCCTACCTTCTACTACAGTGTTTCCACCTTCTAAAATTCTATGGTTTCTTTTTCTAACACCATAGACAAAAAAAAAGGGGGGGTAAGTAGGCTCGACCACCTTTCCAAACAATAGATACCAAAACATTAAGGGTGAGCCTGTGTGATAACTGATTGCCTAGAAAAACCCAATAGGTTTTTGAGAAGAACCCTCATCCACCAACCTAGATGGTGGCATGCTTTATCATCGGGTTCCCACCTAAGTTGTCGAGTGCAACCTAGATGTGCTACAACACCTGAATTACAGCAAAGCTGGTAATTGCTTGGGTTATGTTGCCAAGTGATGCAAAATCATTGAAATTTTAAAAGTACCTCCAGAATATCCGTAGTTATTGCTAACCAATTTAATCCAGGGTTTCTGAGTCAGGATTAAAAACAATGGTGGATGTTACGAGAAACCATAATTACTTCACACATCCTTGTGCTTGGTCAACATGTTTCAGCCTTAGAAATTATGCCCAAAAAGTTTGCTGTGGCTTTCTTCAGGACCAAGCGTTCATGGACACATTCTGGCCTGAAACATGTAAACACTTGTACACGCTAAGGCGTGAGCCATGAGGGATGTACCACCCTTCTCGTTTAAAAAAAAAACAAACAAAAAAAAAAGGCAATCAGAATGGAAGACAATACAATCGCATAACATAAGCAAAGCAGACTGCATGTTAAATGACTCTGTGGCATGTATCGTGATCCCCACACCACCGACCCCCCTGTGTGGGTCACAAAAAATGCATGTTCAAGTCAAGCACATGCAAATCAGGCCTGCTATGTCCTGGGAGGCCCTCATATCACTTTGACTACATTTTGTCAGTGCCATAGTGTAATAGTCACCCGCTTTTGGTTATACAGTGCTTCTTTGGACCTCCTCTCTATTGTGTAGCAATAATGCTCCTAAAAATCAAGATTTGATAGACCAGTGAACCTTTTAAATGAGGAATTATTCAGAAGCCACCAAACGTGTGAGTTTGCAAATACCTATCGAGAATAACACCTACTTAAAGTGGGGGGCGGGAGTGCTGTAGTCGCACACTGGAAGTTGGAAAGGAAAATGTTATGGGGAGAGATTAGCAGTATGTCACAGGAGGTGTAACTTCCCCAGCATTGCCCTCGTATGATCCTCCTCCCCAACTGAGCCCCCCCTTTTGTCAAGGCCCACTTCCTGTCATAGCACCTACTGTGGTCCTACGCAGATCTTACTCCAGTCCCCACTTACTTTCTTTAAATGGCCGCATCCTGCTGCAGCACCAGGTACGTGTGTACATGTTTACGCACTTGAGGGACCTGTTGGTTAGCAGGAACCGTGCCCTAAGGTAATTATAACTCCCGCCCCATGCCATGCACAGTTTTTTTATGAATAATTTTACAACAAATGTTACTGTGGTATTATCAATGATATAAAAGATGTCATGAGTGCTGTAAAATCTGGGATGATTAGCAGTGCTTGGCGAATGGGCGAGTTAGTTATGTTAGGGCGTGAGGTATAGTTACTTGAAATATCGCTAACTGGTGAATTTCTAAGGTTTTGTATGAGTAAATTCAGAACATAACTATAACGTCCCTGTAACCTTTGGTGTTTTAACCGCTTCAGTGCGGGCGTCGGCCACTGGGCGACGCCAGCACTACCTCCCTGGTGCGGGTCACGACCAGTGGCCGGCACCAGGGAGGGGGTTAAAAAATCTTCCGGGTCTCCACCTGCCTTCCCCTTTGTGATGTCAGCATGCCACGAGGCGTGCTGACGTCACTATCTGTTTTCTCCACCGGAGAAGAAAGCGGCCTTGCGGGCGCTTCCTACTCCGGTGGACAACACTGGTCAAGACAGCCTTCTCAACGTTGGGGAAGGCCTTGTTTGAAAGGGTAAACTCTCCGATCGAGGTCCAGGAAACCCCCACTAGACACCATCTGCCCCCCAGGAAAACCACACCAACATATAAAAGTGATCTCTATATTTATAATATATATACAGGGAGTGCAGAATTATTAGGCAAATGAGTATTTTGACCACATCATCCTCTTTATGCATGTTGTCTTACTCCAAGCTGTATAGGCTCGAAAGCCTACTACCAATTAAGCATATTAGGTGATGTGCATCTCTGTAATGAGAAGGGGTGTGGTCTAATGACATCAACACCCTATATCAGGTGTGCATAATTATTAGGCAACTTCCTTTCCTTTGGCAAAATGGGTCAAAAGAAGGACTTGACAGGCTCAGAAAAGTCAAAAATAGTGAGATATCTTGCAGAGGGATGCAGCACTCTTAAAATTGCAAAGCTTCTGAAGCGTGATCATCGAACAATCAAGCGTTTCATTCAAAATAGTCAACAGGGTCGCAAGAAGTGTGTGGAAAAACCAAGGCGCAAAATAACTGCCCATGAACTGAGAAAAGTCAAGCGTGCAGCTGCCACGATGCCACTTGCCACCAGTTTGGCCATATTTCAGAGCTGCAACATCACTGGAGTGCCCAAAAGCACAAGGTGTGCAATACTCAGAGACATGGCCAAGGTAAGAAAGGCTGAAAGACGACCACCACTGAACAAGACACACAAGCTGAAACGTCAAGACTGGGCCAAGAAATATCTCAAGACTGATTTTTCTAAGGTTTTATGGACTGATGAAATGAGAGTGAGTCTTGATGGGCCAGATGGATGGGCCCGTGGCTGGATTGGTAAAGGGAAGAGAGCTCCAGTCCGACTCAGACGCCAGCAAGGTGGAGGTGGAGTACTGGTTTGGGCTGGTATCATCAAAGATGAGCTTGTGGGGCCTTTTCGGGTTGAGAATGGAGTCAAGCTCAACTCCCAGTCCTACTGCCAGTTCCTGGAAGACACCTTCTTCAAGCAGTGGTACAGGAAGAAGTCTGCATCCTTCAAGAAAAACATGATTTTCATGCAGGACAATGCTCCATCAAACGCGTCCAAGTACTCCACAGCGTGGCTGGCAAGAAAGGGTATAAAAGAAGGAAATCTAATGACATGGCCTCCTTGTTCACCTGATCTGAACCCCATTGAGAACCTGTGGTCCATCATCAAATGTGAGATTTACAAGGAGGGAAAACAGTACACCTCTCTGAACAGTGTCTGGGAGGCTGTGGTTGCTGCTGCACGCAATGTTGATGGTGAACAGATCAAAACACTGACAGAATCCATGGATGGCAGGCTTTTGAGTGTCCTTGCAAAGAAAGGTGGCTATATTGGTCACTGATTTGTTTTTGTTTTGTTTTTGAATGTCAGAAATGTATATTTGTGAATGTTGAGATGTTATATTGGTTTCACTGGTAATAATAAATAATTGAAATGGGTATATATTTTTTTTTGTTAAGTTGCCTAATAATTATGCACAGTAATAGTCACCTGCACACACAGATATCCCCCTAACATAGCTAAAACTAAAAACAAACTAAAAACTACTTCCAAAAATATTCAGCTTTGATATTAATGAGTTTTTTGGGTTCATTGAGAACATGGTTGTTGTTCAATAATAAAATTAATCCTCAAAAATACAACTTGCCTAATAATTCTGCACTTCCTGTAGATATATATTCGCCACCAATTCTCTTGCAGTTGCAGCTTGCATCTTCAAAGTAATGAACATACTTTAACTGACGTGTTTCAACTGTAGCTTTTAGGCAGCAAGAAAAAAAGTAAGTCTTGTGATTATGTTTCTGCTACAAAAGGATCTGACTTTTGTCTAGTGCCAGTTTTGGTGCCATAAAGTAGCGCAGAAGGATTATATGCCTACTGCAAAGATCAAATCTGTCTTTTATGTAAATAGCTGAGTAGAGTAGATTAGTAAAGTCAGCCATTACCTGCGCTATAATACAAATGAAATGTATGTGGGGGGGGGTATGGAGAGATGAAGGGCACTTTTGCTGGGTGTTAGTGAGGGAATCCGAGCAGGAGTTCATGGGAGCATCAATAATGATTGTTGGACTGGGCATTAGAGGCACTAAAGACTGTGATGATTGGTATGTGACAAGGTGAAGTAAGTGTGTCTATTTTTGAGTGTCTTGAAGGAACGTGCTGATTGAGGGAAGAAGCGAAGGTAAGGTGACCTCTACTGTTGCACGTATCACACACCCACCCACCAGCAATTTTGTGACTCTCTACGTAGGCTAGTATTTTAGAGCTACAGTTTAGCCAGTAGCAGAGATGGCATATCGTTGGATGACTGCTGCTCAAGCCCTCACTCGGATTATAGCGGACAGCTCTGACATAGGATCAGAGACTGAGACAGCAGCTACTGAGACAGCATCTGATGGATCGGATAATGGCCCAGACTCTGGGAGTGGTTTTTCAGTCAGAGGAGTCCCATTCGATATCTCCTCTTCCATTGATTGAGGGAGGTGATGAGGACAGTCCTGCTGTCCTTTGTCAAGCACGGTCTGTGCAGCGGAACAATAGCAGGTTAGCCTATCCCAGAAAGCAGGTGCATGCGGCGGCAAGCACAGAGAGAGTGCTCTCTTGGGAGCTCCCCAACTTAGTTCAGCCCCACATTCCACAGCCCAGATCGTATTGTGGAGGCAGGCACTTGTGTTTGTGGTCCTGGGCTCGGCGGCCATATAGGGAAACCTACCAAACCCAGACATTTCTGGAAACTAGACATCCGTGGGAGTCCACAGAGGTGTGACTTGTGTGGGTACCCTAAAGTTTTCTTACCCAGAATACCCTGCAAAGGTGAAATATTGAATAAAAACTCAATTTTTTATTGCATTTCTGTCACAAAAACCACAGGAATATCCATAAACTTCCTACCACCCAGTGTTTCCCCACTTGTCCTGATAAAAATGCTACCCCACTTCACTGCCTGTCCCTAGTGCCTGCGTCAGGAATGGATCACCCCCAGGGTCAACAGTTGCCCTCATGTAAGGATCAATATTGACCTTTGTGTGATCTATTCCTGTCACGGGCACTAGGCCTACCCTCACAAACGAGGTACCATTTTTATCAGGAGACTTGGGGAATGCTGGATGGAAGGAAATTTGTGGCTCCTCTCAGATTCCACAAATTTCTATCACCGAAATGTGAGGAAAAAGTTTTTTGTTTTGGCCAAATATTGAGGTTTGCAAAGGATTCTGGGTAACAGAACCTGGTGAGAGTACCACAAGTTACCCCATCCTGTGTTCCCCTAGGTGTCTAGTTTTAAAGAATGCACAGGTTTGGTAGGTTTTCCTAGGTTCCTACTGAGCTACAGACCAAAACCCACAGCTAGGCACTTTCCAAAAAACACGTCAGTTTTCAATGTAAAAATGTGATGTGTCCGTGTTCCGTTTTGGGGTGTTTCCTGTCGCGGGCACTAGGCCTACCCATGCAAGTGAGGTACAATTTTTATCGGAAGACGTGGGAGAACACAGAATAGAAGAACAAGTGTTATTGCCCCTTTTCTTTCTGTACATGTTTGCCTTCCAAATGTAAGACCGTGTGTAAAAAAAAAAAAAAAAAAAAAAAAAGAAAAAAGACATCTATTTGAGAAATGCCCTGTAATTCACATGCTAGTATGGGGACCCCAGAATTCAGAGATGTGCAAACAACCACTGCTTCTCAACACCTTATCTTGTGCACATTTTGGAAATAAAAAGGTTTCCTTGATACCTATTTTTCACTCTTTATATTTCTGCAAATGAGTTGCTCTATACCCGGTATAGAATGAATACCCAGTGCAAGGTGCAGCTCATTTATTGGCTCTGGGTACCTAAGGTTGTTGATGAGCCCACAAGCCCTGTATATCCCCACAATCAAGAGTCCAGCAGACGTAACGGTATATTGCTTTAAAAAATCTGACATCGCAGGAAAACATCAGAGTAAAACATGGAGAGAAATGACTGTTTTTTTTTTTCACTTCAATGTCAATATTTTTTTATTTTAGCTGTTATTTTCTGTAAGAAAACCTTGTAGGATCTACAAAAATGAGCCCTTGCTGAATTCAGAATTTTGTCTACTTTTCAGAAATGTTTAGCTTTCCGGGATCCTGCATTGGTTTCACACCCATTTCTGCCACTTACTGGAAGGAGGCTGAAAGCACAAAAAATAGTAAAAATGGGGTATATCCCAGTAAAATGCCAAAATTGAGTTAGAAAAATGTAGTTTTCTGGTTCAAGTCTGCCTGTTCCTGAAAGCTGAGAAGCTGGTGATTTTAGCACAGCAAACCCTTTGTTGATGCCATTTTCAGGGAAAAAATCACAAGCCTTTTTCTGCAGCCCTTTTCTTTTTCTTTTTTAAATGATAACTTTGCTGTATTTTGGCTAATTTCTTGGTCTCCTTCAGGTTACCTACAAACTCTGGGTACCTCTAGAATCACTCGGAAAAGGATGCAAATTTGGCATTGATAGCTTATGTGGACAAAACGTTATGAAAGCCTAAGCATGAATTACTCCTAATAGCCAAAAAAAGGGCTCAGCACTGGAGGGGGGAGGGAGGAAGGTGGTATGGCCCGGCAGCTAAGGGGTTAAGTGAATTTCTACATTATTTAAAATTCTATTTTCTAGCTATAACGTCCCTGTAACCTTTGTTTTTTCAGTGAATATCTATGTTTTTTTTAACGTAAGGTTATTTTCATTACTATACATTAATCCAACCACTGCTGCACACGGCCAGGCCCTGCAGCCAACCCCCTATAACCACTGAACCTTGTTGTGCGCACGGCCATAGGCCACAGGGTTTGGCCTTTGGCAAATGTAAACAAACTCTGCATTCTCCAAGTGAGAGCTGTCGGACAGTTCTCACTTGCAGAAAGCAGAATTTTCCTCTATCTTCCCTCCACGCAAATATGAGTTCGTCGAAGACAGATGAAAACATTGCTTCCTCAGCAGGAAGCTGCTATTAAAAGCAGCTTCCTGCTTGTGGGAGCAGTGCCAGCTCCCTCTGGATGTAAGGAGCCAGCTAGGACCGCAGGGGCCTTGAGGCTCCACCCTGCAGTTCTGTCCCTCATTCTCTCTCCCTCTTCTATCCCATAATGGGATGGGAGAGAGAGATTGTCATTGCAATGGTCTCTCCATGCAGTGACTTCAAAGAGTTAGACTAGCAAGATGTTTGGTACAAATGTTATAGTTAGTTTTGGATGCAGAAGAGTCACTTCTGGCCTAATGCTCAAGGTCTTGTGCTGTCACTGAGTAGGCTGAAGGTTCAAATCCTAGTATCACTTTGGCAGTGTGTTTGTTCATTTACTGGTGTTTTGACTGTTAAGCCTTCCTAGTGATGGAAGATTTACATTTGTTTCCGATCACATAGGTAAGTTGACTGTCATAGGTATGTCTAGAAGCATCACAGTAAGGAGTCACCTATGGCCTCAAGGTTAAGGTCACAGACTCTCACAGTTAAAGTTGAGTGTTCTACTCCAGGTGTGCCTGTGGTCATTTTCCTTCTTTAATTTCTTTTAAGCTTCAAGATTAAGGTTCATACTGAAAGGTGATCTCACGCTTTTCAATTGGCACATACATTTTTCTTTTCAACTTGTCCAGAAATATCTAATTCTGAGTATATCAATCATCAAAGTCAAAAAAAAAAAAAAAAGCTCTTGATCTCCCCCCCTCCCTATCACTCTCACTCTCACTCTCTTTCTTTCAATCTTTCTCCCACTCATACACCCACTCAGACTCTTACACACCCCCTCACAGAACCACTCAGACCCTCACGCACTCACTCACACACCCACTTAAACTTCACACACCCACTTAAACCCCTCCACTCACAGGCCGATTCAGGCAGACGCACTTACTCAAAGACCTAATAAGACACTGACGCTCCCACTCTCACACCCAGACAATCTCACACCCAGATACACCCTGTCACACCTATTCTTGCACCCAGAGAGACAGGCTACACGAAACTCCTGCCACATACAGACAAAGGCGGTGCACAGCGTGGGGTTGGGTGGTTGGCAGCCGCATCTGGATGCAGATCAGTCCCTACGGCCACCCCCAACGACCACAGCCAAAGGCCCTGTGCGGCACGGATTTGGGTGATTATAGGGTTTGGCTGCAGGGGTGGCCACTGACCAGAACCTAAGGCCAGCCCCCGCTGTGCACAGCCTTTGGAGTTGAGGGGTTATAGGGATTGGCCTGTGGCCAACCACTGCTGCAAACGGCCAAAGACCTTGCCCGGCGGTGGTTGGATTAACTTATGGTGAAAAAAATTACTTTACGTTAAAAAAAGCTATAGAAATTCACTGGAAAAAAACAAAGGTTGCAAGGACATTGTAGTTAGGAAATAGAATTAAAAAACAACATAAAAATTCACTTAAAAAACAAAGGTTACAGGGACGTTATACTTAGGCTCACATTTTAAACGTACAAAATGAAAAAAAATTTCACCTGTTATAATTAGAGCTATCTTTAGTAACTATAACTGGTGCCCTAAGGTACTTATAACTTTCGCCCTCGCCATGCACTGCTAATTACCCCACAAATTACGGCACTCATGATAACATCATTAATATTATGAATGTACCATTTTTGATGAAAAAAACTGCATGGCGGGGTCGGAAGTTATAGTTACCGTAGGGCACGAGTTATAATTAGTTGAGATAGCTAGAACTATAACGTCCCTGAAACCTTTGGTTTTTTAAGTGATACTTTAGGAAAGTACCGTCTTACTTGGCATGGTTACCCCATTTTCTGCATGTTGTCAGTGTGTTTAGCTGTGTTCACTTGGTTTCCTGCTAAACAGGACCCCAGTGACTATGCTCTCTCCCTTCTAACTTGGTAACTAATACCATTTTCACCCCACATGTGGCATGATGGTACCCCCATGTAAGTCCCTTGCATATGGTACATAGGTACCCAGGGCATTAGGGTGCCTGGGGATCCCCATGGGCTACAGCATGTGTTATGCACCCAGGAGGAGCACAGGCAAAGTGTACCTGCAGGCCTTCCATTACAGCCTGTGTGAAAGGGTGCATGCACCCTTTTTCACCTTAAGTCACTACACCAGGTCACTCAAAGTCACCCCTGTGGCAGGCCCTCCTAGCCCAGAGGGCAGGGTGCAGGTACCTGAGTGTGAGGGCACTCCTGCACTAGCAGAGGTTCCCCCACGAACCCCAGAGCCATTGTCATGGACTTCATAAGTACTGGACATAGGTCACTTCCTATGTCCAGCTACATATCGGTATGTCCAAACCTGGGCATGTTTGGTATCATACATGTCAGAATCGTACGATTACATGCACTCTGGGAGCTCCCTAGAGGACCCCCAGAATTGCTCCTACCAGTCTTCCAGGTTTTTCCAGACAGCTCAAGCTGCTGCCACCCCTCAGACAGGTTTCTGCCCCCCTGCCTCTTGAACTGCTCAAGCCCAGTAAGGCAGAACAAAGGATTTCCTTTGGGAGAGGGGGGTAACACCCTCTCTCTTTGGAAATAGGTGTTACATGGTTTGGGAAGGGTAGCCTTCCCAAGCCACTGGTATGCTTTGAAGGGCACATATGGTGCCCTCTGTTCATAAACCAGTCTACACCAGTTCAGGGACCTCCAGTCCCTGCTCTGGCTCGAAACTGGACAATGGAAAGGGGAGTGACCACTCCCCTGTCCATCACCACCCAAGGGGTAATGCTCAGAGCTCCGCCACAGGGTCCCTGGGTTCTGCCATCTTGAATCCAAAATAGGCAGGGACCTCTGGGAGCATCTGAGTGGTCAGGACAGGCAGGTGACATCATAGCCCCCTCCTGATAGGTGATCACCTGGCTAGGTGACCAATCCCCCTTTGAGGGCTATCTAGAGTCTCTCTCTTGGGTAGGTCCTCAGATTCTGCTTGCAAGATTCCAGCAGGACTCCTCTGCAACCTCCACTTCGACTTCTAGCCACTGGAACTGTGATTGGACCCTACAGGAACCGACAATCTGCATCCACGAAGAAGACTCTCCTTGCAACATTGTTTCTATGGCTCCTTCCAGCTTCTGCAACATTTCCCCAGCTTTGCAATCTCTGAGGGTGGCAAGTCTTCAGTCTGTATGAGAAGGAAGAAGGAATCTCCCTTGGAGTGAAGGAGTGTCTCCCCCACATTCACAGGGACCTACTGCAATGACGACCGGCTGCGTGGACCTCCTCTCATCCTAAGCTGCATGGATCCTGCATCACGGGTGGTGGTCAGGAGTAGTCCTCTTGCTCCTCTCTGCCATCTGATCAGCTTTGGTTGAGGTACGCCCTTGCCTTCCCACGCAGGACAGTACCCCCGTGCACCTCGTCTCTTGCAGTTGCCAAGGCTTGTTTGCAAATCCTCCAAGGGAGCTTCAGGCTGAGCTGGACCCCTAGCCCCCAGCACTCCAACCTGCAACTCAAGCCCTCTGCATGCTTCTCCTGTGGTGTGGGACCCTCCTCCAGTAGTTCTGCGTGGGCTCCTCTGGGCCTCCTGTGCCTCATCCTGCGGGACTCCTGTGGGTGCTGCATCTGCTTCTCTGGGCTCTCTCTGTCGTTGACGGTACCCTTTGACTCTTCCTCCTATGTTGAGTCCTTCTGGGCCTTGCTGGTCCCCGGCAGATCCACTTTCCGCCATCTGTGACATTTGCCTCTGCCAAGTCATGTTGGTGGAATCCTTGCATCCACACCCGTTCTTCCAGCGTCACAAGTCATCTGCATCCCTCAGGAACTCTTCACCGACTCCAGGGCTGCAATGCTGACCTTCACATCACCGTCGACCAACTCTTGCTTCTACAGCTGGGTGGGTAGTAGCTCCTACTTCTCCTGGATTCTTCTTTGATTTCTGGACTTTATCCCCTTCTTCCTCAGGGCTTCCTCTTCAGGAATCCACCGCTGGTTTCTTGCACTCTTTTCTGGGTGTTGCATTTTCTTATTTTCCTTCCTTTTGGGTGATTTGGGGAAATCCACTAACTTACTCCTTTTCTCCTGGTTGCTAGGGGGTACTATGATACTTACCTTTGGGGTTTCCTAGTACCCCCAGCTCACAGTTACACATTCCACTTACCTAGGTGAGGCTCGTGTGTTTGCATTCCATTTTTTTAGTATATGGTTTGGGCTCCCCCCAAGGTCACTATTGCCTAATTGCATTTGCACTGTTTTCTGCCACTTTCTATGCCTATTGATGAGAATACCTGTTGGAGGGTTGCCTCTCTAGTACTTTTTGGTGTTGTGTCACTAAAAGAAAGTACCTTTTATATTTGGAACACAGAGTGTTTTCTTTCATGTGTGTGGTATTGCATGAGCTTTGCATGTCTCCTAGATAAGCTGTGGCTGCTCTTCCACAGCTGCCTCTAGAGAGCCTGGCTTCTAAACACTGCCTACACCACACTAATAGGGGATACCTGGACCTGGTAAATGGTGTAAGTACCTTTGGTACCCACCACACACCAGGCTACCAGCTTCCTACAGATACACACACATACATGTATATGTATATATGTTCGATGGCATGTGTAGCTGCAGATACACATGCTGTGCATTATCCTGCCATCTAGTGTTGGGCTCGGAGTGTTACAAGTTGTTTTTCTTCGAAGAAGTCTTTTCGAGTCACAAGATCGAGGGACTCCTCCCTTTCGGCTCCATTGCGCATGGGTGTCGACTCCATCTTAGATTGTTTTCTTTCCGCCATCGGGTTCGGACGTGTTCCTCTTCGCTCCGTATTTCGGTTCGGAAAAGTTAGTTGACTATCGGAAAATTCGACGGTATTGTTTGCGCTTGGTACCGGGTTAGTGCTAGCACATCGACACTGAAGAAAGAAGCGTTCCGGCGGCCCTTCTGGGCTTCCACTCTTCGGCTGGGCCTGGTCGGTCCGACCGTGTCCATCTTCAAACCTCATGGACTGGACCCCCTTCCGCTTCTGCCCCAACTGCCACGCAAAGTATCCTTATACAGACCAACACTTGGTCTGTAATCTGTGTTTGTCTCCCGAACACAAAGAAGATACTTGCGAGGCTTGCCGGGCATTTCGATCCAAGAAAACACTGCGGGATCGAAGAGCAAGAAGGCTCCAGATGGCGTCAACACCGGCCTGACACATCGACGTCGAAGAAGAGGAGAGGTTCTCCATTCGAGATTCGGACTGGGACGAGTCCGAGAGTGAGCAGCCGAAAACGCAACAAACCGTGAATAAACCAGCCCCGGGGAAAACTCACACCAAAATAATGAAGGCCAAGGGGACGCTACCGCCAACAGGCCATGGCTTAACCCGAAAACACGGTGACCAAACATCGGCACCGAAAAAGGCCTCGCAACAGCCGAAGACATCCGACTCCGGTTGAGATACCGGCTCCGACCAGACTCGGCACCGAGAGTTTGGCACCCCGAAACCCAAAAAGGTTTCCTCAGAGCCAAAAAAGACTGCTGAAAAGATTTTGGTGCCGAAACATGCAGCCTCGGAGCCGAAACACAGCTCCTATACAGAGGAACAAGGCCTTTCCACACAATTACAAGGCCACAGATTTGAACAAGAACTGGGCATGGGAGAGCCAGATCATACCCAGAGGAGGCTCCATATACAAAAAGACACAGGGAAAATCAGAACTCTTCCACCAATAAAGATGAAACGGAAGCTCGCATTCCAAGAGGCGGAAATGCAGCCAAAAGCGAAAGTGGCTAAAGAAAAAACACCACCACAGTTTTCGCCACAACAATCGCCAGCGCACTCGCCACATCTTTCCCCAGTAGCAACACCCCCAATGATGCAGTCACCAACGCACCCAGGGATGAGCCAAGATGACCCAGATGCATGGGATTTGTATGATGCACCGGTCCCAGACAATAGTCCTGATTGCTACCCGGCAAGGCCATCACCACCTGATGACAGTACTGCTTACATGCAGGTGGTTTCCAGGGCAGCTACATTTCATAATGTAGCATTGCATGCAGAGCCCATGGAAGATGACTTCTTGTTCAACACCCTGTCATCTATGCACAGCCAATACCAAAGTTTGCCAATGCTGCCAGGCATGTTAAAACACGTCAAACAGGTGTTTCAGGACCCAGTCAAAGGCAGAGCCATCACACCTAGGGTGGAGAAGAAATATAAACCTCCCCCTACGGACCCTGTATACATCACACAACAGTTAACTCCTGATTCTGTGGTAGTAGGAGCAGCCCGGAAAAGGGCAAACTCACAAACTTCTGGAGACGCACGGCCGCCCAACAAGGAAAGTCAGAAATTTGATGCAGCAGGCAAGAGGGTGGCAGCACAAGCAGCCAATCAATGGCGAATTGCCAATTCGCAAGCGGTACTGGCAAGATACAACAGGGCACGTTGGGATGAAATGCAACATCTCATTCAACACCTTCCCAAAGAGTTCCACAAAAGTGCCCACCAGGTTGTCGAGGAGGGCCAAACTATCTCCAACAACCAAATAAGGTCGGCTATGGACTCAGCAGACACGGCGGCCAGGACAGTGAACACTGCAGTAACCATCCGTAGACACGCATGGTTACGAACCTCTGGATTTAAGCCAGAAATCCAGCAAGCTGTGCTGAATATGCCTTTCAATTAACAACAATTATTTGGGCGGGAGGTTGATACTGCGATAGAAAAACTGAAGAAAGACACGGACACGGCCAAAGCCATGGGCACGCTCTACTCCTCACAGAGCAGAGACACTTTTAGGAAGCCGCACTTTAGAGGGGGGTTTCGGGCCCAAACCACAGAGCCTTCCACCTCACAAGTCAGACCCACGTATCAGGGCCAATATCAGAGAGGAGGTTTTAGAGGACAATATAGGGGTGGACAGTTCCCTAAAACAAGAGGGAAATTCCAGAGCCCAAAAACCCCACAAACCAAACAGTGACTTCAATGTCACAAACCCCCACCACACAACACCAGTGGGGGGGAGACTTACAAATTATTACCACAACTGGGAACACATAACTACGGACACATGGGTCCTAGCCATTGTCCAACATGGCTATTGCATAGAATTCCTACATTTGCCATCAGATGTGCCTCCAAGAGCACACATGTCCAAACAACACTTAGATCTTTTACAACTAGAAGTCCAAGCATTGTTACAAAAAGAAGCAATAGAACTAGTACCCAACCAGCAAAAAGGAACAGGTGTTTACTCCCTGTATTTCCTAATTCCAAAAAAAGGACAAAACACTGAGACCCATATTAGACCTCAGAACACGGAATCTTTACATCAAATCAGATCACTTTCACATGGTGACACTTCAAGACGTGATTCCCTTGCTCAAACAACAGGACTACATGTCAACATTAGGTCTCAAAGATGCATATTTTCACATACCCATACATCCTTCCCACAGGAAATACTTGAGGTTTGTAATCCAAGGCGTGCATTACCAATTCAAAAGGTTACCATTCGGCATAACAACAGCCCCAAGGGTATTCACAAAATGCCTTGCAGTAGTAGCCACTCACATCAGAAGGCAGCACATGCACGTATTCCCTTACTTAGACGATTGGTTAATAAAAACCAGCACTCAGCAACAGTGTATTCTACACGCAAAATACGTCATAGAAACCCTTCACAAACTAGGGTTCTCTATAAACTACCAAAAATCACATCTACAACCGTGTCAAATACAACAATACTTAGGAGCAACAATCAACACACAAAAGGGGATTGCCACTCCAAGTCCACAAAGGGTACAAGCCTTCCAGATTGTGATATTAAACATGTACCCAGACCAACACTATCAAGTGAGGTTTATAATGAAACTCCTAGGCATGATGTCTTCATGCATAGCCATTGTCCCAAACGCAAGACCACACATGCGAGCCTTACAACAGTGCCTAGCAACACAATGGACACAAGCACAGGGTCAACTTCAGGATCTAGTGTTGATAGACCGCCAAACACACCTATCGCTACAATGGTGGAATCCTATAAATTTAAACCAAGGACGGCCATTCCAAGACCCAGTGACTCAATACGTAATCACAACAGATGCTTCCATGATAGGGTGGGGAGCACACCTCAAACAGCACAGTACACAGGGACAATGGGACGTTCAACAAAAGCAACTGCATATCAATCATTTAGAACTGTTAGCAGTGTTTATAGCATTGAAAGCATTTCAACCGCTAATAGCCCGCAAACACATTCTTGTCAAAACAGACAACATGACAACAATGTATTACCTAAACAAACAGGGAGGGACACACTCATCACAACTGTGTCTCTTAGCACAAAAGATTTGGCATTGGGCGATTCACAATCACATTCGCCTAATAGCACAATACATCCCAGGGATTCAAAACCAGTTAGCCGACAATCTCAGTCGAGATCACCAACAAACACACGAATGGGAAATTCATCCGCAGATACTACAAACTTACTTTCGACGCTGGGGAACATCACAAATAGACCTATTCGCAACAAAAGAGAACGCAAAATGCCAAAACTTTGCGTCCAGGCATCTGCACCCTCAGTCCAAGGGCAATGCGTTATGGATGAGTTGGTCAGGGATAATTGCTTACGCTTTTCCCCCTCTCCCACTCCTTCCTTATCTAATAAACAAATTGAGTCAAAACAAACTCAAGCTAATACTAATAGCACCAAGCTGGGCACGTCAGCCATGGTATACAACACTACTAGACCTGTCGGTAGTGCCTCATATCAAACTACCAAACAGACCAGACCTGTTAACTCAACACAAACAACAGATCAGACACCCGAATCCAGCATCGCTCAATCTAGCAATCTGGCTCCTGAAGTCTTAGAATTTGGACATTTAAACCTTACACAAGAATGTATGGAGGTCATTAAACAAGCTAGAAAACCTACTACAATACATTGTTACGCAAACAAATGGAAAAGATTTGTTTATTACTGCCATAATAATCAAATTCAACCACTACATGCTTCCGCCAAAGACATTGTAACTTATTACACTTACAAAAATCTAAACTAGCATTTTCTTCTATTAAAATACATCTCACAGCAATATCTGCCTACCTGCAAATTACACATTCAACATCACTATTTAGAATCCCAGTCATCAAAAAATTTATGGAGGGTTTAAAAAGAATCATACCCCCGAGAACACCACCAGTTCCCTCATGGAACCTCAGTATCGTATTAACACGACTCATGGGTCCACCATTTGAACCCATGCATTCTTGTGAGATACAATACTTAACCTGGAAAGTAGCTTTCCTAATAGCTATCACATCTCTTAGAAGGGTAAGTGAAATACAAGCATTTACTATACAAGAACGCTTTATACAAATACATAAACATAAAGTGGTTATCCGTACAAATCCAAAATTCTTACCAAAAGTTATATCACCGTTCCACCTAAATCAAACAGTGGAACTCCCAGTCTTTTTTCCACAACCAGACTCAGTAGCCGAAAGAGCCTTACATACGTTAGACATTAAAAGAGCACTAATGTATTACATTGATAGAACAAAACAATTTCGCAAGACAAAACAATTGTTTGTAGCCTTCCAAAAACCTCATGCAGGAAATCCAATATCCAAACAAGGCATTGCCAGATGGATAGTGAAATGTATTCAGACATGCTATATTAAAGCAAAAAGAGATCTACCTATTACGCCAAAGGCGCACTCCACTAGGAAGAAAGGCGCCACAATGGCCTTTCTAGGAAATATACCTATGACAGAAATCTGTAAGGCAGCCACATGGTCTATGCCTCACACATTCACAAAACATTACTGTGTAGATGTGTTAACAACACAACAAGCCACAGTAGGACAGGCTGTATTACGAACATTATTTCAGACAACTTCAACTCCTACAGGCTAAGCCACCGCTTTTGGCGAGATAACTGCTTACTAGTCTATGCACAGCATGTGTATCTGCAGCTACACATGCCATCGAACGGAAAATGTCACTTGCCCAGTGTACATCTGTTCGTGGCATGAGACGCTGCAGATTCACATGCGCCCTCTGCCTCCCCGGCAGCCTGTAGCCGTTATAGGTTGATGAAACTTGTACATTTCTAAATTTGTAAATATATACTATTCTTATACACATTATGTACATACATACTCACTCCATTGCATGGGCATTTTTTACTATATACACAACTCCTACCTCACCCTCTGTGGGGAAAACAATCTAAGATGGAGTTGACGCCCATGCGCAATGGAGCCGAAAGGGAGGAGTCCCTCGATCTCGTGACTCGAAAAAACTTCTTCGAAGAAAAACAACTTGTAACACTCCGAGCCCAACACTAGATGGCAGGATAATGCACAGCATGTGAATCTGCAGCGTCTCATGCCACGAACGGATGTACACTGGGTAAGTGACATTTTCCATATATGTATGTATGTATATATATATATATATATATATATATATGTATATATATATATATATACACTTGCCTCCAACAATTAATAAGATGGTCAGCACTCCAGAGTGTGTATTCTTAATGTTTTATTGTGCAAGCACAACAGGAACGTGTTTCGGCATAACTGCCTTCATCGGCCTGCTGGGCGCCATCTTTGTTTACTATTTCATACGATCGTATCATCTGTAATCCATTTGACCAAAATATATTTCTTCAAGCAAATGCAATGAAAATACATGATTTCTCACATTCTATTCATTATATCGTACAATAAATATCATTTTATCAGTTGTCTGCAATACTCTCTTAAAACTGCCTAAACCAAAGTCACAATGATGAAGATTACTACACAATATTTTCCATAATCACTACGAAAATATATAAAAAAATAAATATTCAACACCAAATCTATTTCACCTCTAATTCTAACTAATTGGGCAATTGTTATGTACTTTTTTGCATAAAACTACTGAAACTAAATCAAAAATGAATGTATACTGATAAACATATGTAAGAAAACTGAATTTCTAGCCTGAAATGACAATAAACATCATCAACAATTTCAACATGGCCACTCACATCATTATCACCAATACTATATTTCATCTTTATTCCTAGGTCGCTTCAATCTTTTCACATAAAAATATAAAATTTTCTGAAATCAACCCAAATCACTTCAATTCAGTTCTTAACCTCTTCTCTCTGTCTCCTCCTCTAGGGTCCTTAGGTATCCCATCGATCACACTATATTTAAGGTTTTTTATGTCTCCTCCATGTACTTCTTGAATATGTCTAGCTACCGGATAAGAATCATCTTTGTTTTGAACTGCTCTCAAATGTTGTAGGAAACGTTTATGTACCTGTAATTTCTTGCTGCCTATATACATCTTGGGGCAGTTACACTTAAGAGTAAAAATGACATAATCACTTTTACACATGTATACTCCCTTGATCTTATGTATGGTTTTACCATTTTTATCAACTGTCTTAATGTTCTCTCCATTCTTACATGCCTTATATTTGGAACATTTATAGAAACCGTCATTTTGAGCTAGCCACATCTGTTTGTTATCATGCTGTCTAACATCACTTCTTACAAGTGCATCGCTCATAGATTTTCCTCTCCGATAAGTTATCTGAGGATTTTTTTAATGTCTTTTCCTACAATCGGGTCACCTCTCAGTATGTGCCAATGTTTTTGCAATTTCATGCGTATTTGTGAATAAGCCATATTGTATGTTGTTCTAAATCTTACTGTCTGCTGTTTATTCAACTGGGGACTACTATTTTTGGGTGTGTCAAATAGGATACTATCCCTAGTACATTGTCTCACTTTCCTCTTTGCCTTTGTAATAGTATAAATCGAATACCCTCTTTCTCTTATTTCCATGTCATTTTCAACCTCTACGAAATTATCAGTACTGCAAATTCTTTTGGCTCGCAATAGCTCTCCATAGGGGATACTTTCTTTTAAAGATAAGGGATGAAAACTAGCTGCATGTAGAAGACTATTTCCCGCTGTGGGTTTCCTATATAGTGTAGTCTGTAACTTGTCCTTTTCTATGGTAACATTTACATCCAAAAATTCTATTTCTCTGGTACTTATATTCCCAATGAATTTTTGAATTTGGGAATCATTCACATTTATCTCCCTTATAAACTTTTCAGCACTTGCTACATCACCTTTCCATATCACAAATATATTGTGTATGAAACATAACCACAGAACGATATGATCATTCCATCCGTCCAAAGGTGGATTGTTGAGAACCTGCTCCTCCCACCAGCCCATATATAGGTTGGCATAGCTTGGGGCAAAGCAAGTGCCCATTGCCGTCCCGCATACCTGTTCAAAAACTTAATCATTAAAGAAGAAAATATTATGTTGAAGACACCATCTCACATGCTTATTAGCATAACACTGTGTTGATAAAATCTTATGGGTCTAGCTCGTAAGAAGTATTCCACTGATCTTATGCCATCCTCATGTGGGATACAAGTATATAATGCTGTAACATCCAATGTTATGAGGAACATATCCGGCTCCCAACTCACATCGAACACACGCTTTAAAAGATCTGTGGTATCTTTCAGATATGAAGGTAGATTGCTCACTAAAGGTTTCAGAAAAGACTATATATATTGTGATACAAATTCAAACAGATTGCCTTGTGCTGCGATTATAGGTCTTCCTGGCGGTTTAGTGGCATTTTTATGTATTTTGGGAATAAGGTAAAACACAGGTAGCTTGGGATAAACCACTTTCATATATCTATATTCTTCACTTATTAAGCACTGGTCTTTCCATGTCAATAAAGCTTTATCAAATTAATTTTCAATGTTCTGCACATATTCCAAATTAACTCTTTTATTGCAGCTTTTGTCATTGAGTTGTTTATATGCCTCCTCCATAAAATCTCCAATAGGCATCACCATGTTGCCTCCTTTATCTGAACCTCTGATTACCAGTTCTGATTTTGCCGATAATTTCTGGATAGTTTGTCTGTAGCTTTTCATTTGTTCACAGTTTCTTGAAAAAAAATTCTCTCTTAGGTTTTTCAAACCTTAGATCACTATCTCTGCAAACTGATCAATCAGATCTCCTCAGTATGTAGGTAAAACTGTGGATTTTGGTTTGAGTTTTGAGCCTCCTTCACTCATCTGTATTCCTTCTGCTTCCAATCTTTCGACTATTGCTGCTTCATCTACAGGGAGTGCAGAATTATTAGGCAAGTTGTATTTTTGAGGATTAATCTTATTATTGAACAACAACCATGTTCTCAATGAACCCAAAAAACTCATTAATATCAAAGCTGAATATTTTTGGAAGTAGTTTTTAGTTTGTTTTTAGTTTTAGCTATGTTAGGGGGATATCTGTGTGTGCAGGTGACTATTACTGTGCATAATTATTAGGCAACTTAACAAAAAAAAATATATACCCATTTCAATTATTTATTATTACCAGTGAAACCAATATAACATCTCAACATTCACAAATATACATTTCTGACATTAAAAAACAAAACAAAAACAAATCAGTGACCAATATAGCCACCTTTCTTTGCAAGGACACTCAAAAGCCTGCCATCCATGGATTCTGTCAGTGTTTTGATCTGTTCACCATCAACATTGCGTGCAGCAGCAACCACAGCCTCCCAGACACTGTTCAGAGAGGTGTACTGTTTTCCCTCCTTGTAAATCTCACATTTGATGATGGACCACAGGTTCTCAATGGGGTTCAGATCAGGTGAACAAGGAGGCCATGTCATTAGATTTCCTTCTTTTATACCCTTTCTTGCCAGCCACGCTGTGGAGTACTTGGACGCGTGTGATGGAGCATTGTCCTGCATGAAAACCATGTTTTTCTTGAAGGATGCAGACTTCTTCCTGTACCACTGCTTGAAGAAGGTGTCTTCCAGGAACTGGCAGTAGGACTGGGAGTTGAGCTTGACTCCATCCTCAACCCGAAAAGGCCCCACAAGCTCATCTTTGATGATACCAGCCCAAACCAGTACTCCACCTCCACCTTGCTGGCGTCTGAGTCGGACTGGAGCTCTCTGCCCTTTACCAATCCAGCCACGGGCCCATCCATCTGGCCCATCAAGACTCACTCTCATTTCATCAGTCCATAAAACCTTAGAAAAATCAGTCTTGAGATATTTCTTGGCCCAGTCTTGACGTTTCAGCTTGTGTGTCTTGTTCAGTGGTGGTCGTCTTTCAGCCTTTCTTACCTTGGCCATGTCTCTGAGTATTGCACACCTTGTGCTTTTGGGCACTCCAGTGATGTTGCAGCTCTGAAATATGGCCAAACTGGTGGCAAGTGGCATCGTGGCAGCTGCACGCTTGACTTTTCTCAGTTCATGGGCAGTTATTTTGCGCCTTGGTTTTTCCACACGCTTCTTGCGACCCTGTTGACTATTTTGAATGAAACGCTTGATTGTTCGATGATCACGCTTCAGAAGCTTTGCAATTTTAAGAGTGCTGCATCCCTCTGCAAGATATCTCACTATTTTTGACTTTTCTGAGCCTGTCAAGTCCTTCTTTTGACCCATTTTGCCAAAGGAAAGGAAGTTGCCTAATAATTATGCACACCTGATATAGGGTGTTGATGTCATTAGACCACACCCCTTCTCATTACAGAGATGCACATCACCTAATATGCTTAATTGGTAGTAGGCTTTCGAGCCTATGCAGCTTGGAGTAAGACAACATGCATAAAGAGGATGATGTGGTCAAAATACTAATTTGCCTAATAATTCTGCACTCCCTGTATAGGTTGCGTAGCATTGTCTTGCAACTCCAAGAGTTCTTTCACCAAATAAATATCAATCAAAAGATTACCGTGTTCACCTATTTCTTCTTTGGTTGATCGATCCTTTTTAGTTTTATATATCTTCATTAACTTCAGCCTCCTGACAAACAGGAACAGATCAATCCTACTTTGTGCATAATCAAAATTATTTGCTTCACAGTATGACAGGCCTAATGTAAGTTTTTTTATGGCTTCATCATTGAGTTCAACCTCAGATAGATTGCAGATTGTTTTGCAATCATTTAGTACCGCCTGTTGCTGCGTGTCACTTTCTCCTGTATATCTCTGCGGCTTTCTTGTTCTTTTGCCACCTCTTCTCTTCTTCCTCTGCCTCTTCCTCTTGGCCTGTACATACCTCGTCATGGCCTGTTGTTGGTTTTTCAATCTCTCTGCAAAAAATCTAATTCCTCTTGTAAAGATGTGTGCGCATTCATCAGTCAGAGTTCTTACCATCAGTATCGGAACTTTCACTGACCTCATTATTAATACCAGAGGCTATCTGACTGGTGGCTTTAATATTACTTCCATTTATTTTTTGTTTTCTCCAAGAATCAATTTTTTTTGCAAATGTTTAGATCTGTTCTTTTCCATAGTCTGTTTTGTCTCTATTGAATTTTCTTGCTTTTTTATGAACTATTTCTTCCTCAATCTTTTTTAATCGATCTTTCATTTCCTTATTCAAAGATTCCGCAAGTTTCTGATCTTCAAACAAATTAATTTACGTAGTTAGCATGTCAATATCACTGATAATCTTATCTCTGTCAATATTTGCATATTTAATCAGAATTTTCATCATCCCAGCTGAGCTTTGTGCATTACGGATAGCCCATTCTTTCAACATTTCAGTATTAGGGTCATCATACGTAGGTGTGATCATGATTCTTAAACCTCTGGGAGCTCTCTCAGCATCAATATACCTTTGCAGGGATTCACTCTCCCACCATTTGTTTAATTCTTTTTTCTTAAGCCTTTTTAAATCTCTAAATAAACTATAAATGTCAACGCTTGTTGAACCCTGTCCTGATGCAAACTGATTATTTCTGTCAGTCATAGGGGTTGAAAACACCATTTCCGCTCCTAATTTACGATTGTTGCAGAGTGTTTTAATTTTCTCTGCCATCCTCTTCTTTCAAAATCAAAATTGATGCTGCTCAACTACACTCACTTATGTGCCACGCTTTATATTTAGTGGCACCCGGCTTCGCTTCTACAAATCAATACTGCAATGCTTACCTCCAGTCACTGTGTATTCCACTCCTGGGTCCTCAGGCTCAGCAACGGTTACATGATACGGCCGTGGCAGCCCCTTGAATGGGTTAGCAGGCGGGAGCGGATGACGATTACTACACAACATTCATTTTTTATTTACTTTTAGTAGTTTTATACAAATAAGTACATAACAATTGCCCAAATTTGTTAGAATTAGAGGTGAAATAGATTTAGTGTTGAATATTTATTTTTTTATATATATTTTCGCTGTGATTATGGAAAATATTGTGTAGTAATAGTCATCATTGTGACTTTGGTTTGGGCAGTTTTACGAGAGTATTGCAGGCAATTGATAACATGTAATTTATTGTACGATATGATGAATAGAATGTGAGAAATCATGTATTTTCATTGCATTTGCTTGAAGAAATATATTTTGGTCAAATGGATTACAGACGATAGGATCGTATGAAATAGTATAAATAGTAAACAAAGATGGCGCCCAGCAGGCCGATGAAGGCAGTTATGCCGAAACGCGTTCCTGTTGTGCTTGCACAATAAAACATTAAGAATACACGCTCTGGAGTGCTGACCCTCTGATTTATTGTTGGAGGCAAGTGTGCATTGAAGAACGCAGTGGCACGGGTTCAATATCAGCACCACCGGCAATTTCGTGCGGAGTGACCACGCCGACATCCGTTTTTTAAAATATATATATATATATGTGTATATATATATATATATATATATAATACATACACACACTTACCTGTGAAATACTTATATTTACGTTGTAAACTCATGCATGGTAAAGGCATATTTATTGTAAAAAGAAAATTGTGGTAAAGACGCGTTTGTTGTTATTGAGTCATAAAGGCTACACATCGTTCCAGCCTCATTATAAAGGCTGTTTAACTGTTATGGTTCATTATTTTGAACAGGTATGTGTTCTGTCATCCACTTAACCCCACTACATCATCTTCCTGCAACTACTTTACCTGTTATTTTTATTTATTTTAATAATGAATTACATTTTGTGGAAATGTTTTTCTATGTCCATAATGACGTGTTTTCCATCACTTAACCCTTATTACCATTTAAAATTAATCTTTGGATTTATAAATTGTTTTGAGACGAAGGAGTCTTTTTGGATTCATTTCCGTTGCCATACTGAGTTCTCAGGGTAACTTTGGGCATTTCAGATGTTTTGCATAAGAGAAGAGAGAATAGTGCATTTATGCTTACTGTTAAATATGAGGTATTGATGGGTGCTCTGTAGAACAATATTCTGTCCTGCTAATGACCCATTTGAAATGAGTTTTAGGTTGTGTCAAAACGTCAACATTAATTGAATGTGGACTGTCTTGAAACTGTTAGTAGAATCTAGACATCTGTTTCAGGGGTGTTGTAGAGAAGACTACATGATTTGTAGACATATTTGTACATATTGCTTTGTAAATAACCCGGCTGCACTTTAATTTCACTTTAATCGTCTGCACTGCACCATCATTTATTAGGAACACCTATTAATTTTGAAATGTCCACTTGAGGGTGGGTTTAAATTGTACAATCCTTGGAATATTTGTGTCTAATAAAATGGATGAGATATTTAATGAACCTTACTGACCACTGCTGAGGAAGTCCCGGGCTACACTTCCCCCATGGCTGTGTGCTATTTGGTATGTACCTGTGCTATTCGTTTTTTTCTTGTCTCCTTGTAGGAAAATACTAACTTCAGTGTGTGGTCTGCATTGGCATTCATGCTGTGCATTTATTTGCCAAGCTGTTGCTACAAACAAACCTATATACTTATGGAACTGATCAGATTCTACTACTTTCGTTTAAAAATGTAATTGTATTCTGAGACCAGAGTTCAAGTAAAACTCTGATTGCAACAGCTTTATTCCAAGAAGAGAAATTGCAAATTGTCTAATACACTGCTGCATTTTGCCCTTGGCTAGTCTCTTTATACATGGCAGATTTATCTGAACACTGGGATCATGAGAACGCTTTAGTCCCGAAGCTAGAATATAACCCACTGACATATGCTGATCATTTGATTATTCTATAATCAGCTTAAGTGGGTCTTCAAAGACAGATAAACCCATTGCATGATTATAATGTTGCACACTCTCTTCAGTTTAATGTAGTTAAAACTAAAATAATGGCAGTGCAAACTAGTCATCATTGATTTAAATAGGCCATGGACTCCTCTATCAAATTAGGTACCTGGAGATCATTTTTGATAATGAGGTAGATTGGAGGAGTCGTGTCTCCAAATTATCACCTAACTCTGTTAGGTGTGCCATCGGCCGGATTTTAATTGCCGCTAATGTGAAACTAATTCCAACTCTTATTGTATGGTGTTCTTGATTTGTTAAACAAAATTATTGAAATACTAGACACATTTTTAATCAAATATTGATGTTGTATTTTTAATCTTAGACCCTCCACACCCCACTGCAAAATCTACCTGGAGTTTTCTTGTATCTTTAGCTTTATTTGAGTTTATTCAGAATGTAAACAAAACATTTAATGCCAAGGAAAACTCTTTATATCATTAATTAGACAAAATTCACCAACAACACCCAATCGCTTATGGTAAGACATTTATATGACATATTTCCTGTTTATACGTTTCCTACCTTGCACATGCTTCCAGCATGAACACCGTTCAACATAAAAGCTATTAGAAAATTAAACGAAAGAAACTTTTTATAAACAGACATGTATCTATATAAAACAGTTACCCACAAGAGACAATATACCAAAAAGAGACAACAATATCTTGATAATATTCTAGAGGCGAAAGGTAAATCTAATTTCTTCAGATTATAATTATTATGCATTCCTTAAGCTGGAACAATCTCAGAGAACATGTCTGTTAATTATAAATGTCAAAACAGTACAACATATTGTTTGTCTTTGCCCTAAACTGATTAACCGTAGAAAAAAAGTCTTATGACCAATTTGCCATGCAAAATGGTGTAGATCTATTCTCGAAGCTGGGTTTCTTTCCTTTGATGGAAAATCTAACTACTTTATTGGCTGTGCTACAGACATTTTCAGAACATCTGCCTGTTTGCAGTTGGCCAAAAAAGTACTGTGTATAATTTTGAACATGATTAACCCTAAGTCTGTATAAAGTTGTAGTTTATTGGGCAGACACTGATTTCATCTGCCACAAGCATGATGGATTATGCACTGTAGTCTATGTATGATGCCTTTAACTGATTTGAATAATGTATATATTTGAATGTAATGTTTTATTTATAGTGAATGAGTGTTTTGATAGAGACTTCTAATCAGATTCTTCAGCTTCGAATATTCCCCAGGCGTCAGAATAAATCTGCAAAATCTAGTGCAGTACCTCTGCTGCCAGTAGGTAGCGTCGATCGGCTCCATGTTGGCACCGTTCCTGACCGAAATGAAGTTGTGGTGCCCATATAAGCAACTTCCCTGTGCACTGACATCAGTTCCTTTCTTTCTGTGCCAGCAGCATCGATCTGGAGAGCTACCTCGATCATTTTCTGTACACTTTTTTGGCAACACAGTCAGCCCTTTTTTGAAACGGTTGCTCCCAGTGTAATAGGGACATGTCCCGTACTAAACATACTGGGTTTAAGCCTGGTGGGGAATGTCATAGACATATGTCTGTATATGATCCCCACTTCTTATACCTCTGATGCATGGGGTCGAATCAAAACTTCAAGACCTGCACTTAGTGCAAGTCAATACACCACAAGATGTTTGGGAGTGGTTGATAAAGTTCCTGGTGCTGCAGCAGAAGGGGGACTGTGCTGTTCTCAGGACTGTTCTCTAAACCGGTGATCTCGGTCTCTTGGTCGTCTTTCTCCAGTTGGTTAAGACAAAGAGGCACAAGAAAAAGAAGTTGAACCATTCTTTGGCTTTGCCTTCCAAATTCCATGCTTCTGGGCTCTAGTCCCCGCCAACTTCAGGGCCAGCCTATTGCGAACCTTGGTTCCCCGGAACAAACGCAACGCCTGCTCACTTAAAAGACTTTAACAACGCCATGCACACCATCTTTGGGCCACTGACTCCTGTTGCTCTTTTGAGTCATATGGAGCCACGAGGTCCCTCGGCTGGGTTACCATTGTTGGGTTCCCCCTGAAGCCAGCAGGCTCCCTGGATCTGCTTCTGACACAGGTGTCTTCTTCCACCCCTGCTTTCTTTATTCTGCTGCTGCTCCACAATGACAAACCCATCCTTGTCCCCGACTCAGAGCCGTCCCAGCCTCAACACTGTTTGACGTTGTTGCTGGCACCATATATGCCCTACCAATCCCTAGATTTCCCACCAAATGTTAGTCCCTTCCTCCCTGCCCGAGGAGATGAGAAGAAAATAGTTTGATCCTGTGAGGGAGAACCCTGTTTCAGCTGAGAACTGGGTGATGCCAGTGGGTTGGACTTTTTCAGAAATTCTGGCATGATTTTTCCTCCGGGCCTGGTTTTGAAGGAAGTTGTGTTATTTACCCCCATGATGCACTGGGCAGTGGAGGTCCTTAACCTTCAGCTGCTAGCAGTTGTAGGCAAAACCAACGTCTCGATCAAGATGCTTCATCCATGAGTGACTCGACTGATACCTTGCTCCCTTTTATTGAAACCTCGCTGACATTCTCATGGGGTGCCTAGCTAAACCTTGCATTGGGGCTCCTATTCTCTGCATGATTACCTGATGCTATTGTCCCACCAAACGGACCCAGCCTTAGTCTCCCACCACCCCTCCTCTGAGAGCCAGGGGGTGCCAGTCTCAACCTTTAAGGCCAACCCACATGCATTCCTGCCCACAACACTAGACAGGGATTCCAAAAGGCTGGACACATTTGGGAAGCGCAGCTTTTTTCCACCAGGATGCGATTATGGTCAGGGAAAACTCCATGCCTCTTGGTGGTTACTCCTATGCATTGTGGAACTTGGTTGCACAACTGATTCCAGAGGAGGGCCGTGCCATCCTCAACTGACCCCTAATGAGTGGCTGGGTGTAGGACAGTGCCACTGTTGGTATGGTTACCCCCCCCCCACTTTTTGCCTAGTGTTGATGCCAACTTTGATTGAAAGTGTGCTGGGGTCCTGCTAACCAGACCCCAGCACCAGTGTTCTTTCCCCAAATATGTACTTTTATTCCACAATTGGCACAACCCTGGCACACAGGTAAGTCCCTTGTGAAAAGAGCCCATGGTACCAAGGGCACTGTGGCCAGGGAAGGTCTCTAAGGGCTGCAGCATGTAACCCAGCCTAAGGGACCTCTCAACAAGCACATGTACACTGCCTTGCAGCTTGTGTGTGCTGGTGGGGAGAAAAAGTAAAAGTTGACATGGCACCCTTCTCCGGGTGTCATGCCCACAAACCACTGCCTGTGGCATAGGTAAGTCACCCCTCTAGCAGGCCTGACAGCCCTAAGGCTGGGTGACCTATAGCACAGGTGAGGGCATAGCTGCATGAGCAATATGCCCCTACAGTGTCTAAGTCCATTCTTAGGCATTGTAAGTGCAGTGTAGCCATATTGAGGATATGGTCTAGAAGTTTGTCATTATGAACTCCACAGCTCCATAATGGCTTCACTGAATACTGGGAAGTTTGATATCAAACCTCTCAGCATAATAAACTCACACTGATGCCAGTGTGGGATTTATTGAAAAATGCACACAGAGGGCATCTTAAAGATGCCCCCCTGTATGTTAGCCAAACTGCTAGTGTAGGAGTGACCGGTCTGTGGCAGCCTGCCACTTTCAGGCAAGTTTCTGACCACATGGGGTGAGTACCTTTGTGCACTCTGTGGTCAGAAGCAGGCTGCCCTGGGTGAAGGTGCTTCACACCTCCCCCCTCAAGGAACTGTAACCCCTGGTGGTGAGCCTCAAATGCTCAAGCCTCGGGTTACGGTGCCCCAGGGCACTCCAGCTAATGGAGTTGCCCTCCCACTGGACACAGCCCCACTTTTGGCGGCAAGTCCAGTGGGAAAATTAAGGAAAACAGAGAGGAGTGACCACTCCAGCCTGGGCAACCCCTAAGGTGTCCAGAGCGGAGGTGACCCCTTCCTGCAGAATCCTTCATCTTGGTTTGGAGGACAGGGACCAATAGGATTAGGTTTGTGCCCCTCCTCCCCAAAGAGAGTGGGCACAAGGAGGGTGTAGCCATCCTCAGAGACAGTAGCCATTGGCTTCTGCCCTCTGACCCCTAAAACGCCCCTAAATCTAGGAATTAAGGGTCTCACTGAACTCAGCTCACCAGATTCCTGGCGACCTGACAAGAAGAAGGACTGCTTAGCTGAAACCCCCAGGAGAGAAGAAGGAAGACAACTGTCTCCTGCTTCAAAGAGCCTGCCAAAGAACAGCGACTCATCCAGCAGAACCAGTAACCTATGCCCAGATCCAGAGGACTACCCTGCACCCAAAAGGACCAAGAACTCCCAAGGACAGCGGCCCTGTCCAGAAAAACCAACATCCAAGGACTCCAGCCTTACTCTGAATGCGTGAGTCCTGACCTCTTTGTGCCCGATGCCCACGGCCCGTGTCCAGGTGGTCCACCCAGTTAGAGACGATCCCCAGACAATTGCAAGGAAGTGCCCACCCTGGGTTGACCCCTCCACGTCGATGCCTGCAGAGGGACCCCCCCCTGACCGCGAAGCTCCGGACGAAGATATCCGACTCCTAAAGACCCACTGCACCTGCAGGCCCCAGGCTTTGGAGAACCCGACCTCTGGTGCAGCAACGTTCAGCAGGCAGCCCTCCACCCTGTCTAGCCTGTGGTCTGCCCGAGATGACCTCCTGGACCTTGCCTGCAGCCTCTGAGTGACCCCCCTGGGTCCTCTCATAGACCAGCATTGGAAGCCTGACATCCTGTTGGCACCCTGCACCCAGCCGCCCCGGTTGCGCTGAAGGTGTGTCTTTGGTGCCTACTTGTGGCCCCTCCAATGCTCCTTCAATCGCTCCTGGTCTGCCCTCTGAGCCGTGGGTACTTACCTGCAGGCAGGCCTGATTCCGAGTACCTCCTGTCTCCTTAGGAGCCCATGTTAAGTTTGCTCATCTTTGACCTCTGCACCTGGCTGGCCCCATGTTACTGGTTGTGGGTGTTTGGGGTTAACTTGAACCCAACCAGTGGACTTCCTAAAACCCAGAGACTGAACCTGTAAGTGTTATATTTACCTGCAAATCAAACTAAAAAAAATTCTCCCCAGGAACTGTTTCTGAAAATTGCACTGTGGCCATTCTTAAAACAGAATATGGGCAATATTTAAAAAACTGTATGACTTAACGATTTCAAGCAAAGTACTGTTGATACGTGTGTGAAATACGAATCTATTGAAGTATTTACCTGCAACTTGAATTTTGAGGTTCTTAAAATAAATTAAGAAAATATATTTTTGCTATATAAAAACCATGGGTCTGGAGTTAAGCAATTGAGTGTGTGCTTCTTCTTTTGTCTGTGTGTGTACAACAAGTGCTTTGCACTACCCTCTGATAAGCCTAACTGCTCGACCACACTAAACAAAAGAGAGCATTAGTATATCTACTTTAGCCTCTGTTAAGTCTCTGGGATACTCCTGGACTCTGTGCAAATTATATCTCATTTTGGTATAGTACATACAGAGCCAGCTTCCTACACTGGGATTTAGCATAGTTTGCTATCAAGGGTGGGCTGGACACTAGAGTCTCGCTAAACAGAGCCATGTCCTCCACGGTGGCCCTGCATCATCATGACTCGTTGCTGTCCAGGCATCAGATTTGATCCAGATTTTTTTTGTGAGAAGTACTCCTGCGTACCTGTAGGGGGTCTTGTTTGGTCAGGGTTGTGTGTTTGGTGTTGTCTGCCCCAGAACTGGTGTGTGCGGTGCCTATATAGGCACCACCCCAGTGCGCAGACGTCAGTTCCTTTCTTTCTGCACTAGCCATCACAGATAGAGGTACACCCTGTTATTTTTTGACTGACCTTTTGTTGAAGGTTTTTATTTTTAGATCTTTCTCCTGGTGTCCCAGGAGACCTTTAGACCTCGGTTGTGGAAGTGTCCCCTACTGTTTCCCGCCAGCGGGTCCACCCCTTTTGCCAGTCAGACCCCCTAGATTAACAGATGGATCCAGACCTGCGCTCGTCGTACCACCTTGACCTTCCCTGAAACCGGTCATATTGATGCTTTCTGGTGCCGGCAACCCCGTCCACCTTTCTTATCCCCGTCTCCCACATGGAGCCGGATAGGTGTTGTCCAACGCTGACTTCGGCTCTGACTGGAGCCTTGCCCCCCAGATTGGAGCCTGAGCTCTATTCCTACAGGCTAGGACGTGAGGAAGATTGGGAGGGGGCCACTGGACCCTGAAGAATACCAGACCATAGACCCCAGTATGGCCTGGTGTGAGGAATTAGTGGATGCCAGTGGACTGCCCCCCCCCCCCCCACCACCACCCCCAACCCCTGCCAGATTCTGGCATGTTCTCTTCTCTTACTGTAGCTAAGGAAGAGGAGGTCTCTTTTGCTATAGTGATGAGAAGAGCAGCTGAGGTGTTGGACCTTAGCCTACCTGCAGTGGCACATCTTGACAGAGATGCTTCAACTGGGAATGACCCCCTCAGAACCACTTCTCCTATGTAATGAAGCCCTTATGAATGTCCTGCTTGGGACCTGATTCAAGTACTGCACAGGGGCTCCTGTAAGCAGGGCAATTGCCCTTCACTATTGCCCCTCCCCCCTCAAGGGACCCCAGTTTCCTCACACAGCACCCTACCCTGAAGAGCTCGGTAGTCCAAGCCTTCACTTCCTGTATATATCTGGGTGTATTGCCTACCACCTCACCAGGTAGGGAGTCCAAACGGCGTGGGTACCATAGGCAAGAATTTTTTTTTCTTGCACCAGCTTGTCACTAGGGTCCATGAACACTGCATGGCTTTTGGGCCATTACTACCAAGCAGTGTGGTATTCTGTTGCACAGTTGTGCTTCCCATGGTCCCGGAGGAGACCTGGGCCGTTCTCTCCCAGGCTATTGCAGATGGGAGAGACATAGCTAAGTTCATGATTAGATGTAGGCTGACCATGACTACTCACTAGGCGGAGCAGGTTCTTCATCAGTGGCTTTACGGCGCCACACCTGGCTGAAGACAAGTGACTTTTCAGAGGATGTCCAGGCCTCGCTTATAGACATGTTCTTTGATGGCTGCTGTCTCTTCGGAGACAAGGCAGACTTAGTGCTGGAACACTTCGATAGCAGAGCTACTGCCAGGTCCTTGGGCTTTTCCACAACTGCCTCACCAACCCAAGTCATCCTTTCACTCCTTTTGTGGCCACAGGGCCTCATGTTTGCTCACCCAGCCACCACGTCGCACCAGCTCCCCAGCCTCTGTGTAGCTGAGAACGCGGAACCCCCAAACCCCTTGGGTCAGGCAGCCAGATGTCGGACCAGTCCACCACAACCCTCGCAGCCACTGTCCCCCAACCTCTTTAGTTTGCGCTCCAACCATAATGGACAACCAGTGGGAGGAAGGATACGCCATCACATGCACCACTGGAGGATGAGAACATCACACCGATAGGTTCTCCATTGTCTGAATAGGCTACTCCCTCACTTTTGTGACTACCCCTGCACCCATGCCACCCTCTTGCAACAAGCTGACAGAAGAGCATCTCTCCTATGGCCAAGGAAGCCATATAGAGAGAGCCAACGTCAGAAGTAGGTTGTGATTGTTATTCCTGCTACTTTCTGGTGACCAAAAGGGTGGAGACCTGAGCCCTCTTAATTTCTTCCTATGAAAAGGAGAAATTCAAAACTGTTGCAATTGCTCAAGTTCTGTATGCCGTCGACCTGGGAGTCAGGTTGGTAACATTGGACTTGCATGATGCTGTTTCCGTATTCCTTTCTTATCTGCCCACAGGTGTTATCTGCCGTTCCCGGTGGGCCACAAGCACCTTCATTTTGCTATGTTTCCTTTTGGCCTCAGGTGTACACCAAGGTGATAGTTGCAGGTTCGGTGGCATGTGTAGCTGCAGATACACATGCTGTGCATAGTCCGCCGTCTGGTGTTGGGTCGGAGTGTTACAAGTTGTTTTTCTTTGAAGAAGTCTTTTCGAGTCACGAGACCGAGGGACTCCTCCTCCTTTGTTTCCATTGCGCATGGGCGTCGACTCCATCTTAGATTGTTTTTTTTCCGCCATCGGGTTCGGACGTGTTCCTTTTCGCTCCGTGTTTCGGGACGGAAAGATAGTCATAACTTCGGAAAACTACGTCGGTATTGTTTCGTTCGGTATCGGGTTAGATTAGAATCGACACCGAATCCTGAAGAGCTCCGGTAGCCCTTTGGGGTAATTTCGATCCCCCGTCGGGGCCTGGTCGGCCCGACCGCGTGCAACATCGAGACTGATGGAACGGACCTCGTTCCGATTCTGTCCTAAATGCCACAGTAAATATCCCTATACAGACCAGCATTTGGTCTGTAACTTGTGCCTGTCACCCGAGCACAAGGAAGAAACGTGTGAGGCCTGTCGAGCGTTTCGGTCGAGAAAAACGCTCCGTGACCGAAGAACCAGGCGGTTGCAGATGGCGTCCACGCCGACAGGACAACGAGGGTTCGAGGAACAGGGAGAAGAAGAGGAAGCCTTCTCCATCCATGAATCGGACTCGGAAGAATTCGACGTCGAAGAAACCGTGAGTAAGACGTCGAAGCAAGCACCACACGGGAAAACAGACAAAGCCCAGGGAACGCCACTGCCAACAGGCCATGGCTCAACCCATAAAGTAGGTGACCGTCCATCGGCACCGAAAAAAGGCGAACTGGTGCCGAGGTCGTCCGACTCGGGTCGAGACACAGGCACGCAGCAATCTCGGGACCGAGAAAGTGCTGCAGAAAAGGGTCGACACCGAGACAGCACCACCGAGGCTGCTCGGCACAGAGACAGCGGCACCGAAGATGGCCAACGCCGAGAAAGTTCGACACCGAAAAAGAGAAAAATCTAGTCGGAGCCGAAAACAACAAAAGACACGGTTTCGGTGCCTAAACGACCAGCAACTGAACCGACAGCCAGTTCGTACTCAGAGGAACAATCACTGTCCTCCCAAATGCGCAAACACAGGTTTGAGGAAGATTTACAAACCACAGATGTAGACCACACCCAAAAGCGGATCTTCATACAAAGTGGTACAGGGAAGATCAGCACTCTTCCCCCAATCAGGAGAAAAAGGAAACTCGAATTCCAACCACAAGAAAAGACACCACAAGCAAAAGTGGTAAAGAAGGTAACTCCACCACCCTCTCCACCACCGGTAACTCATACATCACCGGCACAGACTCCGTCACATTCACCAGCTCATACCACTATGAGCCAAGATGACCAGGATGCGTGGGATCTCTATGACGCCCCAGTATCAGACAATAGCCCTGAGTCGTATCCTACTAAGCCCTCACCACCTGAAGACAGTACAGCGTATGCACAGGTGGTAGCTAGGGCAGCAGAGTTCCATAACGTGTCTTTACACTCAGAGCCTGTCGAAGATGACTTCCTTTTCAACACCCTCTCCTCCACCCATAGCAATTATCAAAGCCTCCCTATGCTCCCGGGAATGCTAAGGCACGCTAAACAGATCTTTAAAGAACCTGTCAAAAGCAGAGCAATAACTCCAAGGGTGGAGAAGAAATATAAAGCACCGCCCACGGACCCTGCTTTTATCACATCACAACTGCCACCAGATTCAGTTGTCGTAGGAGCAGCTCGTAAAAGAGCCAACTCGTACACATCAGGCGACGCACCACCTCCAGACAAGGAGAGCCGCAAGTTCGACGCAGCTGGGAAAAGGGTTGCAGTACAAGCTGCAAACCAGTGGCGCATCGCTAACTCGCAGACGCTCCTAGCGCGATATGACAGAGCCCATTGGGACGAGATGCAGCATCTCATCGAGCATCTACCCAAAGAATTCCAGAAACGGGCAAAACAAGTGGTTGAGGAGGGGCAAAATATCTCCAACAACCAAATACGTTCCTCTATGGATGCAGCGGATACAGCTGCAAGAACAATAAATACTGCGGTAACCATAAGGAGGCACGCATGGTTGCGCACATCCGGCTTCAAACCCGAGATACAACAGGCAGTGCTCAATATGCCGTTCAATGAACAACAATTGTCTGGACCCGAAGTGGACACGGCAATTGAAAAATTGAAAAAAGATACTGACACAGCTAAGGCCATGGGCGCACTCTATTCCCCGCAGGGCAGAGGCACTTTTGGCACGTTTCGCAAAACAACCTTCAGAGGGGGGTTTCGAGGTCAAACCACACAAGCTAGTACCTCACAAACAACACCGTCTACCTACCAGGGACAGTACCAAAGGGGAGGCTTTCGGGGCCAATACAGAGGGGGACAATTCCCTAGAAACCGGGGAAAATTTCAGGGTCCCAAGACCCCACCAACCAAACAGTGACTCACAAGTCACTCAACCCCTTCACACAACACCAGTGGGGGGAAGACTAAGCCAGTTCTACAAATTTTGGGAGGAGATAACAACAGACACTTGGGTCTTAGCAATTATCCGACATGGTTATTGCATAGAATTTCTCCAACTCCCTCCAAACGTCCCACCAAAAACACAGAATATGTCAAAACGGCATTTAGACCTTCTACAACTAGAAGTTCAAGCATTACTGCAAAAAGACGCAATAGAATTAGTACCAGGTCCACAAAAGAACACAGGAGTTTACTCACTGTACTTTCTAATACCAAAAAAAGACAAAACACTGAGACCAATCTTAGATCTCAGAACACTAAACACCTACATCAAATCGGAACACTTTCACATGGTCACGCTACAGGACGTATTACCACTGTTGAGACAACAAGACTACATGACAACCTTAGATCTAAAAGACGCGTATTTCCACATACCGATACATCCCTCGCACAGGAAATACCTAAGGTTCGTATTCAAGGGAATACATTACCAATTCAAAGTGTTGCCGTTCGGTATAACAACCGCACCGAGAGTCTTTACAAAATGTCCAGCAGTAGTAGCTGCACATATCAGAAGGCAGCAAATACACGTGTTCCCCTACCTAGACGATTGGTTAATCAAGACCAACTCCCTAACAAAGTGTTCACACCACACAGATTATGTCATACAAACCCTCTACAAACTAGGGTTCTCCATCAACTATACAAAGTCACACATTCTGCCGTGCCAAACACAGCAATACTTGGGAGCGACAATCAACACAACAAAAGGGATAGCCACTCCAAGTCCACAAAGGGTTCAACATTTTTACAAAGTCATACAAGCCATGTATCCAACACAAAAAATACATGCAAAGATGGTGTTAAAACTCCTAGGCATGATGTCCTCATGCATAGCCATTGTCCCAAACGCAAGATTGCACATGAGGCCCTTACAACAGTGCCTAGCATCACAATGGTCACATGCACAGGGTCACCTTCTAGATCTGGTGTTGATAGACCGTCAAACATACATCTCGCTTCTATGGTGGAACAGTATAAATTTAAACAAAGGGCGGCCTTTCCAAGACCCAGTGCCACAATACGTGATAACTACAGATGCTTCCATGACAGGGTGGGGAGCACACCTCAATCAACACAGCATCCAAGGACAATGGGACGTACATCAAAGAAGGTTTCATATAAATCACCTCGAATTGTTAGCAGTATTCCTAGCGTTGAAAGCATTTCAACCCATCATAATCCACAAATACATTCTTGTCAAAACAGACAACATGACAACAATGTATTATCTAAACAAACAGGGGGGAACACACTCGACACAGCTGTGTCTCCTAGCACAAAGGATATGGCAGTGGGCAATTCACAACCACATTCGCCTAATAGCACAGTTTATTCCAGGGATCCAGAACCAGCTAGCAGACAATCTCTCTCGGGATCACCAACAAGTACACGAATGGGAGATTCACCCCCAAATTCTAAAATCTTACTTCCAAATTTGGGGAACACCTCAAATAGACCTATTTGCAACAAAAGAGAACGCAAAATGCCAAAACTTCGCATCCAGGTACCCACACCAGCAGTCTCAAGGCAATGCTCTATGGATGAATTGGTCAGGGATATTTGCGTACGCTTTTCCCCCTCTCCCTCTCCTTCCATATCTAGTAAACAGATTGAGTCAAAACAAACTCAAACTCATACTAATAGCACCTACATGGGCAAGACAACCTTGGTATACAACACTACTAGACCTGTCAGTAGTGCCTCATGTCAAACTACCCAACAGACCAGATCTGTTAACACAGCACAAACAACAGATCAGGCATCCAAACCCAGCATCGCTGAATCTAGCAATTTGGCTCCTTAAATCCTAGAATTTGGACACTTAAACCTCACACAAGAATGTATGGAGGTCATAAAACAAGCTAGAAGGCCATCCACTAGACACTGCTATGCAAGTAAATGGAAAAGATTTGTTTGCTACTGCCATAATAATCAAGTTCAACCATTACATGCATCTCCAACAGATATAGTAGGATACTTACTACATTTGCTGAAATCAAATCTGGCCTTCTCTTCCATAAAGATACATCTCGCAGCAATATCTGCATACCTGCAGATTACTCATTCAACTTCACTGTTTAGAATACCTGTCATTAAAGCATTTATGGAAGGCCTAAAAAGAATTATACCACCAAGAACACCACCTGTTTCTTCATGGAACCTCAACATTGTCTTAACAAGACTCATGGGTCCACCTTTCGAACCCATGCATTCTTGCAAAATACAATACCTAACGTGGAAAGTTGCATTTCTCATTGCCATTACATCTCTAAGAAGAGTAAGTGAAATTCAGGCGTTTACTATACAGGAACCATTTATTCAAATACACAAAAATAAGGTAGTTCTAAGAACCAATCCAAAATTCTTACCAAAAGTTATCTCACCGTTTCACTTAAATCAAACAGTAGAACTACCAGTGTTCTTTCCACAGCCAGACTCAATAGCTGAAAGGGCACTACATACATTAGACATCAAAAGAGCACTAATGTACTACATTGACAGAACAAAACTAATTAGGAAAACAAAACAACTATTTATTGCATTTCAAAAACCTCATACAGGAAACCCAATATCAAAACAAGGTATAGCCAGATGGATAGTTAAGTGCATCCAAACCTGCTACCTTAAAGCAAAGAGAGAGCTGCCTATTACACCAAAGGCACACTCAACCAGAAAGAAAGGCGCTACCATGGCCTTCCTAGGAAATATTCCAATGAACGAAATATGTAAGGCAGCAACATGGTCTACGCCTCACACATTTACTAAGCACTACTGTGTAGACGTGCTATCTGCACAACAAGCCACAGTAGGTCAAGCTGTACTAAGAACTTTATTTCAAACTACTTCCACTCCTACAGGCTGAACCACCGCTTTTGGGGAGATAACTGCTTACTAGTCTATGCACAGCATGTGTATCTGCAGCTACACATGCCACCGAACGGAAAATGTCACTTACCCAGTGTACATCTGTTCGTGGCATTAGTCGCTGCAGATTCACATGCGCCCACCCGCCTCCCCGGGAGCCTGTAGCCGTTTGGAAGTAATCTCCAACATTTGTACATTTGTAAATATATTACCTTAACCTTTATCTTGTACATACTTATTCATTCCATTGCATGGGCACTATTACTAACATACACAACTCCTACCTCACCCTCTGCGGGGAAAACAATCTAAGATGGAGTCGACGCCCATGCGCAATGGAAACAAAGGAGGAGGAGTCCCTCGGTCTCGTGACTCGAAAAGACTTCTTTGAAGAAAAACAACTTGTAACACTCCGACCCAACACCAGACGGCGGACTATGCACAGCATGTGAATCTGCAGCGACTAATGCCACGAACAGATGTACACTGGGTAAGTGACATTTTCCTTCATCTGCGGAGATCAGGAGTGCCTTTCTTCTCCTCCCTCAACAGCTGGGTTTTGGGTTTTCACCTCGCCGCCAAGACCTGGAACTCCCTACCGCTCCACCTGCACCAGACCCAGGACCTCCTGTCTTTCAGGAAACACCTAAAAACATGGCTATTCGACCAGTAGTTCCCCCCCACCCCCAGTGCCTTGAGACCCTAACGGGTAAGTAGCGCGCTTTATAAATTTTGTGATTGATTGTTTGATTGATTGAAGGTGGGCTTGCCCCAGGCAGTCTACTCCCGACTACGTGGACCTCCTGCACTTGCTGAGGTTTGCTAACAACCTGTCAAAGTCACACCTGACTCCCCCCCCTCAGGCATTTCATTTCATCGGAGCTGTTGTGAACACTGTGCAGTTGTGGGCTTTTCTCAGGCTCCTTGCAATCAAGATGGCCTTCCTAGAGGCGATAACATCTTCCCGGAGGGGAAGTGAGCTCCAGGCTCCTTACGTAACCATCTTCCCAGACAAGCTGGTTCCTCACACTAGAACTTCCTTTTTATTAAAAGTTGCCACTTCCTTACATGTTGGGCAGTCCATCACCATGGCTACCTTTTATGCTCTGCTGTATTTCTCTAAGGAAGAGGAGTGACTTTACTGGCTGGCCCCAGAAAGACCATTGATATTCTATCTTGACCACACAAAAGAGTTCCAGGTTCACAATTGACTCTGTCAGAGCCAAGAAGGGGAAGGCCGTGCAGAAACAGACTATCTCTCGATAGAGCGGGCTCTGCATTAAAATCTGCTACCCCTTGGGGATTTGCAAGCTCATTCCGCCATGGCTTATGCTCCATCCTCTGTGTTGGCATGCGGAGTCCCAGTCAAAACCTGGGCATCTGCTAGGCAGCAATGTGGGCTTCTCTGCACGCATTCACCAAGCACTGCTGCCTGGACGGTCCGGTCCTTCGGGATGGGCAATCTACCTGTTTGGTCCTGCAGGACTTTTTGGTGTGAAACGGTTTTGCAGACCCACCTCAGGGAATGTATTGCCTGGGTATCTATCCTTAGGTAAGACATCTGCAGCTAAAAGTTGCTATCAGATGAGCAAGTGACTTACCTTCGGTAACACCTTGCCTGTAGAGATTCTAGCTAGCTGCAGGTTTGTAGTGAATCCTAGTTTGTTTTAATGGGATAACAGGAGTTAGCTTAGCCTCTGGCTTGCAGACTCGTGCCCCTGTCACCTAGTGACTTTTAACCTACTTGGCTTGCTCTATCTTAGCCCATTTAATTATTTAATTCATCTAAGATGGTTGCCTTGTTTATAGTTAGGCCACTTGTTATGCTTTGCATTATCAGTGCCACCTCGCTAAGGCGTCAAGATCAAGCAATAAAGACAAACAAACAGTAGGTGTTCACACTTAGGGATTTTCCCTCTCTATACTTTTGAGAGATTGTTTATAATAATTGCCATCCGAAGTATGTCTGTTATCTATTGTATGGGAACACACCTACGTCAGGGGTCCTGGTAGATCTGTATAAATACATCGTACTTTAGACAGATAATCAGAGGGATTCCGACCAGAGGGCATCGCCACCATCGCTGATATCGATGCTGCATGTCGTCTTGACGCTGACCCAGTCTTCGTGTCCCTGCGGAGTCTGAGATAGAGACCTAATTCCAAGGTAACAAGGGTTGGGGGCTTCTCTCATGGAACTGGCATTGGCAGATTAGGTTTAGCAAACTCATCTCTCCTTTAGGTAGGAGGTTAGGCCTATCACTTTAGGGTATTAGGGCATATTAAATCTTGTATGTCTTTTACACACATTGCAAGATGGTGGGGGTCTTTGTAATAATGACTCTTGTCTTCACAATTCTGTTTCTTGCATTATTCATTATCCTAATCATTGCGCCCATGTAACATATCGCAAACTGCAGTTGTGTTAAATAAAAACTATTAAAAAACTCACTGCATCTTTGTCATTGCCTGTGTTTATATTAGACATGATATATCTGTGAGTAAGGGGTAATCTCCGTTTAACCACAACACTCCCTGAGATGTCTTGTTCTCGAGTCCATGCGTAAAGGCTGCCACAAATCACCTTTTACTATTGTGTTTCTAATGAGGTGCTGCTAGTGAGCCGGTAAGGTTGGGACAACAGTTGCGACTTGTAGGAAAGGCATAATCGCCTACAAGCAAAATTAATGTCATCCATTAACCAGCAGTCTTGCCTAGAGCAAGAGTCCAAACTACAACAGGTTCCTTACTGACTCACCCATCCCCCTTGGTCTGTAATTGAGGCTGTTTCCCTCTCAGGGCCTTAGTTTTTCACACTAGTGGTCAATTTTCTTGATGGCGCTCTGCTCCTGGTGTGGAAATTCACAAAAAGAAACTGACCTCATCTTGCTGGGGTGGTGCCTCAGGGGTGTGGAATTTATTAAAATATCTACTTGTCCAGGGGACAGGTTGCTTCTCAAATCTACTTGTCCTGTAAAAAGATCTACTTGTCCCTTTGGTGCCATGTAGTGTGGCGACAAATTATGGCAGCAATCTCATTATGTAAGAGCTCTGATAATAGCCTATCTTATTATGCCAGGGCTACTACCATAGTAGGGCTTGAATACTTGCAGTTTCAATCCCTACTGTAGCAATTTCCTTATTTTGCCACCTTTCTGCAGATCTGCATAGTGGGGCTGGAGGAAGCAGTAAGCAATAGTTCCAGGGCTGGAATGCTTTTGAGTCTGCAAACCTACTAACCTGCATGTTTTAAAGATTTTCACCAGCTTCTCTCTAATATTTTCCCATAATAAGAAAGGTTGGACATTTACTCCTGACAATGGCAGAATTAGAACTTCTTCCAGGATTGGGAAGAAAGTGGCTGGAGGGAAAATGAACTTGCAAATGCTCAATAGATTTTCACATGAGCAAATCTACACATGCGTATTTACCCATGCTAAAATACAGTTCACAAATATTTTATAGGGGTACGACATATACAATGGGTGCACTTTTGTGACTTTCTTTAAGAACTTGGGGCCACATGTAGGTAGGTTCAGATTTGCGACCCGCAAATTGCGAGTCAGATCGACTCGCAATTTGCGAGTCGCAAATCCGAATGTAGGATGGTGTCCCTGACACCATCTGTGATTCGCAAGGGCTTCGCAAATGCCCACCTCATGAATAATCATGAGGTGGGTCGCAATTTGCGACCCCCTTGCGAATGGCGGCCCTCACAGGGATGGTGGCCTGCTGGAGACAGCAGACCACCATGTCTGTGACTGCTTTTCAATAAAGCAGTTTTTTTTTTTTTTGTAATGCAGCCCGTTTTCCTTAAAAGGAAAACGAGATGCATTACAAAAATGAAAAATGAAACGTTTTCGATTCATAAATGTTTACAGTGACATTCACAATGGGGAAGGGGTCCCATGTGGACCCCTTCCCTTTTGCCAAAGTGTTAGCACCCATTTGAAATGGGTGCAAACTGCGATTGGTTTGCACCCACGGTCACAAAACAATCCTACATTGCACTGCGAGTCGCAATTAGGAAGGGAACACCCCTTCCTAATTGCGAGTCGCAAACCCGTTTTGCGATTCGGTAACCAGCTTACCGAATCGCAAAACTGGGTTTCTGCATCGCAATGTGCTTTTTGCACGTAGCAAACAGCGAAAGTCGCTGTTTGCGACATGCAAAAAGCTACCCACATGTGGGTCTTGGTCCCTAATTAGGTCTGGTGTTAACAAAGACATTTTGTTTTTATTAAACTTCTATTTCTCTCTCTTTCGGCTGGCTTTACTGTGAGTGATCGCATTCTGCTCTTCCACAAGGAGCATATTGGCACACAAAGTAGTTTTGTTCAGTGTCAGGAACTACAGTGGCAATCAGTGACGTAACGAAACTGGAGGGTACCCCTTTGCAAAGAACATGGAGGAGCCCCCTCTCCAGACTCACTCAGGGCAGGTGCTGTGGTGAAGGGGCCCCCTGGAGGGCGGCTGCGGGGCCTTTGTTATGCCACTGGTGGCAACGTGTGCTTTTAGAGTTCAAAAACTTTTTTTTTTGTTTTTGCCAGTGTTTGTTACAATGTTGAGGGCCTGGTAGCTCCCACAACAATAAAGTGTTACAAAAGCCATGTCAAAACAAGACACGCATTGATGAAACTAAAAGACTTATAAAAAATATGTCAGATCAGTTGGCTTTGTCAGTGTTTGTTTATTTTCATGCTTCCCATAATCGTGTTGAAAATGGTTACACTGATTTTCCATTAGAAATATTTTTGGGAAATACTAGCATGCATCAACACATTTTACTAAATGACACTTCATTTGCATCTAATCAGAGAACATTCTGGGAGCATTATACTTAGCCTCATAGCCTAAACTTTTCAAACATGTGTACACGTTTTTTTTTTTTTTTTGTACTGGAACCAACGTCAGTAGTGAAGTGTGACCTTAAAACATTTATTTACAGCACTCACCCTAATAATGAAGGCTTTCAAATAATGAACCATAAATACAAGTTCGAACAGCATTATCTTTTGGAAACACATTACCACAACTGCAGAGAGTTCCACTTTCTGTAAACAGGCAGCCAAAGGGTTTGTGCTGCAGAGGGTTGGGCCTACTTGTCCCAAGGACAAAGTAAACATAAAAACTTGTTGCCCTTGACCCCAAACAAGATTTCCCGGGCGTCGGGCGATAGGAATTCCACATCCCTGTGCCTACATAGGCACCACTGCGTACGTCACTTCTAGAGCGGATATTGCCGACGATGCCACTTATAGCTGAACAACGTAGCAGCGTGCAGTGGTACTGCACATGAAAATAATTACGGATTCAGTCTGACGCTAGGGGATAATTCTCAGATAAAGAATCTGCGGCTAGATAGTCTCTACCAGATTAGGCATTACCGAAGGGAAATAACTTGTTCTTCGTGGATGGAGCTGTGGATCACATAAAGGACGGAGGAGCCCGGCTCTGCGAGCTGTCCAGTCCACCACCAGCATCCATAGCCTCTAAGCCAGTTTAGTATACTCTCCGTTCACACAGCCATTGCTTTAGTATCAGACACCACCTGCCTCAGCAGTCTGCTTCAGATTATTTGGAAAGGGGTATGCCCTCTCATTTGTGGAAACCCCTCCGTCTTTGCTACCATCCCAGGTAAAGCTAACAGAGGGCCACCTCTCTTTCCTCTGTCAAAAAGGGCAGGCTCTTTTGACCAAAGGAGCCATTGAGAGGGTACCAGTGCCAGAAGTAGGTTGTACATTATATTCATTATATACTTTCTCGTGCCAAAAACAGGACAGAGGATTCCCTCTTTTCCTCTTATCCTGTTTTGCACCCTCCGAATGCACTTCTGTGGAGAGAGAAATTCAAAATGCTAAGCCTGGCTCAGGTCCTGTTTGCCCTACACTTGAAGGCTTGATGGTAGCATTGGATTTGCAGGACGCTTATTATCACACAACCTTCCTGTGAAGCCACTGCAGTTACCTGCGGTTCGTGGTGGGTCACAAGCATTTTCAATTTGCTGGGCCTCACCAACACAACTCAGGTGTTTCTGAAAGTAATGGTGGTGGTTGCAGCTCATCTTCAGAGGTCAGGCTTTCCAGTCTTCCTCTCTCTCAACAACTGCTGAAGGCAGGCTCACCCCAGGCAATTATCACCCACCTCCAGACATGGCAAACATCTAGCACTCGCTGGGGTTCACTATCTACATCCCCAAGACATTACTGACTCCCTCTCAGATGGAGCCATTCTGGATACAACACAATTCTGCACCTGCCCTTAGGAGGGGAGAGTACAGGATATTGAGGATATATTCCCAATGTTTTAGACTCAATCCTGGATTTCGGTGAGACTGACTCTGAGGCTGCTGGGTCTGAGAATCTCCTGCATCCTGCTGGTAAAGCATGATAGATGGCATATGTGAACTCTGTAGTGGGATCTGAAGTCCCAGTGGGCGCAGCACCAGAGGAACCTCTCAGCCTGGTCCAGATTTCAGGGGAGAATGCAAAAGATATTCAGTAATGACTGACATACCACAATTGAGCCGGCCGCAGAGGCGTCTCTCTTCCCCATCCGGAGCCGACAGTGGTGACTAATGCATCACTTCTAGGTTGGGGCGCCACCTGGGAGAGTTGGAGGACTCTTGTCTGTGGCAGACTCACAGCTTTATATCAGTCTTCTGGAGCTGAGAGCGATCTGCTTGTCATTGAAAGCCTTCCTTCCATTCATCAAAGGGAAGTGAGTTCAGGTGTTCAAGAACACCACCACCTACTTGTGGTATTGTAACAAACAGGGCAAAAAGGAGGCTCCAGCCCAGTGCAGAGGCTCTTCTTCCCTCTACTTGAATTGGAACCTCAGGAAATGTTCCTGGTGGTACACCACCTGGCAGGCTCCTTGAATTGCCGCGCAGGACTAACTCAGCAGTCAGTTCCTTGTGAATCACCAATCGCACCTCCACCCAGGGGTGGCACCAGATCTCTTTCATGAATGTGTTGTGTAGCCATTTTAGTTATAAGTTCCATGCATGTTATTTTGGCACACTAGGCCTGCTGCTGTGCACTTTAACCTAGATATATTTTATTCAGCTTTGTTTATTATTTTAATAATAGCCACATTTGCGGAGGCCAGCACTGTTTTTTTTTTTTAAAACAAGCACTCTGTGCTTCTCTCAAGGCTGCAGTGAGATAGGTTGCCACTAAAACGTGGTAACGCTTTGTCTCTGGTATTCATAGAAACATATACATCCTTATGTAGGGACATTTTCTCAGAAAATCAGTTGTTTTATTATAAAACACTTCCCTGTCCCATACACAGAGGGAGATTCCAGCCAGATGACTACAACTGTATGTTGATTGCTGAACGCTTCGCTACAGCTGCTTATGCAGACTTCAGGCCTTTGCTCAGGTATGGGGTGATGTCTTCCCAGGGGAACCTGAAGGGCAGAACTAGAGCTTAACATGCTGTGCTCTAATATAGCCTAGGTAGGAATTATTCTATTGACTCTAGTGACAATATGGTTGCGTTATTTGTATTCTTTACTCTCCTCGTCACAATTGTAGTCCTGTTATGCTTTATCGTCCTGGTAATTGCAGTACATACTTTGTCTAAAATGCAGTTGCGTCATTAAAACCTTATTGAAACATATACTGCCTCTGCTTGTCCTTGTATATGTGAGACTAATGTAACTGAGAGAAACGGATGAGATCTGAGTGACCACGATTTCCCTGAGGAGTCATTTGTGTCATGCGCTCGGCTGCCCAATCATCCCTGCTCTTGGGTAGAGATGAGACACTGCTGGTTTGCCGGAGCAAAACCCGGATTGAGGCGACAGGTGTCACCTGTAGTTGGTTAAGACTCAGTCTCCCACACTGCAGGCGATTCTGCCACTCAAATCCAGTAGTCTCATTAGACTGAGAGCCTATGCGACAAATGGGTACTCTGGTCCTACCGTTTGTGATGTGTTCTTCATTTGAGCCATTACACAACTGTCCTCTGCAGCTCTTGAACCTGAAAATGTTCTTCTTGGTGGACATTACATCGGTCAGGAGGGTAAGTGAGCTTCAAGCTGTTTGTCCATCCTCCCTACACCAGCTTTTTTGCTGAAAGTCTGGTTCTTTAAATGCATGCCTTTGTCCTGCCAAATGTTATCACTCCCTTTCATATCGGCCAATGTATCACTCTGCCTACCTTTTTCGCACATCCTCATCGTTTCAATGAAGAGGAGAGGCTCCATCGCCTAGACCCGAAGATACATTTTTTGTTTTACATTGATCACACCAGTGACTATCAGGTGGACGATCAGCTCTTCATCGGGTTCACTGGCGTGAAAAAGGGCAAGGCTGTGCAGAAGCATGCCATCTCTCGATGGATTGTTCTCTGCATTAAGATCTGCTACTTATTAGTAGTGAAGTAGCCCATGAGGGCTTGGGGGTCCATTTCACCAGGGACAAGGCCACCACTTCTGTGTTAGCGTGTGGGGTACCTGTCCTGCACATCTGCCACATTGCCACCATGTCTTTGCTACACATGTTCTTGAAGCTCTACAGCTTGGAAAGTCAGGTCTGTTGTGACGGACATTTTTCTTGCTCGGTTCTCCAAGACTTTCTGTTTTGAGCCAGTTAACAGACCTACTTCTGTTAAGGTATGGCTTGGGTATCGATTCCAAGGTGAAGATTCTATGATTGGAAATCTCTATTAGAAAAATGTACTTACCTTGGGACACTCTGTCTTTTACAGACTCTGTTACGCTCACATCTGCTTGTATGGTTGCACCCCAGCATTTAACATCAGCAGCTATGTAGCCACTCTCTACCATTCATTTCACACTTGATAAGTGTTTCTTTCTGCCATTGTTAGAAGCCTTTGAGAAAAATGTTTTTCCCTTTTTCTCCTTGACTTGAATAGGCAACTGTCCATATCATTGTGCATGAAACATATACATTAACAGTAGACTACCACTACAATGGAAGTCATATGATTCAGACCCTAATAATATCAAAGAAAATTGATATAAGAAGTAAAAACTGAAAAACTCCCATGATGGATAACAAGCTAAAACATTTGAAGAATGCTAATTAAGTGATACATTTAACTTGCAATGCCACAAGATTGTTAAATAGTTTGAGAAGTTTAGGTGAACATTAACTTGTATGCATGAATGTATCTGTCTAGAGTCCACCTAGCAGTGCCCCTTTCTTCAAGACAAAGAACAGTGCGCGACAACCAGTCTTTTTCAAAGAAGCCTACTGCACCTCCTAATCACTAGTGCTGCAGACCCATAATAGGCTGAAGGATTGTTTATTTAAAGGTCTCTTGGTTTTTTGAAGGTTCACCCTTAGTTTTCTGGCATCAAAGCTCATAAGCATGCAGGGGGAATTACTTTTAATTTCAGAACTGTTATCCTACATAAACAAGATTAGTTACCCAGCTTGAAAAAGCACCTCCAGTTTATAGCTTCTTTGTTCACATTCCTTGTTACACTATCCCTGCCACTAAAGTCATTTGTGCTGTTAGTAACACCAAGGGACATTTTAAACATAACAGCTAAAGGAGATCAACAAATTCATGGCTGGATTGCCTGAATTATTGCCCTCTAGAAAACTCTGCTCCCTACAGACTGAGAGCTTAGTAGAAGGTCAAAATGACCTAAGGAGGTTCTGTAACTCAAGTTTATTTTTAGCATTGTTTCTCTCTCTTGTTTGTAACTAAACAATATGCTCTTTGCCTGCTATTAATTAACTTGTCCATTTTGTTGTTTTGTGCAGCTTGACCATGACCTAAAACATGCACATGAACTGCGGCAAGCAGCATTTAAGCTATATGCTTCCCTTGGTGCCAACGATGAGGACATTCGGAAGAAGGTGAGTCTGGCAGAGGCGCGTCCCCCAGTCCTGACAGCCAGCAGGCAGGGCGTGACGTCGACCTGAACGTCCTGGTGAAGAGCCCTAACAGTGACTGTTTGAATAATTATAACACAGAAAGAGTAGAAACACAATGGGACTAAAAATCATGTTCAGGGAATGAATGGAGCACTTTTTTTTTTTTTTTTTTGAACATGTAGTGTGGCATGACCGTGTTGGAATGAACAATAACTTGTGTGCTCTTGTGTTACACTGACTATGGACTCTTTTTTGCACTTTTGATTTTTGCATGAAATCCAATGAAAGCTAATATATTAGTTTTGTAATGCTTCAGTCATATTTAACAATGAAAACAGTAACAGCAGTGCTGAAAATGTAACTTATGAAATACAATTTATTCAACCAGCATTCAGACTTCCATATAATTCCTATTGTGTATTAACTGTTTTTCATTTTGTGGCGCAATTATGATTTTTTCCCTTCCTTTGGCTGTTTTGCAAGTTTGTGTGAATAAAGCTTTCTGTAAATTAAATTTTGATGGTAAGTGGTTATCTGAATTTCTAAATTCCTTCATCATGCATTTAGCTGTTAAAGCTAAGATCTCACGCCCATTAAAAACCAGAAACATTGTGAACTTATAGGATTGCTACAGCCAGAATATTGTGTTATAAGAGCTACTACCTGCTTGCTAGCCTTTTGGCAGATCACCCAGAACATAGTAAATGGAAAGGTGGAAATTACAGATAATTAAGCCACAGTGATACTGTACAGAACAAAGTGCAATTAACATGGCTCATTCACAGAGGCATTACAAGTTCTCAGTTGTTCTGCTAGATGCACCTTTAACGACAACTACATTAATAATGGGATTCATAAAAATCTGTTACACTTGTTACCCTTTTAAGATTTGCAGATTACACTGCATTCATTAGTAGTGCCTGTAAACATTTTATGTTTTCAAGTACAGTAGCAGTCTTGTAGATTACTGCATTGTAAATCTTTATCAGACTTGGTCTGCAAATTAAGAAATATTAACAGTACGGGCAAAGGTTAGATAAAGTGTTTGTGTAAAAACTCTATTATTGATATCTTGTTTTAGGCACAAGTATATATACATCATTCACTTTTTCCAGCACTTTATGGTACAACAGAAGTAGCTCTTGTATCTTTTGTATGCCAACTTTTAAAGGCTAATAATCTCATGCTGTGATGGTCAATAAAAGCAAAAATTATCATGTTTTATTTTAAATCGGACTGTGCTCACCATCCATCTTTAAAAAAAATATATATACTTTCGTAATTTTTTTCAATCTGCAATTAAAAATGATTGCAGTCTGACTTCTGTTTTGCACTCACATTTGTGTCTTTAATATCAGTTGTTACAAAACAGTGTGTAGTTTCATTTCTGAAATTAATTAAAGGACTGCAATAGTTCAGGTATTTCGCAATATAAATATTCTGTGAATAATTTGTCAAATATTAGTGCTTTTAAAAGAGTGTAAAATAACACAGTGGCAGAAATAAAGTTCATAAAATGTTCAGAGACAGCTTTTCCTGTGATTGATTGTTGGATAATGACAGCAAACATTTACACTTCAAATTACTTTTTGGAAAGTGTGTTGCTATATCAAAATCATGAGTGTGCTGCAACGTTTTTGGTGCTGTGGTCATCAGGTATTTGCAGTTCCCTACGATAGCGTAATTAAAACAATGCCTACTTTGGTTATTTGCTGAGTTTTATATGGTTTTAATTTTCCCCACATTTGAGAAGCATTATTCATAATTTCCCAATATGAAATGCTGCATTCTGTGTGATATGCAGAGGCAGTCTGCATAACATATAAGGACTTATTACTGACCTGTCCTTTGCATCATCTATTACAGCTGCTTAATTGATTTATTTGAAAATATGCCGAATTTTTGGGGTGCTCAGTATCTGCTAGACCTCCCCTGTCATTAGTGTGCCTGAATCGTGATCAAAATGCTGTGAACTGTTTTCTTATACTGTATTATATGTCGTTCTTTTGCTCATTTGGACCAATTTTTATGTGCATTCAATAATTAAGACATTTTAACTTTTAGTTTTTTCCTTTCTTAAAACAAAACATTTCTCAGAATTTAGTGGAGAGGACACCATATATCATTTGTGTCTTTATGGATGGATCATAATAAAGTAAATATCTTTTTAGAAGGGATATCTGTATGTTGTTTACACTGTGACAAACTGGCACGAATGACATGAAATGTTTTATTGTTTGCCAAAAGTGTATCAAAGTACTTCATGTGATCAGTTTTTGCAGATTTCTTTGTAAACACGTGTGCTTTGCAAATCATATCAAACTTGCATATGTTTTGTTCAAAATGAAAAAAATATAAAAACAAAAAACAAAAAATCAATAGCAGATGATTGCATATCATAGAATAACGGACATTATAAGCAAGTACATTCTGACAGTACTGTACTCAATACCAGAGTTCTCCCACTTTCAGAGAATTAATAATCAGTTAATTTAAAGGTTGTATATGTGGACAGCCCCTACCATTATTGCCAATGTTGCTATCCCTTCTAGTTAATGCGTTTTCTGACATGCAGACAGCAGTGGAAACCCTCCTTGAATAGAACACATCAACAAAACCTGATGATCCTCTCGGAATCCACTTGGCTATGTAAACCAATATTTTCATATACAAGATATGATCTAGGCAAGGGTCAAGGTGGAATATTTTAATACGTGCCCTGGTAACTGTTAGTTGCAGGGAAAAATTGTATAAAAGATTTATAGTTTTAGATACACATTTATTTCCTAATCTATGCATGTTTTTGTTAGTTGAATAATGCTAAAATGGGAAACTCTTAACTTTTTTTTGACCTTAGTCTTTTATACTATAAAATATTACAATGTGAATAATTCATATATATACATTATTGGGTATACATAACACTAAAATAAAGTACTGTTTTGTTTTTATGTAACAAAAGTCCATAGAGTTTGGATTCACAAGAGATCCTGGTTAAATCAATGTTGAGGCCTTAACCGTTTGAAAAATATTATCCTGCTTCACGTACAAGGGAAATCAATAGGCAGCACCTCATAAAATACTGTTTCATTTTATATAACAAAAACAGACATAGGTAAACAAATGTTAGTTACATCAGACTGCGTATTTATGAACATATTATTCCTCCTACCCATCATTAAACTTGAAGATCATTGATACATTCTTTTCAAGTCACACCTCACAGTTAGCTGCTTGTGTCTCAGGTAGTCACTGTGTGCCCCTCTTTTTCTTTGAGTACCAGAGAAAAAAATCACTAGTGTTTCTTTTGTTAGATGATCACAAGGGATTGGTCATTTTCTTATTTCTTATACACTTGTTGAAGCCCAGAGCAACCACATATTGAAAAGAAACTAATTAGTCATTGAAATTCCAAAAAGGTAAATCAACAAAGTTGGTTAAGTATTGCAGTAAAAAAAGTCATGCTTTTAGTGATTTATTCCTATTTAATGGCAATTTCTTTAAAAAGGGCTGAACAGTGTCTTAAAATATGTGCACAGTTTCAGCAGCTACTCATGTTACTTGTCATACAAGGTCCAATATTTATTACTTTTGACGCTTATGCAGGTTCTGGTATTTTTAAGATCATTTTGCTCAGGAACCAAGATAATTGTTTCTTTGTGTTTTAATGTAGATGATGTATGTACTCTAAATATATTGTACTATTGTGTGTGTGATTTCAGTTTCATTCTAGAATTATCAAATGAATTCCCAGTTTCAAGGTTATATTTTCTGTTGTTTCTTGAAATTTCTATAATGTCCATTTTTCACAGAGTGTTTTGTATGGTGTTAACTTGTTGATACACTTCTCCCATTTTAGTTGATTGGGAAACAGAAATACAGAAAGTCAGTAATTTGACCAGGAATGTGCTCTGGGTTAAATTGGAAAATGTGGAATAATAAATGGTCTCCTGACTTCATAGTTTATCATTGATTGCTCATGTCTTCACCTCTGTTTATGTCCTTCCCCTTATCTTAACCATTCTTCACACTCTGTGAATTCATTTGATTCTTCTATTATGTAAGTAAATGCTCATGGCTATGATGCATTGAGGAGTGAAATAGGAACAGCAGAAATTGAAGATGTTTTGTTTAGGACCATTGGTCCTTGGTTTATCTATTGTATCTAATCAAGTCTTTTAGGTTTTTAGTATGAAAATGAGGTATCATAGCTCATTACCAACACATTGAAGCTTATTTTACAGAATTAACATTCCATTTAGTAATCCTGGATCAAGGTGCACCTCGAAAAACACATTGTATGTTTTTTAACTAGTGGTTTACCAAAAACATCAAGACGTGCACTTCTTTATGCTTTTTGTACATTCACCTGTTATCATGTGTTTAACTTTTGTTCTCTTTATTATATATATATATATATATATATGTATGTATGTCTGGTTCCGTTAGCTAGCAATCAACCACTTGCCTGAGTACATCCAGCAGTGCTCATACATTTTCTGGTTTGTGGACCTATGGGGCATGCTAGGGAATGTAGTAGTTTATCATGCCGCAATCCCATATATGTTTTTGACTTGTCTAAGTTTCATGGGAACAAGTCAGGATTCATTCTTTTTTTTTTTTTCTTTCAAGCACTAATTTGACAGTGAGCATTTCAGTTAATGCTTTCTAAGGAGCAACATTTGAGTTTAAGTGCAGTACGTATTCATCATTGTTTAATGTCTGTTAAAAAAAAAGACAGCTACCAAACGATAAGAAAGAACATAGTACATGCTGCTATCATTTAATTGAATTCCTGTTTACCCCATTTTCTCTTTTGTTCTATACATGATGCTTGGATTGTTGTACACTGAAAACCAACTCAATGTGCCTAAGCATATTATTTGTTACGAAATCTAAGGACCTTGCCTTTTATGCATTTTCTTTAAAAATATAAAATAGGTGTGTCTTACGAAAGTCATTCTGAACTGTTTGAGATTTATTCACAAAATAACAGAATTAGAAACTTACTGCATTTTTATGGTTTACTATTCAGTGCCTGTGGTTGTGATGGGACTCAACACCACTCAGCAGGTTTTGTTTTATGTGACACAGACAATGTTGCTTTGCCCAAAATCACACACTAATGTTATCAAATATTTGAGGCAGGAGTAGAGCTCATGTTTCAAGGTCTAAGAGCAGCATTTTTGCCTCATTTTAAATATTTTGTTCTAGGTTGGTAAAGACTTGCTGTTCTGCACTTCGTAGCTTTTTTTGTGAAAGAGTTTAACGCTACATTCCAAGACATTGGTCAATCATCTTCGGATCTATATTTCTCTCTGCTCTTCCCTTTCTGAATTATTCATAAATTTGTTTCTGTGCCTGACTTCATAGTCAGGGAACGTGAAAAAAGTATCAGAAAGGAAACATTGTTCAAAGAAATAAAACATGTCCATTTAAATCATGGGAGAGGAGTTGAACATGTATGTATTCAACAGAATAGCTGGCTTTCATGGTTCTTTTCACTGACTAGCTTCCACAGCCATTTTGTGTTTGCCCATATTTACCCTTTCATTTGTGTAACAGTTTAAGTGTACACCCAACATTCCCCCTATGTTTTCAATGTAAAATGTTATGGTAGTATTTCAAATGATAGTGCTTAGTTTGAAAATTGTCTACGTTTGCTTATGGCAAATGAGATGGCAATAGTGTCCTGTCATGACTTTAATGTGTTTACCAAGACAGTAGGATTGTTTAAAACATTGCAGAACTGCAGTACATTTACACCTAAACTTAATGGAAGATTTTGTAGAATTTTAAAAAACGAGTATAATGTAGTTATTTGTGTGTTTGTCAATGTCTAGATTTATAGAGTGATTTAAAAAAAAAATATGTTGTGTTATGGTGAAATTTAATACCAAATAAATATTTAATGTATATGTGCTCTGTCACATTTTAAACTGGATATTTCAGATTGTGGTAGAGCTATGGAAACACATTTCCATTGAAATTGTATTAATTGAAAATCATCTGAGAATTTCTCTTCATCTGGATATTAACCTACCCCTGCCGTCCAGGACAAGTGAGAAAGGCTGATCCTTCTTTAATGGCACTCTTTATCATTTGCAAGAAGCAAGACTTGGGTCACTTTGAAAGTTCACTTTAGTATTCTCCACACCAAAAATAAAATGGATCAATTGTATTGGTATGGTGGCTGTAAGGGGGTCCTTGCCTGTTTCTGTAAACAAATTCACTGTGGATTTCTTTCTCATGTAAGAACATTTTTCAAACTCAAATCACTTGTGTAATTGCTACTGCTGAATTCCTGCTTGTTTGATCACCCTCTGAAGTTGCAATATATTTGAAGCTAAGACCTTGAGACTAGTGTTGCTCTGGTAATGCCAACAGAGTCTAGAGTGAAGGCTAGCCATTACCCTCCTCTGTACAGAAATACAGTTGTGCTACGCTCTGTCTGCATGGATCACTGGTATTGTTAGGATCCACCATTGTTTCCTATAGAGTTCCAGTTGTGACTTTTATTTGACATACCCACACCATGCTGGTACCTAGCTTACATTTAGGCTCTAATTTATTGTCACTCAGTCTAGGAAAAACCATTGATTTCAATGTACTTGCTCATTTCTTTTCCTATCCGCAGGTAATTTAATCTATAGTTAAATTACTTATTTGCAACTTCTATTGTTTTGTTTTCATTTTCTTTACCGTTAGATTGCTTCACAGTTTCTTGTAATGTATATTTGGTTTCTTGTATTGTATATTTGTACTTGATACCCAGTTCGTAAAGTGATGGTAGAGTCTGCATCCTTACCAAGCATCCTTGATAAGTTCTGCAATGGTTAGCCAGGCCCCCGCACTTAGGAAAGCTTTGCAATTGTACGTAATGTTAAAAAGGTAGCACTCTGCTTTACACACCATGAAGAAAATATCTGAAAAATACCATTAAAAGAGAACATAAAATTGAAATATAAATTTTATGCAGGTACCAAATATGGATAGGCTGACCATCTGTGCAGTGTAACAGAGTAGCAATGAGCTGCAATGTTTAAGTAGGTTTAGGCTTTGATAACCCCCACACGTTTTACCTTAAAATTATTTTATTCTTTGTGTGGCTTTAACTTCGGCATTCATAACAAATATATATCCAACTTTCAGTTTCCTGTTATTCAGAGACCACATGCTATGAAAATAATATTACAAAAGGCTGTGGTCACTAGATATTACTGTAAGATTGGCAAAGCAGTTTTGCTTTGCCACATTATTGTGTACGGAAAAACCAAAAGGCACAGGTATGGCAACTTATATTATTAAATATTGGTGAGGGCTTGAAGACATTTAGAACCCCATAGGACGGTAACAAAATCATTCCTGTAACAATAGATTATCTGCAAGGCTGTTGACCAGGGGTCGTAAAGGTAACTGTATAAAATACTGTTGTTTAAAAGAACAAAGCTTAGTATTGCCTCAGTCATTGTCTTGACTGAAGTAATCAAAGGTACAGACTGTAACAGGCTGTTCGGTAAATTAGAATGTCAACCTAAGTTAAGTTTGAGTTGGGTTATGCCCACTCTTCCCAGCAGTGTTGCTGCAAAGCTCGAGTTATTTTTAAATTTATAATCTGTTTCACACACATTGGTATTATATTTACATTTACATCCAACTCTTCTTCTTTTTCACCCTTATGGGACTGCTCATTTACCTTATGAAAGGACTGGATGCTGGAGACAAGCCATATCAGTGTAAAAACCATTTATTCGAGGTCGGGTACACAGCACAACTCTGTCCCACCCCTTCTTTCCACACTTTACACCACTTATGCAGGTTGTCAGTCTGTTCTGATATTTGGTAAGGGCTAAAAGGTATCCTTGTTTATTTCAATGGGCAGATCCATTATAAACACGTATTGTTCTTTGCAGTGGTTTGATAGCTTTGGACATGCTTGGTGTATTTTCTTGGATTTGTTGTTAAGCAGCCTCTTCTTTCACAGTAGTGCAATGACCAGTCCTCCAAATCCAATATTTTAAACTAAACATGCCTTGCATCTATGTACACACAACATCTTGTCTTCAAATGATTTTAGAAGATAAGCTAGTGTAGCCATAAGCGAAGTAAGTGGAAAGTAATCCATTTGCTACACTCCACTATTTAGTGCTTGTCCAAAAACTAAAGGTCTTTCTAGGACTTCACCTAGCTTGTATTGGGAATCTGAAAAATAAACATTTCCATAGTGGTCCCATTTCATCTCCCAAGACTTCAAAATGAATCATGCCTGTCTCATTGTGGATCTGCTTCAGTCATCCTGCAGGGACTTCCTGCTGGCCCTAGTTGAAATCTCAAGGGGCAGTTGCTCAATCTGTCTTGTACCTCGGTGTAAGCAGTTTCTCAATACCGGTTTAAGCCTTTGCTCTTCTCCTTACTAATTCCCTGTAAGTAGAAAAATAATACCTAGCAGAAATTAGGAAATGTACTAGGCATAATGTTCCTGCCAGATGGGGCTCAAGGGAACCTGTTGTAATGGTGAGGAATCATTACTTACCAGTATTAACTTGAGTACACTTATTCTGTAGACTCCCTTCTATTCCAGTGCCTACCCACCATACAATGTCTTGCTGCTGCCAAGATACAAATGAATTCAAGGTGGTCTCCTTATATCCAGATGGATGTCATGCACAACAAATGTAACTAGTGTGCATCATAACACTTAAACTGCTGAGGTGCAGTTTCTACTCTAGCCACACTGTGGCAGAGAATTCCCAACACCTGGTAACAGAAGGGAGCCAATGGGCAAGAATACTTTAGTTACCACTGGTGAGTAACCTTTCCTTTTTAACTTGTGATTTGCCCTGCTGTCACATAAGTAACCATGTATATATATATTTTGGCATGGTCAGGTTTAATGTTATTGATTTTCTGACAGCTGATCTAGACAAGCAGCAGTGAGATAACAAATTGACTTGTTAAGTGCAGTATTTATGGCTTTTATAAAAGACCAGACCTAAAGAAAACTGGCATATACAAGCATTGATGAGTAGAGCTTGTTGCCTCCCTTGTTGTTATTTATGCAACATTAACCCTTTTTCCCCCAGATCATTGAGACTGAGAATATGATGGACCGAATTGTGAATGGCTTGTCTGAGTCTAGTATCAAGGTGCGGTTAGCTGCAGTCAGGTATGAGTTTATAATATCAATACAAATTATTTTCCTGTCTAACTCAGTGCCCCTTCTATTACCCGATCCTTTCATATGAACCCATTCCTTCCTGGTCTCTCTTAAAATGAGCAAATTCCCTTTATACTCAAGTGCTTTACACCCAACATATAAGAAAATGTGCCCTAAAATTAAGATTATGACCCAAAGAGGCTTATACTGACCGTATTTACTCCAAAGTATTTATTTAAAAGAATACTTTAGTAGTAGTAAGTGTGTAAATTACCACCCTCCTAACACAGACTGGGTGCTGAATTGTTTTAGGGATCTAATAGATTCTTTCTTTATAGATGTTTACACAGTTTATCACGGTCTGTGCAGCAGCTCAGGACCAGTTTCCAGGACCATGCAGTATGGAAGCCTTTAATGAAGGTGAGAATGGAACATAAAATCATTGCTGTGTGAAGTTATACTATTATATGTTACATGTTGTGTTAGAAAAACCTTTTGCAAAGGTAAAACCCAGGGAGGTTACCCAGAAACAACAAACATGGAGTCTGCACACAAGAAACAATGCTTTTTAGTCAATTAAGTTGGAACAAATATAGAGGATGCTTATTAGGGATGAACAGAATTCAGTAATTAAAATCAGAAAGCCACACGCCCTTCAGTTTACTGAGCAATGGTTGAAAAGGTGAGGAAATCATGTTCTGGGAAGATGAAGAGAGAGAAGATTAATTTTTGATGACCGAAAGGAGTGAGGGGGAGACCAAATTCACCTTTGACTGCTTGATTTATTTTCTATTGTGCTGGTGAAATCAGTACCTTGTAACAGTGGTTGCAGGTCGTGGTCACAGACATTCATTTGTTGGGAGTATTATTTTTCATCAACAGGCTTTGCCTCTGAGCAAGAGAGAGGCTGTCAAAAAAGGAAGAAGGGGTGAGAGATCGATAAACAGTGACCTAGGGAGAAAGCCCAGATTTAAAAAGAACGTGCAAGATTGAGGAAAACAGACTGAAGATTAGGGTGATGGAAGCAACTCTTGGCAGTCTTGGTATTCAGAACCCTGTATTTATTCGATACACTAGCAGGCTCCTAAAAAATGCTTTGTAGCCCTGGGTATATTCATATTTTTTGGGAGTGAAAGGTGCTTGGGGTGGCATGGTTGATAAAGAGGTTTGATCAACAGTGACAGAATGCACACATTTAGCACAGCATTTGTGCAGGAAATCCCCTCTCATTATTTTGTCTGATAGAAATCTGCAGTCCTGAAGTCTTTAGGCTCTACTCACCCATGATATCTTCATAGCTCAGATCCAGCCAGTGCTAATATGCTAAGAGAAAGAGCACCTCCAAGGAGTTTCCTCTTTTCAAAGCCAATCTACCTTAAAATTCAACATTTGTGTGATATCTGCTGCTGCAACAGAAACTCATGCTTATTGAAAGACCGATAAGAACTTTTATTATTACTTGTTGCTACTTTGTGTCTTTTCTCCCAGGGAGTGTTTTAAAGCCTCAGCTCTACAGAGACATGATAAAGGCTCTTCGAGGTCTGCCTCTGGAAAGCTGAATGAGAGAAAAGTTGTCAATTGTTTTGCGGTATGATTAAGATCCAAAAGCATGTAAAGAGTCTCTTTAAGCACTTTTCATTGTCGTTGGGCTGACAAATATATGTATTACTCAGATCCTCAGTGTATTGCATCAACAACTTACACATGCGAGAGGATTGCAGCAATTCCAGCGTTTCTCTGAAACCTCAGATGGACAGTGCAGAAAAGCTTGTGTTTGTAGTTATGGGAACATGTTTCTCTAGTGAAGAATCAGTTATGGTGCACTTATTTCAGCCACCGCGCATTTTTAGAGGGAGAAGATATCGAGACTTAGAAAGTGTTGCAGTTCCAGTGTGACGCTTTGAACCAGTGTTTCTTTCTTGGCTTGCTGAGCGGGTGGCTGGTGGAGAAGCTCAGTGTGTTATATTGTGACAATGGATTGGGGCATCCAGCCAAATCTTCAGTTTTGGATATTGGAGTTCCGTTTCTTTAAGCCCACTTAGTGGGTAACCACAGTCATGCACTCACCTCATGCTGCTATAAAATTGACCAATAGCTTTGTATTGCCTCATATATATGTCCGAATAAAACAAGAGACAGTTCTGGCAATAAGGGATAATGTGTGTAATGGTGAGAACTCACAGGTTCTTTAAAAGTCATAGGGCAGTATCACATATTAATTTCTCTTGGGGGATGGATTATGCTCCAAGGATGTTGACTGGAATGCTAAGTTTCACTCCATCAAACACGGGAAGCAACAAAAATGACCAAAGCTTGGTATGGTCTCAGCCAGTGTCTAGTTCGAATTAATGCATGATAGAGATTATAACTTCCTTCATCCATCTTTCAGCTCCACATCCTCCTTTCAGGGTGTTCAGTAAACTAGTACATCAAACTAAGGTTGGAATTGGTTTATGACTCTCTTTCCAGTAGTGTTGCATGGAAACAACATGTTGGTTATGGATATATTACATGAGAAGTTAGCTGTGTCGTATTTTTTTTTCTTTTATCTGTGATATGGACAGTTTTAACAAAGGTTAATTAATGCAGTATGTGGCAAAATAACACATTGTTTTCTAATTCTTAGAGCAATACATGTTAGCCCACATTCAATCCAAGCTAGACCATGAGAACTTGCTCGGCTGAACTATATTTGTAAAATAATCATTTGATAGGGGTATTAAAGTCATGGAGAATTTGGCCGTCCTAATTAATTGAGAGCTAGTATTGGCATGCCACGTCTTTTAAATGCGAATCCTTATTTCAGGAATTTCTTTATAACTGTAATGTTATCCTGAAAATGTGTAGCCAGCTGATTCCAAAGGACTTTAGATGACATTGTTGTATTTATTTAGGGTAGTAGAATTAAGGATCTCATGCAATTTGGAAGCTCGCAAAAGCCTTTTGTACTATTTTGCTCTAGTGTGTGGCCAATGGCAGATATATAATTTAAGTTTTGTGTGTGTAAAAGGGTTGCACTTTAAGTTGACAATTATGCCTTAGTAATTTTGATTTAGCAGGTGCACTGGAGAACTACTACAGTGTCTTTTTTTGCAACATTTGATTACTTTTTTTTTTGTAGTAAGGATCTAATGTATTTCTATTACCAAGCCCATTATCCGCCAGTGTCAGGGCTGGCAGGGCAGGTAGTGCATTTATGACACGCTGTGATCTGCCAGGATAGGTCTCTGTTTTGTTTTGGTGTATTTGATTTTCTGAAGACCATACATTCAATTAGAGTGTTCACACCAATTCAAAAGTCAGTAATCTCTTTCAAAGATAAATGTTATTCTTCTATATCTGAAAGAGACTTCTAGTTGCAGATTCCTTACCCAAGTTGCAGAGTGTGGGGGTGGACTAGGCCGATCGCTGGCTTCCGGATCCACAGGGACGTTGGATCCCATGTCTGGTAGCTGGAGAGAAATGGACAAGGTTGGGCACCCCTTCCGTAGCCACAAGGGGGGCGAAAAATGGACTGAGGGAGGCGAGGAGCAGCTGTGAGGCCAAGCCGTATCCCAGGACTCCTTAAAGCTCTTGAGCGCTGAGTCCTTAGGCGATTGCTGGACATCCCCCAGAAAACCAGATGTCCGCAGCCAAGCTTGGCGCCTCAAGGCCACTGTCGATGCGACCGATGTGCATAGTGCGTCGTGTCCAGCCCACAATGAATTGTGAACTTGGCTGCATCTCTCCTGTCTGCAACAGCCTGGGAGAGAATGCCCCGGGCCTCCGCCGGGACCTGTAGCAACACCTGCGTGACTGTATCCCATAAAGTATGAGAATAGCGGCCCAAAGGGCATGCAGTGTTCGCAGACTTCAATGCCAGACTGGAGGAAAAGAATAACGTCTTCCCAAGTTGGTCCAGTCGTTTTCATTTTCTATTTGGGGTGCAGATGGGAATGCGCCAGGAGAGGAGGAAGCCTGGATGACCAAACTCTCAGGCGTGGGATGTTGGGTTAGGACTTTAGGGCCGTAAGTCGCAGATCTATGGCGGCAGGTGCTTTTCCTGTTAACAAGAGACCCTGTGCTGGGTTTAGACCACGTCCCCAGCAGGACATCAGTGAGGGCTTCATTGAAGGGCAAAAAGGGTTCAGACGTAGAAACCCCAGGCTGAAACACCTTAGTCAGTGGGTTAGTCCTGACAGCCGCCGAATGCAGCTCGAGTCTGAGGACCTCAGCTGCTCTTCTCACTACCACTGAATAGGAGGCTTCCTCCGTAGCTATGGTAGGTGGAGAAAGCTTGCCACCGTCAGTGGAGGTGTCCAGACCACTAGCTGTGCCCAATTCCTGAGCTCAGTCCATTTCAGGATCTTCTAGGTGGAATTGTAAAGGGTCCAGTGACCCCTCTATTCTCTCACCATACCTGTACCCATTGGCATAAGAGTCAGGATCCAATCTGGGGATCAAAGTCCCCCATCAAAGACTGAATCGACGTCGTGCGACATTGGTCCGGGTCAGAGTCGGGAATCAGAATGGAATCAATGTCGCTCATGGGCCCGACCAGCGTCGACATCCTTACTGGCGCTGGGGAAGGTCACAATGGCACTAACGGCTCAGCGCAGATCTGGAAATGGATCCTGGGATGCTCTGTGGACACAAGGCCACCGGCGCAGAACCCAAGGGGGCCCGTCTGACCTTACTGGGCCTGAAGGAGTCCCAGGAGGGCAGGACTGCACAAAAATGAGGAGCAAGGCCTCATAAAACCGTCTGAGTTGGGCCGGGGTGGCTCCTGCTTGTGGAAACTCTGGGAGGTGCAAAGCCAACCCAGAAACAGGCCCCAAAGACGGAGGCCTAGAGCATAGATGTTCCTCCCTCATTGCATCGTCTGAGTGACTGGGTGAAGTCAAAGAATGTTTCTTCTTCTTCAACTTCTTCTTGTGACCCGAATGTCTTGATGATTTGGAGAAGGACGAGGACGAGTGGTGATGGCTCCGCAAACGGTCTTTGGACCTTCCTCTCAAACGAGACCGGGAGCGTCGTGGAGCTGAGCACCAGGCCGCCTTGAGCTTTAGGGACCGCTCCCTCAAAGCCTTTGGGTTCATGGCCCGGCACTCAGAGCATGACTTCGGGTCATGGTCACACTCCAGACACCACATGCACACAAGGTGTGGTTCTGTCACTGACATCATGCAGTGACAGGAGTCACATGGCTTGAATATGGTCTTGCGGGAAGACATCTTGACGCACCAAGTGGCTCAAAAAACGATGAAAAAAATTCAGTCAGTCAAAAGGTGACTTAGGGTACCTCTTCTCCGGATCTGCACGTAGGCTGGCGCAGAAAGAAAAGAACTGATGTCAGTGCGCCGGGGGGGCACATAGATACGACCGCAACATCATTGTGGTGACCACGCTGCCAATGATGGGTGCATAGTTGACCAATGCCACCTGATGGCATGCAAGGGTACTGCTGGAAGAAAAATCTCCGGATCCAGTCTGACGCCTTGGGGAAATTCTATGGTAAGGAATCTGCAACCAGAATATGTCTCTACAAGATAATATGTTACTGAAGGTAAGTAGTGTACGTTTGCCCACTACCTCTCATTTTTGGGAGTACAGTTGTATGTTCAGTTTCAGGACACTGTCACCAGATGTCCAGGATGATTACAAGCTGTGCAAGGCTATCCATAAGTGAATCATGCATTTGGAAATCATTTCTAGACAGTATGTATGCACAGTATTTGCAAATGTTGTTTTGTCAGTAAGACTTTGTAAGTTATAATATGTCCTTTGTTACCACTTAATGGATTGTGAAAGGGAGTTTTAGTTTTGCGTGGTAGCATACCATAAAATATACAAATTGTGGTGTATTCAACCTCAATTCTGAACTATAAAATCATGTTTAATTGGGAGCTTAGTTGTATTTGAACTGGAATGGTGAATCACCACCACCAGCCATCCAGGTGCACAATGGCTTTTTGCTTACAATGGGAAATTAACCATTTCTTTGTGACAGGCCTTTACTTTCGAAAGCTATTTCTCATTTGTATGTGAGAGAAAAGTTGTAGAAATGATTCTTATTACCCAGAGAGCCTAACATTCAGTGACAAATTACTGTAAAGAAAGTCGATGCACATTAAAAAAACAGACAGGATAGAATTAAAGAGGTGTGTTTGGTTTGTGAATTGACAGCATTGTAGGTAATCAAGCAGTTTCCCTCAGAATAGAATTCTATAACAGTACTCCCCTTCCTCCAGCAGACTTTGAAAATGGAAGTTCTTTTTTATTAGGACATGTCAAAAATCTAGCTTACTGAATTGAGTGTGCTATGTCAGATTCTTATCCTAGAATCATTGCTGGGGAATTTAAGTAAACAAAGTCATCTATAGAAATGTCGTATTCATGAGAGCAGATGCAAAGTAGAAATGTGGGCTCAAGTTCTTTCTACTTTGTCCACCACAGACTGCGATAACCCAAGTCTTCCAGCCTAACGTAACCACACTCTTTCACACTTTTCGTGCTGCAGGTTTTGCAGAATGCCCCAGACGAGATCTTGGTTGTGGCCTCTTCTACTCTGTGCAACCTACTCCTTGAATTTTCTCCAAGCAAGGAGGTTTGTGCTATTTTTGTTTCCTTGTGTAGCACAATCTAACAATGATTTAGTTCCATGAAGCCCTGACAGTCCTATATCAAAAAGATTAAAAACGTATCTTTATTATTTTATTTACCTTATTTAGATACATCATAATGTTTAAAGACTCTCCAAACTCTAACAATATTGCTCAATTGCTGTTCTAATACCTTATTATGTATGCCACATTCATCATTGCAGTAAATAAAGATGATTTCTGCTTACCCTTTTGAGTTTAAAACTGTTTTGATTACTAAAACACCCTTGAGGTTCAGCTGTGTTTTGAAAGAATCAGACTCAGACAACAAGAAAATGTATTATGTAAGGAACATCCAATTACCTTGGCATTTGAAGGGCTGTACACCTTGTCCTTTATGTGTTGTTGAAGAAGATGGGTCCGGAAAGTGAGCTGGCTACCTTTTTAATGTTTAATGAGGTCCATATTTGGCAATAATAGTCTTTTTATAGGGAACAATAGGTTTCTGACAGAGGTCCACTTGACTCTGAATGGTGTGATTTTCCCTTTGATTGTTTCCCGAAACAGACTATGTTGTGGTAGATCTATAACCAGAACCTTCAGCTATCCAAAGAACAGCACTTCTTCACTTTAAAGAATAAGCTGCATTAACCTGCTCCCCTTGTGCTTAAGGAAAAGATCTCTGTCAGGAATGAGTTCCATACACTGTCTCTCCTGAGAAAGTGGATGTGTACAATAACATGGTCTTTTCTTCTCACATTGAATGATTAGGGCAAATATAAATACTTTGTGTCATAGAATGAACATCAAATGTGGGCTGCCATTATTTGCTTTAATGTTAAAATCACACAGTAAGAGTTTTGTATTCTTTTGCAGCCTATTTTGGAATCTGGAGCTATAGAACTACTGTGTAGTTTAACCCAGAGCGAGAACCCTGCACTTCGTGTAAATGGTATTTGGGCTTTAATGGTAAGTGATTGAAGATGTTGTGGTGCATTACATTTTATATTGTATGGCAGAGATTGATCTGGTTTGTAATTTATGGCTTCGTTATTTATACTCAAATGCATTCTCTGGTAGTACTAAAGAATGACATTTCCACCCTCTAGTGCTATTCAGTTTGTCAAATATGCAGTGAAGTAATCCCAATAACATATTACTTCATTTCTCGGCAATAACATCCATCCTACCAACAGGCAAGGCAAAATTTAATTTCCAGGAACATTTCTTGACTAGACTATTAATGTGACAATCATAGTTGTCAACCAGTCCTATGTTGTGAAGGCAGTTAATATCCTTAATCTGCAGTCACCATGTTGAAGGTTTTTCCAACTTTGTAACTTTTATCCATTCACATGTTTTTGATGTTCCTGGTTTTGTAGAAAGGTGTATGAATCTATGAGAGTTTGGGAAATGCAGCAAAACTAGTTGCAGGTTACTTTGTCTTCAGAAGGATAAATAAATTACAGACATATATTTGACACTGGCCACAGTAAAGGTTTTGGGGCTTTGTACATCTGTCAGTATATGTAGCAGCAAGCATACTAATTATGTTTTTCACACATGAACATAAGATGTGTTACTACCTGTAAATGTTAAATGAAAATTCCCATGAGCGTACTAAATGCATTCCGATTTTAGAAGGGTGGCCGGGGTTGTGGAAGAAGGTCGCATTTTACATATCTGGCATTTTATACCAGTGATCTCACTGTTGCTCTGCCTAAAGTGGAGTTGATGTCCTTCTGAAGATACTGGTTATTAATTCCCCACTGGCAGGATTTACAGACTATTCAGAACAGATAGTTGGGAAAATACCTTCAGTCACCATTGACACCTGTATGGTTGTTTTGGGATGTCAAAATGTGCATTATTCTTAGCATAGTAGTGGTCAACCATTGGAAAATCTATCCAAATATAAATTCCTACAGATGTTTTTGTTTAACTAAACTCTTTTGAAGATGAAGCCTCCTAAGGCTTGAAAATGTTTAGCATTATTAAGGTTGATCATAACCCTGATCATTTGCTTCAGATTCTTCTTAGGGCAGGGTGATGTAGAAAGTGGGTAAGACCTTTAATCAAAAATCTTAGTCCAGTGATGCACAAGGGTGAGTCCCAAAAACCAAGCATTGCATAGCCAAGGCATCTAGCTTGCACTGTGTAAAAAGCTGTGTGGAGAGTTAGCCTGGGAAAGCCACCTTAAGTCGAAGGGCTCTGGGTGTCATGTTGTATTAATTGTTGCATAATGTTCTTCATTTTCTGCATACACCCATCATTCTTTTTGAGGCTTCCTAGGTTTCATAGGTTTGTAACTGTTGAAGGTTTTTCTATATCATGATTATTAATTTATGCCAACAAGCTTTCTATTTATTGTAAGTTCAAATACTGTATTTTCTACGATCATATTTATTTGTTAATTGGCTGCTATTTTAATATCAGTATTGAAAGACCTTATGTGTAAAATGGGGAAATAATTCTCCTATGTTTTCTCTCATGTTAACATCATGAGTGGTGGTGGTGTTTTTCTCATAGGGGTTTTGAAAATCATTATACATAAAACTCCTGGCTGTTTCCCATCTGCATTCAGGCATTCGACTAATGCGGTCTACCTCTTATGATAGCAAGTCTTTTCAGTCCCAATTAGTACTTGAAAGCATTGAATACAAAGGGAATTTATTTTATATATTTTGCTGTCGCTGTTTATATTTACCTTTTGCTTATTTATAACTGCTACATTTAATTCAATATCTGTTATAGTAGTTGTATTTATGATGTGTATGAGATCAGCTCCAAAAACTCGTATAAAATAATGCTTCATATTTCTTGTCTGCTCATTGATGAAACGGCAAATGAACTCTCTTTAAACCCCGTGTCTCTAAGCGGTACTCTGGTATTACTTTTATGTTCCAAATACTGATGTTCTCTGGGTAACTTCAGTAACGTAACGCTTCATGAAACCTGTCTCCCTATTTTGAATGATAAGTAGGGGTGTATATATATACACACACACACACACCTTAGGGCCAAGGGAAATCTACTGATTTTGGTGAGGATTGACCTATGACATGCAAGATAGGCTCGTGTTTGTGAGCTTACAATGTGAATATTCTGGCTTTTTGTTTTGAAAGGAACTACTTTAATTCAAAGCCGTAATGTCAGCTGCACTGTGTGCCTATCCATAAATGGCCACTGATGTGTTCATCACGAGTGCTTCTAACAGATAACTAAAGCTGTTTGTAGCGAGAAGCTAGTGATATTTCTGGATGAAATAGGAAATAGATGCTTTAAAAAAGATATGTGCCCCTGATGGGCTGTGTGATCATTAAAGTCTCCCTCCATGTCTTGAGGTGAAGGAAGATGGTGACATGTTCAGCCATGTTGATGTGAATTGTATGCTGCTTGTGCAATAGATTGATTGCGACAGCCAGTCTGCAAAATGAGAGGGAGCCTCTACCCTATTACGTGATGCTTTTCCGCTTATAGCATGAGTTATAGGAAGTTCTTAGTATAGCATTGGAGCACAGGAGAAACACACACACATTATGAGGGAGCAGCTCCCCGCAAGGACACCTTTGAGGACTACATAAATGTCATAAACCACCAATATTAGAATGCAAGGCTTGTTGGCTGTGAGTCAAGTGAAAGACATGAAAGCAGAGGTGAAAAACATCTTAGCCATTATTTTTGCTATTGCACATGTTTTGCCCTGAGCCGAACCCTCAGGGGAGCACTTTCTGCCATTCAAAATTATTACTTTTCAACCACTCCTAAGAAAACTTGTAGAAAGTGTAATGTTCCTCAATAATATTCCAGGACTGGAGTTGTAAAACTAAATACGCCTTCTGCAGTATTTAGGTAAAAGTTACTCTTTTTCCCCAAATATTCTAGAACTGGAGTTAGAATAGTACTTTTGACTGTTCAGTGTCCGCCGCACACAGTGCTGCCCTTAGAGCACAGTTTAGGGCACGAAATACTAACAAGCTGGATTATTGAGTCTTCCAAAGATGTAACACTAGCCATAATATTTAAGACTTGGGACTAGATTTAGAGTTTGCCGGAGGGGGGTTTACTCCGTCACTAACGCGTCTGATTTCCCGTCTGCTGTATTACAATTCCATTAGAGCCTGTGGAACTTGTAATAAAGTGCGCCATGTTTGTGACGTAGTAAACCCTCTGCCAAACTCTAAATGAGGTCCTTAGTGTCTCTCACCAAGGGCTAGGAAGGAGGGAAATGCGAATGATAAAATAGTAATATTGATATAGAAGTAGGCTGGTTGTAAGTTCTTTAATTGATAGTCTCAAGAAAACAGAAATAGCTTGATTTCCTCGGTAATCACAGCAACTAACTGCTAGTGCACTTTGAGTGTTTCTCATTGCGATAGCACATAATTATACTTAAGCAGACGAAACATCACCATGTACAAATTAACCATATCTTCAGCATATCTCCATGAAGGGCAGGGCTCTGTAACAACAAAACTAATTAACTACTCAGCAGCAGGATCTCCTTGAGCCTCCGAAATGCTGCATTATTTGATCAACATGCACACCATAAAGGAGAGTCAGACAGTGATTTAATTCTAACACCCTATCATAGCAGCTCCTGTCAATCCACTATACCATAAGGATTTTTAATTGTTCAGATAATCTTTGACTGTGTTTGGGCTAGTAAGCATGAATATATCCCTTCCCTCACCCACCACCCTGTCTTTAGCACAAAGCCATGCTGGAAACTATTGAAAGGCTGCTTTGCTTAGAACAAAAACAATTTCTTCACCAAACGCCATTCTTATTCTTTTATACTAAAGTAGTGAGACTTAGGTCTGTGAATGTTTGGCTTCTCCCTTCATTATGTTTCTTTTTTTCAGATGTCCTGGGTACACATTCTGTCTGTTGTTGGTTAATCAGATCTCCCAGAATTGTTACCTTCCTCTGTAGGGCCCCTTTTTGGTAAATGTACCTCTTTGGGAACCGACACTGGATACTTTTCCTCTTCTTGAAAAAACACTGCCTCTGCTTTCAATTCTTCACCAACTGCCTGTGCCTTCAGACCAAAACTCTGACTTGAGCTGTTTGTGCCTCTTTTTCATGATGTTTCACTTTCGTCTCCTAGTGGAAAATAGTAGCCAAAGCGCAGTGGACACATTTTTGGTAACATTGGTTATTTACTTCTCTTTCTGAGAGCACTCCAGATGAGTGAATCTACAGTCCAGATTACTTTCTGCTCCATCTTTGTAATGCTAATTGTTAATGCTTCAGACTAATGCCCCATAGAAGTCATCTTAATCTGTATACACTTCAGAACACTTTGCATCTCAGTGAAGATCTGCAGGATCAGTTCCTCACCCTCCTCAGTCCATCATCTTCTCCCACTACACCATCACCATCATCTCAGGTGGTAGATGGGGGGGTCTAAGGCAGGAGAAATCATCTGTAGTCTGATCTGTTTCACTCCTCTTTCCCTATGGGGACATTGTGGCAGAGCTGTCATCCAGACGATCAGCTTCTTCACAGCAGCAATACATTTTCACACGTGATGGCTCCTATAAGTTCTCAGTACTAATGCTTCAGAACTTCAATTATCACTTCATTGAGTACATAGTGCTGCTTTGGTGTTTGTTACCTAATGAATAAAGCATTCGGGTATATGATGGGTCCTGAGTACAAATGCTTTTGTACTGCAGGGACCACTTCATCGCACTATGCTGCTGAGGTGATTTGTTATCTAATGAATAAAGTGATGTCCAGGATAAGGGTGAGTGATGAGTACCAAATGTAGGACATAGAGATACAACAAGTAAGTATGCCCTTTCTTAATGTTGTTTTGGTAAGTGTAAGCTCATGTTCACACAGTCATGCTCATAGTACTTTTGTGTTCTCACAGATAAATTATGGTCTCTCAATCTTACATGTATTTTGTATATGTTCCATACATCATGTTCAGCATTTTAAACTTTTCAACGGTCAGTGCTTTTTTTTTTGCCACAGCCTAGTATTTAAAGCAAAGTTATTTGACATGACTTCTGTAATATACCTTTTTTTCTCAAGTTTGCTAGAAGTTCCCATGTTCCTTGACAAGTTGTTGTAATTAATGGCCATGGCAGACCAACTGTTCTTAATGCTTATTTTCTGATAAATACATCTAACTATAGATTGCTCACCTTTAGAATATCCCAAGGTGTCAGACTGGATCCAGAAGATTTTTCAGCATAGCTCCTGCTTGCTAGTAGGTGGTGTTTTATGACTCTTCATCTAGCCCACTTTACCGTGGAAATGGCGACTGGAACTGCATATACACTTCAATCAAGTGCACGGACATCAATTCCTTTCTTTTTGCACATTTGTAAGTGGATCCGGAGCTAGCTCCTTTTTTTTGTCAGTTGACAAGCTTCTCTAAATTATTTACAATTCAAGGTGCCCTGCGGTCTCTCTTCCTGGAACCTAGTGAGGATCTGAGTCCGCTGCTGATTCCAATGCACTCACAATTTCTGGGTCATTGGCAATGCCACAACAGATTGAAAGAATGGCATGCTCAGCATCGTCAGCACCCTGCCAGCTTCCTCTGGCATGCTTTTGGTCCCCATGGATCTGCTTACCTCCGGTGTGTCTGCTCTCTGCACCTCCTAAATCTCCTGCGGGTTTAGCTCCAACTCCAGAGCTGATTACACTACCGGTACTATGATTCATGCCTGTTCTTGCCTCGTCAACTCCTACACTGATGCCAACAGAGGAGGAGGAGGAGGACATCGAGTCCATAGTTCTGTTTGACTCCAAGCTGAATTTGTTTTGGCCTCGGTCGAAGCTGAGATGAGCGTACGAGCTTCTGACCCATTTATTCTGAATCTGATAAGGCAGTGCCTTGGCAAATTAGCCATCTTCCAGTGCTTCAAAAACTATTTGGATCGGACTCTGACCAGAGCCAGCCAGCATGTGCTGGTGATGGTGGGGACAGATTTTCCCCAAAATATGACGATGACAATGTTTATGTGGACTTATAAGAGGCACGTGCTGGTCTCTCTTTCTTCTCCTTCCATAGAATATTCTGCTTTCTTCACCATGGTTAATAGGTGGGTGTCTAAAGTCTTGGATCTGAAATTGTCCTTGATTGAGGTCAAAACTAATGCCTCATGGAAATGTTGCAACCTGGACAATCCTCACCTGAACGTCTGCTGCCATTCATTGAGGCCTTGCCCGACACGGTCATGGACACCTAAAACAAACCCTTCCATTGTCCTTTGGACCCTGCGTTTCTAACGCAATACCCTACTCCTAAGAGTCTGAAAGTACATGCCCACAAGTAGGCTTAACCCTAATTCTTTCCCCCATGACTCCCCATGCAGAGAGTTCAAACGAATTGAGGCATTTGGGAAGATGATGTTTTCTTTCACTAGCCTTGCCCTCAAGTCAGCCAATACCAGTTGTTTGCGGGATGTTACACCAACACATTATGGGACTCAGTTGCTGAGACCAAACCAGCAGTCCCAGAGCAGAGGAATTTCACACCAGTTTGCAACAGATCATTCAAGATGGCCAGGATGTAGCCAAGAACGTCATCAGCTTGCTTAGGCAGAACAGTCAGCACTAACGTGGTACTCCTGTGCCACGCATGGGTGAGATCCACAGGCTTCTAGGGTGACCTTCACGCATTGCTTCAAGCATTTATTTTGACTGGCCTTGCCTTTTTGGTGAGAAAGCAGACTCTGCCCTTGAGCATTTTTAAGAGAGTAGAGGTATTGTGCGCTCCATCCATCTTTCCACACCTGAAAGGCTGTATCTTCAAAATGTTGTCCCTTTTGAGGCATCGCTAAGGGCTTTACCTTTAGGCAATGATAAGACTTAGCTCCCCAACAACAGGTACCACAGTCTTTTTGGGGTTGGGTATGGGATCTGGCGGCAGACAGAGTCCAGACGAGAAGAGACAATGAAGTTCTGAGTTGCCAACCCATTTGGCAGCATCCTCCAAGCCACTTTAGTTTGTCCTTAGCAGCCCACAACCACCCCGTAGGAGGCAGAATCACTATTTATTCCATAGGTGGCAAGCTATAACATCAAACAGGTGGGTCCAGAAGCTAGTCCAATGGGGCTACGCCCTGCAATTCCTTTCTGCCGTTCCTCCTATACCACCTACATCATGTGGCTTTTGAAGTATCATTTATACATTTTGCGACAGGAAGTTCAGCCTGTTTTGGAGAAAGAAGCCATTAAGAGCATCTCGGCCGCAGAGAGCAGAACTGAGTGTTACTTCTGTTATTTCCTAGGGCCAAAAAAGCAGACCCCTTAGCCCTATTTTGTATCTTCCACCTCTCAACTTCCTACAGATGGACAATGTTAAGATGATCAAAATGGCCTAGCTTCTTTATGCGCTGGGACAAGGAAACTGGTTTGGATGGTGGTGTTGGACCGTCAAGACGTCTATTTCCCGTCCTAGAGGCCAGCAGGCCCTTCCCGTGGTTCATGGTGGGCCATGAGTATTTTCAGTTTGCTGTGTTCCTTTTGGCCTCACCAGTGCCCCTTGGGTGATGGTGCTGATCACAGCATACCTTCAGAGGTCGAGGGGTGCCACTCCTCCCCTAGTCGAGGACTGACTGTTGGAGACAGGTACTCCACAGTTGGTCACAGACCACCTCCAGATGATGGCAAACCTCCTCACATCGTTGAAGTTCACTATCAATGTGCCTTAGTTACATCTGACAGCTTCACAGATGCGCACGTTCATCGGAGCCTTCCTAGATAATGTGTACTTTTGGACCTTTCCTCCCGAAAGTAAAGTGCAGGACTTTCTGGCTATGATCCTGATGTTTCAGCCTCAGTCCTGGGGCCCAATGAGGATGGCTCTAGGGCTTCTTGACTACTAGCCTCCTGTGTCTTGTTCACTGACCATTCCAGGTGGCATATACAGGCTCTGCAGTAGGATTTGAGATCTCAGTAGGCCCAGCATAGAGGGAGCCTTTCATGCACAAGCCAGGGTTCAGAGGAGACTGTAAAAGATCTGCAGTAGTGGCTGCTAAACTGCAACTGGATCAGCGGCAGACCACTTTCCGTGTTCCACATAGAGATGATGGTGACAGACACATCACTGCTTGATGAGGGAGACCATCTGAAAGAGGTGGAGATCAGAGAAGTGTGATCTCTGACAAAGACCCAAGTCCACATTACCTTGCTGGACTTGGGGGTCATTTACCTGGTGTTGAAAGCCTTCTTGCCGTCCATCAAGTGGAGGCTGGTTCAAATCCTCACAGACAACACCACTGCCATGTGCTTTTGTAACAAGCATGGTGGGAGCGTGGGCCCTCTGCCAGGAGGCCCTGTACCTTAGTACCTCGCTGAATAGTCTTCATCATATTCCACCATTTGGAATCTTTAAATGCCAAGGCAAGCAAACTCAGCTGGCGACTCCTGGTGGGATCACGAATAATGGCTACACATGGAGGGGGTGCGGGATATATTCCAGCAATGGTAAGAGCCTTGGCTTAATCTCTTCACTGTTGCTAAGAACCTGCATTGTCAACACTTTTGTTTGTTGCAGTTCCCAAAATACTCTCTCAGCAACTTATTCCACCTAGAGTAGAGCACGGTACTCCCATATACCTTCCTCCGGCTACCTTTCCTGCTCTAAGAGCTGAAGAAGATCAAGGATGCCCAGGTCCAAGTCATCCTAGTGACTTTGGATTGGGCCAAGAGAGTGTGTACCCTGGAAATTCTGGGCTTGAGCATCTCTCCTCTGATCAGGCTGCTGCTTTGGGAGGCTCTTCTGCCACAGCAGCAGAGCAGAACTGCACTCACATCTGTGCAGTCGACATCTCCATGCAGGGAGATTGAGCGCTGGCACTTGACTGCATCTGATCTATTACCTGAAGTAGTGGATGGTATCTTGGTGGTCAGGTGGCTTTCTACAAAATCTGTTTACACCGTACATTGGAACAAGCACCCGTAACATATCTGTCTGCCTCTAGTTTTTACCGGACCAACCTTCTTTGTTTAAATCACCTGTTGTGATACCTTTTCTCAAATGTTTGGTCCGCTTTTTTCCCCCCTCCTAAACCCTTCATAATACCACAGTAGGACCTTCATTTGCTCCCTGCATTTTTATGTGTACTCATTTTGAGTTGTTGCACAGATGTTTCCTATATATTTTGACCATGAATACTCTTTCTCACGACAATAACATCAGATTGTTGCGTGAGCTTCAGACTGTCTTGCTAATGTACACTACCTTCTTTCCAGACAAACTCATGCTGAGTACTAGGGCAGCCTCACTTCTCAAAGTTGTGACTTCCTCTCACATTGGGCAATCCTTCATTCTTCTGACATTCTTTGCTACACCTCACTACTGGAAAGAGGAGCAGAAACACTATTGTTTGCGTCTCAAAAGAGCAGACTGATTTTATTTCAAACGTACCAAAGATCATTGGGTGGATGATCAGTTCTTTGTGGGGTTCGTAGGGGCAATGAAAGGCAAAGGGTTGCGGAAACAGACTTTGTCTAGATGGATAGTCCTTTGCATTAGGATCTACTGTGCTTGATTTCTCAATATGCCCCAGCCCTGCATTTAATTGGCATTGCCAGCAAATTGTTAAAACATTCTAGCAGGTGGGATGTATAGAAAGAAACCCCAATCAATTTATCCCTAACACATCTATGAAAAGCAAATTAACTTTCCCATTCTGTGTGTGGCGGTAGTATCTTAACTTGATATTTTCTTTACTTTTTGTGATGTAACCACTCTCTCTCTCACTATGAACCTTAACTCCCCTTAAACCTAAGTTTTGCAATGATTATATATGTGTATATAGTTGCTGATGTGGGATCATATTGCTTTTTCAATATGCACCACAATTCAGTCATGATCTACAGATATAATATTCTGACTTTTCATACAGAGTCAGATACAGCAACCTATGGCCACCATCCCTGTGATTATAGCCATTCACAATGGGCCGCAAATTGCGACCTAACTCATGAATATTAATGAGGTAGGTCGATTTGCGAGCCATTGGGAATCGCTAAATGAAAATCCTGGAGTTTCAAACATTCAAATAGCGATTACTTAATTGAGGTTCACAGGTAATCGCTGTTTGGATAAATGATACATCTGGCCCTTAGAGTTGTAGTTATCTGTATTGCTGTAGGCTGGTGAAAATTGCTTGGATCGAGGAGGATAGTAGCTCCACTATCCTCCCCAGCTGCCCCAGGGATCATTTTGACCTGACTTGAGTCCTCCATGGTTTCTGGTGAATCATGGACATCTTGGCCAAAAGGCTCAGGGGGGCTCTTACTGAGTCTTTCACAAAGGCCAAGAAGTCTATATTCTGTGAGAGTGCCGTCAGTGATTTTTTATTGTTGATGACAAGCCCCAGGCCCTTGATAAAACAAGTCAAAGTTGCTGAGTGGAATCTCATCCAGTCCAGGGGCTGGTCCATTAGGAGGATGTCATCCAGGTAGATGATTAGCCACATCGGATACCCTGTGTTCTTAGGAATTCCATTGTCAGAATGAGAACCTTTGTAAAACACCACAGTGCAGCTGAAAGGAAGAGTTGTAAACTCGAATACCTGTTGTCTTCAAATGAATCGGCGGAATCTGCAGTAAGGGCTGTTTATAAGAAAGGCGTCCTTCAAATCTATATGAATCATCCAGTCCCTGGGACAAAGCATATCCTGCAGGAGATGCAGGCTCTCCATCTTGAAGTGGCATAGTAAAAGCCAATAGTTGAAGTTGTGCGGTGATATCACCAGTCCGAAACCTTTTTCCTTCTCCATGAAGAGGATATTGCTGACAAACCCTCTGCGATGTAAGAATGATCTTACAGTTGCATTTTTGCCTGCAGATCCGCTACCACTGGGTTGATGGGCTTGGAGTGTTCTTGGAGAACGTTAGTGGACAGGGTGGGACAACCTGGAAGTGAGATCAGTATAACTATATGTGGAACTCTGTGACCAAATGAAGAACGTATGCATCCATCACCCTTTCCCCCCAGAACTGGTACCAAGGAGGTTGCACTTACTTGTGTATTAAGTGGCATTGCACAAGCCCCTTGACAGGCCTCTGCGGTTATGAACTATTCCAGAACCTTGCAATAGGAAGAAACCCCCAAACTTAGATTGATTTTGCCAGTACCTTCGTTCGGAGTATTGAGCTCGTTGAATAGGTGTTGTTGACGGAACAACAAGCTGAGTGCTCCGTTCCTCTGCCGGCCCCAGGGATAACCTTAGAGGCAAACACTTTTATAATAGATGCTTGGGCCTTGTTTGAGGAAGTAAACATGAAAACAAATTTCCCAAGCTGTTTTTATAAAAGGTTCTCCAAAGAGACCTGCTAGTATGACAGCACCTGCCTCAGTAGAAGCAAGATCCCCCAATTTGGGATCTACTTTGATTAAGGGAAATCTCTGCCTTTCCGTAAAAATTGTGCTGTTAGCCTTTACGTTCAAGAGTATTGCACATTAAGCGCACCCAGAAGAGGGCTTAGGCTTTATCAGGGAACCAGATTGTTTGGCTTCTTCACCATATCTTGATTTTTTGTTAGCAGGTCTGCCATGTGTCATAAGTTGTCCTGACTGGAGCACCACGAAAACACTGCCTTTTTTGGGATCATTAATATACTTCGAAGAAAGGTGGCCATTTTTGCTTCGGTCTCTGGTGTAAGCGAAACTCTGCCATCCATTGAAGGATGGGGGCGTTCCGTTTGGAGTCTATTACGTACTTCCTTGTCCAGTGGTTTGTGGAGGTGACCTGCTACCTACGCTTCCACCTTGTCAGGAGGGACCCATTATATGCAACGGGGGGTATGAATATCATCCGTTCCAGCATGTCAGCTGGTGTGTCTGTATTCAAGGTGTCAGATTTTGTGCACCAGGGTCTGGCAGGTTCTCTTTGTCACAATCAGATTCCGGGGGAAAATCAGGCTCAGTATAGTCCGTTAAGGGGGTAGTCCCCTTTGAGGAGATCCAGTTTTACTAGGATGTATATGTTTCCAGGGGAGTCAGAGAGGATAGTGTCTTTGGCAAATAATCCTTCTTAAGGCAACCAAATGCAGAGCCGGAGGGCCCAGGTCAGTCTTTCCTAGAGAGGGATGTGATCAGGTCAACTGGCCACCAACTCGAAGAAGGCACCAATGCTTTGGATAGAGCTTTATGAATGGAGGTGTCAACTACCTCTGCTATATGCTTGTTCCATGATATAAATGTAACCTCTTCCTCCTAGAGTTAGGAGTCCTCCCCTTGATGCATCTTATGTTGGTCAGGCCAATGTAAGCGTTGAGTAGATCACAGGAAAGAACATGATACAATAATGTAAGGTTAGTAGAAATCAGCAAGCTGTAACAGTGAAAACCTGGAATCTGTCATAGTGCCAAGGAACTCGTAGTTGCTAAGGTTTAAGATTGCCAATGTGTGCCATTTTCATGGATTTAGTGTACTTATAAGTGACATTCTACTGCCCAGTGTATGACACAATGAGAAGCACTAACCTGGCTATGTTGTCCATTTCTAACACCATTAACTCCGAGTCAGACGTAGACTAACTCAGACAGAACATCCTACCTCAATAGACAGCATCAGAAAAAGCTACGACCCCCTAGTGTGTTGAAACCCTGCACACATCCAGCAAATCTACCCGTGCTCAAAGCACTCTAACCCTCTTTACATCCATCAGAGCCATTCAAGCCCTATTCCTATCTTCCAGAACCAGTGTTGCCCTGCCCAGTCCATTCTAGACCGTTTAACCCCCAACAGAAACAGCCTGGTTCTGCCCAGTCCCATCTCGTAGGCTTATTCACAATATGATCCAGTCAGCCCTGCTCGGTTCATTTAAACACTATAAATACCCTTCCAGTCCAGTCCGTTGAAGCCATTCTAGCCGCTGATACAGTGACCAGAACCAGCCCATAGTGTTGCTACCTGGCTGGTTTGTTTTAGCCGCCTGACGAGTATTTTAAAGTCCCAGCAGAAAAATTCCCTAAAGCTGGTATTTTTTTTCCTGTTATTAGTGCACATTTAACTTCCAAATGCACAAAGTTCCCTGCACTGGAGCACCTGCTTTTGTCTTGACTTTTTTTTTAATCTGAAACTTGATGTTTATACGGTTTTCTGCAAAGGCTATCCCATGCTATAAAGAAAAAAGACTGAAAATCTGTGATAACGTAAATGTTGCCAGGGAGTAATTTTTTTGACTTATGCTTTTGTTTCTTTGGTCAGAACATGGCGTTTCAAGCAGAACAGAAAATAAAGACTGATATTTTAAGAGGCTTGAGTACCGAGCAGTTATTTCGATTGCTCTCAGATTGTGATGTGAATGTATTAATGAAGACGCTGGGTCTCCTCAGGAACCTGCTGTCAACTCGACCTGTAAGTAAATTTGCATTGCTGGCATACTTTTAGGACATTTTTAAATGTGTTCTTTGGCAGTGGTCGAATTGAGAGTGCAAAGAGCTGTTCTTAAATCTAATACTTTCTCTCAATGTTCATTGCAATGATCTTGAATATGTTGATTATTTACATTTGTATTGAACTCTGTAGGTACCTGAATAATCTCAGGGCAGAATTAACCATTAGCTCAGTTTGCACTTCATAATTTCCATTGAAATAACCATGATTCCAGTATTAGCGCACTTGAGCGGGGGAGGGGACTCCCTTAGAGGATCCCTCCGTTCTGCTTCTACCAGTCTTCAAGGTCTACAGGTGTCTTACAGTGCTGCAGGCCCCCAGACACTATTCCCCAGGCCCTCCTGCTGCTTGACCAGCTAGAGCAGGGGACAGCAAAACAAAGGATTTCCTTTAGGAAGGGGTGCAACCTCCTCTCCTTTGGAAATAAGTGTTGCTGGGCTGGGGAGGGATAGCCTCCCCACGCCACTGGCTGCTTTGAAGGGCACATTTGGTGTCGTCCTTGCATAATCCGGTTTGCACCAGTCCATGGACCACCGGTTCCTGCTCTGACATGTAACAGACAGTGGAAAGGAAGGTGTTCACTCCCCTCTCCAACTCCACTAGTAGGGTGGTGCCCAGAGCTGCTCCAGGTGAACACCTGTTTCTGCTATCTTGGAACCCAGATGGGCAGAGGCCTCTGGGAGCATCTGACTGCATAGGTCAGGTGGCTGACGTCAGAGACCCTCCTGATAGGTGGTTGCTCTAGAGAGTGACCAAATTCCCTTTTTGGGTAATTTAGGGATTCCCTTGACTGTGGGTCACCAGTTCGTCATGCAAGACTCCACCAAGACATCCCTACTCCTGGCCTCCAGAATCGCTGCTGATCAACACAGGAACTGAATCAGACTGCAATGCCTGAGGCGACTTCTCCTTGCAACATTGTTTCCTTCGCTCCTGTCAGCAAACTGCAACATTTCCATGGCTGTGCATCCTCTGGGGTTGGCAAGACTTCAGCTCCACCAAAGAAGCAAGAAGGAATCTCCCTTGGAGTGAAGGAGTCTCTCCACTCCACCCAGAGGCACCCAGGTCAACTGCATCCAGCCTATGCGATCTTCTATCCTCCAGATCTGCGAAGATTCTCCAACACAGGTGGTTGTGGGTTTGAAGGATCCCCAGGGCCCTTTCTGCCTTCTGTCCAACGTGGGAGACGGTAAGCCCTTGCCTCTGCCTTTAGGATAGAATCTCTGTGCACCTCGACTGTTGCACCAACCAAGTCTTGTTGACTCCTGCTCCGAGAGATCTTCAGGATCCAAGTACCCCAGCCCTCAGGACTCTACCTCTGCAGCTACGTGGAACTCCTCTTCAGGTGTGCTGACTGGGCCTCACTGCGACTTACTGTGCCTGCTACCAGTGGGTTGCTTGTGGGGACTCTGACTTCTTCTGCTGGCTCTTCCATCTTCTGAGGGTCAGCCTGTACTCTCCTCCAAGGGTCGAGTTCCCAGGACCTTGCTGGTCCTCCACAGCTATGCAATACTTCCACCAGCTACTCTTGTATTTGCTTGTGCTTGTTGGTGGCCCTCCTGACACTGACTCATCTGCAACCCGGCGATCGTTGAGGGACAGCTTGTAGGTCTCTTCAAGAACTTCTCTGCAGCTCCTATACCCTGCAGCTGGAATTCATCCATCACCGTTGACCCGGCTCTCCAGCTACAGATGAGTGGGCCTTTGCTCCTGCTCCACCTGGACACTTCTGCATGGACTGGACTCTGTTCCCTTCTTTTGCAGGTCTTTTTTACCCAGAACCTGCCCTTGGGTTCCACTGGTCTGGTCCTGCCTCTGCATTCTCCAACCACGACATCCACGTTAGCCTATGGGAAACCTGGGTAACCTAACTCTCTGCGCCCAGCCGCTGGGGATCTTCTAGGTACTTACCTTTTGGGGTTCCACTCTCCCACAGCACTTGTCTAACTACTCCATATACTCTGGTGAGTATAGTTACATTCCCTTTTTTTTTATATGGTTTGGGCACCCCCCTATAGGGCCCTTGCTAATTTCTGCTTTTCCTGAGTACTTAACTGTGTATATATCCTGTGTGTTCATACCTCCAAAGGGAGGTATGCCAATGGTGGTCTAGTTCGGTGTGCCTATAATAAAGTACCTTTATTTTTGCAACACTGTGTGGGTCCTTTCAGGTGTGATAAGTTACTGTGTGACTAATGTGGTATTGCAAGTGCTTCACATGCCTTATAGATCAGTCTTGGCTGCTCACCACAGCTCCCCTAGAGAGCCCTGGCTGTCTAGACACTGTAGCACTATCTAATTGGGGTTTGCCTGGACCCAGTATAAGGTGTAATACCATAGGTGTCTGCCACACACTGGGCCAACTTCCTACAATGAGCATTTTCAATTCACCATGCTCCCCTTTGGCCTTACCAGTGTCCCTCGGGTATTCGCTAAAGTGATGGTGGTGGTTGCAGGTCGTCTGCGCAGGTTAGGGGGTTTCAGTCTTCCCCTACCTCGAAGACTGGCTGTTGAAGGCGCGCTCGCCACAGGCTGTCATCTTCTACCTCTAGACTACGACAAACCTCCTGCATTCGCTGGGGGTTACTATACACGTGCAGAAGTCACACCTGACTCCCTCTCAGATTTTCCCTTTCATCTGAGCTGTTCCGGACATGGTGTAGTTTCGGGCATATCCTTCCAATGTGGCGAGTCCAGGATATTCAGGCTATGAGACCGATGTTTCAGCTTCTATCCTGTATTTCAGTGACAATGACTCTTTGGCTGCTGGGCCTCCTGGCCTCCTGCTTCCTGCTGGTGACTCTTGCCAGATGGCATATGCGGGCTCTGCAGTGGGATCTGAAGTTCCAGTGGGTGCAGCATCAGGGCAGTCTCTCGGGCAAGGTCCAGGTCTTGGAGGGAACAGCGCAAGATCTGCAGTGGTGGTTAACGAACCGCGATTGGGCCAGAGGCAAAACCCTCTCCCTTCTCTAAGCAGATCTGACAGTAGTGACCGACACATCACTCTTTGGATAGGACAGCCATCTGGGAGAGAGAGACATTAAAGGCATGTGATCTCCTGCAAATTCAGGGCTTCACATCAACCTGTTGGAGCTCCATGCGATCCTTTTAGCATTGAAGGCATTTCTTCCCTCTGTCAAGGGGAAGATGGTGCAGATGTTCACGGACAACACCACCAACAAGCAGGGCAGGGTGGGGTCGTGGACCCTTTGTCAGTAGGCTCTGCACCTCTGGACGTGGCTAGAACTGCAGGGCATATCCCTGGTGGTTTAACATCTGGCAGGCTCTCTGAATGCCAGAGCAGACAAACTCAGCTGAAAATATCTGCCTTATCACCAATGTTGTCTCCATCCGTAGGTGGTGCAAACTCTTTCAGCAGTGGGGGTAGAGCATTAGTTAGATCTTTTTGCCTCTGCAGAGAATGCGCAATGTCAGCAGTTTTGTGGGTAGTAGTTTCCAGTCGGCGATAGCTCTGAGACTCTTCATCTTGAGTGCAACTCAGGCCTCCTGTATACCTTGCAGACTATATCACTTCTGTCCAGAGTTCTCAAGAAGATCAAGAATGGCAGGGTCCAAGTAATCCTTGTGGCTCCAGACTCGGCATGGATAGTCTTGTATCCCGAGCTGTAGAGTATATCCCCCTCCTCCAGCCTCTGATCAGACTCGCCCTTTGAAAGGATCTTCTGTTTTTTTAAAACCTATTTTATTTATTTATTTATTCAATTTTATAAACATACAACAACAATCCTTGGAGCGTAGCAAATACAGACACAGATAATCCGGCAGTGTCCAAACATCAGCCATTTGTGTCAGCCAATGATAAGATACAGCAAAATAAACAGTCCCAGCATGGTCAAATCGTCAAAGTCCCATCACCATCTTGGTCACTATACATGAGAAATAGCATTAAAGCACACTGCAAGGGTAAAGGCTAAATGCTACCACGCTCCCAGGGCGAAAAAGAACAGAACAACAACCAACAAGAGAGAGATGAAGGGCGGCAGAGCGGACACAGGCAGCAGAGTAATCCATCCTGATAACAAACATGGAGCTGACGAGCAATGACCCAAGCCAATCGTCCTTGTGCATGACCGCTCAGAAGGGAAAAATCACATAACTTTTCATTTATGAGACTCCAAGAAGGCCCCATGCTGCACTCTAAGCTTTGCAGGATAGATTAGAGAGAATAGAGCATCAGTCAAGCTTAGAGAACGCTTAACTGGCAGGAATGCCCTGCGTGCCGCTTGCACACTTGGAGTGTAATCTTGAAAGAAGTTCAACTCGGAGTTCTTGTATATCACCGGGCGTCTTTCTCTAGCCAGCCTCAACACAGCGTCTCTATCACGATAGTTCAACAAACGGATAATGATAGGTCACAGCGGAGTCCCAGGTGGCGGCCAAGGTCCGAGCGATCTGTGAGCTCTCTCCACTACAAGTATTCGGGAAAGCTCTCCAGGAAATAGTTCCGCAAGCAGTTTCTTTGCAAAATCCTCCATCCTGCCCATATCCGTGGACTCCGGAAGGCCAATCAATCTAATGTTGTTGCGACGAGACCGTGCTTCCAAATCTTCATTTTTATTGCGGATTACCTCCAGCACCCGTTCCATCCGCAACAATTGTTCTCTCTCTCCATGCTGTTGATCTTCCAATTCCGAGGTGCGCGACTCTAACTGCTCAAAGTGAACATCATGATCATCCACTCTGGCCCTGATGCGGTCCATCTGCTCAGTCAAGTGGTCTAGTTTAGCATCTATGCCAGCCAAGCTGCTCTTAAGATCTAAAAACATGGCCTTAACTGATGTGTCCGAGGGACCTTCCTCCATCGTCGCCTCCTCAGGTTGTGAGGCGGGAGTACCCCCTTTCCTCCTGCCTCAGTCAAAAGAAATCTTTGCCTGCTCCTGTTCGGCCTTTCCCATAGTAGCGCCTCCAAAGGCCCACAAGGGGTAACTCTCCGCAGAGGCCGGAAAGAAGGGGAATCAACGCAAAAAGTCTGCCCCTGAAACAGTGACACAGATAGAGAGCTCCAACAGCAGTGCAGTACCCTCCAGCAGCGGGTCTCTCATCCACAGTTCCAGCCTCCATACACCTTCAATGTAGGCTGCCCACCTCCTAACTGACAGCAGGCACAATGTAAGTTCCAAAGCAGGCCTCCTCAGGCGCAAAATCGTCGTCTCCAGCTCCAGGAAAGTTCCAAAATGTAAATGGCGGTTGCAAACTGCAAAGAAGGCCCCCAGGCCCGATCCGGCCAGCAATATGGGGCTGCTCAAAGGGCCCCCTGCAGCCACCCCTGCCAGGTAAGCCAAGGCGTTCCCAGCCCGACCCCAGGGCCGCGTCCAGATCTCCCCACAGCAGGAGGCCTCCACTCCAATGTCAGATCCGGGGGAACCTCCCCCAGCCGAAGTCCCGCAGCCAGCCCGGCCCCGTCAGGAGCCTCCAAGCCCACCGGCACCAAAGGTGGAGCAGCGCCGCACCGCACCAAGCCGCAGAGGGCCGTATGCATCGAGGCCGCAGTCGTGCGGGCCGCGGTTCGATGTAACAGCTGAGCTGGCCCCCCAAGCGTCTCCTCACCCCCCGGCCCGCTCCAGCAGGCACGCGGCAGCAGCTCCTCGGCCGCGCCTCCTTCAACGCACAGCCGGCCCTGAAACCCCGGCGCGCCTCCAGCGCCACAGGCCAGGAGCAGGCCAGGCCCGCCTCTCCGCCGCCGATAGCCGAAGGGCCCCACCGGCCCAAAATCGAGAACGGGCGGGAGCACCGCCACCCGCGACATCCCATCCAGCCAGGGCAGCTCTAAATCAGCCGCTCCAGCAGGATAAATGCAGGTAAAAGCCCTAAGCCCAGCAAAGCCTCACAGAGTGACGGCCATCTTGCCGGCAGGCTAGCCACACCCCCTATGAAAGGATCTTCTGTTGTAGCAGCAGGGGAGGGTTCTGCACTTGAGATTGAGCTGCAGCAGTTGACGGCTTTTGATCTCCCGCCTAAAGACTGTGACATTATCAAGGCAGCCAGGTGTCCCTGCATCGAAACGGTAAACACCCGTGGTTGGAAGCAATTTGTGGAATGTGCACAGACAAGTCTGACCCGCTTTCTGCTCCCTCTCTCTGAGGTTCTGTTTATACTTTCTCTGGCCCCGTAGGGCTATCCTATGGACACTCTCAAAGGTTATTTGTCTGCAATTTCTCCTTTTTTGAGGTTGCCTGGTCAACCTTCCTGTCCCTTATTGTACATTGGTTTCTTAAAGGTCTTAAACAAATGTTTCCTCCATCCCCATTCATTATGCACCAATGGGATTTGAATTTGGTTTTGGTATTTCCGACGTGCACTCCTTTAGATTCTCTCCACAATTGTCCTCTCATGCTTCTCACTTTAAAAGCAGCCTTCCTTGTGGCCAGTACATCTGCCCTCAGGGTGAGTCGGCTGCAGGCATTGTCATCTAAGATGCCCTACCTTTCCATCTATCCTGACAAAGTGGTGCTTCACACAAGGACCTCTTTTTTTGCCATAACTGGCTACACCCTTTCATGTAGGCCAGTTCATTACCTTGCCTACGTTTCACACAACACCACATTCTTCTAAGGAAGAGGAGGAGAGACTCCACCACCTAGACGCAAAAAGAGCATTCTACCTTAATCGTACCAAAGAGGTCTGATCAACTCTCCGGGGATGGTATTTATTCGAAGGTAAGGAATCTGCAATTAAAAGTCTCTATCAGATGAACAAGTTACTTACCTTGGGTAATGCCTTATCTGGTAGAGACCAGCCATGGCCCGTCCTTTAGGGCTGATGGCCACCCCCCCCCCCCCCCCCCCCCCCCTTTGCCCCTCATGAAGAGTGCCTGTCGGGCTGAGCAAATGTCAGCCTGACAGACACTCTTCAAGTTCAGCTCAGGCAGCCAGGAGCGAGACATGCACGATTTGCACAGACTCCTGGCTGCCTGAGCTGAACTTTGCTGGCTTTTATGGGCGTGACCTCCTCGGCTCAGTAAAGGTTCCTCGAGGCCCTCTCCCTCAATGATGAGGGGAAGCGTCACCCATTGACTCCGACCGGGCGCTTCAGGTTTAAGCCCTGAAGCACCCAGGGTGAGTGTCAATCAGTGACATCTCGTCACAGAGTGGGGAGGGGTCAGCAGTATCACTGACCCCATCCCACTCTATGACGAAGTTGGGACTGCTGCCTTCCCTCTCTGGCTGAGCTAAGGTCAGCCAATGAGGGAAGGCAGCAGACCCAACCCTCCTGGGACCTCCGAGTTGAAGGTGTAAAAGTGTGTGTGTGTTGTTAAATTAATCTTTGGTGCGTGCCTGTATGTTTGAATGTTGATGAGTGTGAATGGATGTGCGTGTGTGTGAATAAATGAGTGTGCTTCCCGCCCCCCTCCCTCCTAAAATTGTCGGTGCCACTGGTAGAGAAATTTTCTAGTTGCAGATTCCTTACCGACCCATCCATCCTTACTACTGTGCAAACTTATTTCTAGGGATGGGGGAACTCCCCTTTCAGGGTCTTAGTTTTGACATACCAGTAGTCAATGTTCTTCTTGGCTCTGCAGTTCTGGTGTGGAAAGTTGTGAAAAGAACCTGACATAAGGGCACCGCTATGGTTCTTATATAGAACTTACAACATCATATCCACCATTGACCACGGGTGCAGAGCTGATTGACGCCTGCTAACTGTGTACAATGGTACTACTCCGAAAATTCTCCAGATCCAGTCTGACGTCTGGGGTAAAATCAAAGGTAAGGAATCTGCGACTAGAATGTCTCTACCAGATAAGGCGTTACTAAAGGTAAGTAACTTGCTCTTTCAGCTATTAAATGACCTAAATTAATTGCTGAAAGGTTCTATGCATCCCTGGATTCATAATTGAAAGCTGACATCAGTGATCATTAGCAACATTCATGCACAGCTACACATCTGGGCAGTTGGATGTTTGCTACGTACCGAATTAGAGGAGGGAACTTTTAAGTAGAAGTAATATGAGCAACAGCCTTAGATCTTCGCAGGGGAATGCCGCCCAAGCAGGTATGACCATCCTTAACCACAGTGTCCCGACAGGGACCCTCCTACCATGCAAGTTCCTGTGGCATTTATTAACCATGTTCCAGCAGATGATGGACACATTCCAGTGGTTGCTTCCACATAACCCTCACTCTCAAACACTGGTGCACCAATGTCACCTCCTCCTCTGGGGGTTCTAACACCCCCACCATCCCCTCCTCTGCACCCCAGAAGTAACTCTCTCTCTGCCTCCACTTGTTCCCACAGTGCAGATCCAGTTCCATACCCAATCACAACAACACCTAGAGACATGCGAGAACAGAACACAGCTGTTATTGCATGTCAGATGTGGAAGAAGATGGAAAATATTTTGCACAGGATGGTGAGGGACATGATGAAGAGGGGAAAGACCGACCTACATGAAGAGGGTGATAAATCAGCTACATAACCCTATTTGCCTCCAAATAGCATTGCCTGCTTTCACCCCCCTGCTAGAAAGTGCAGCAAAAAAAGTCTGGCCTCCCCTTGGCTTCCATAGAGGAGCAATGTTTTATATATGATTTTAAAGAGCGACCTTTAAAAATAAAAATAAAAAACAACCAACCCTTGGGCCATGCAAAGGCATTTTGCTCCAAGCAAAGATTGTCCATCATGAAATAAAATCCTTCCTAGGTTTCAAGTCATTTTCTTTCGGCCTGATTCCTTTCTGTAGGCTCTAGCTGAGGCCTTTTCAGCAGAAGCTAGATCACCAAGCAGACAACTACCTCATGGAGCAACACAGTGAAGGTCATCAGATGGGTCAAGCAAGCCCTGCTGTGGTGGATGTTCAAAGCCAAACCTCAAAGCTTGTCTTCTATTCCAACCTTCAGTGAATAGAATAATCATGACGACAGATTGGTCACTAGAAGGCTGCTGTGCACACATGAAGGAGCTGCCCATGGTCAGAGTTGAGAAGGAACTCCAAATAAACATCATGGAGTAATGGGTGGTCATGCTAGGCTTGGGCTTGCAGTTGTTCTTTGTGCGGTTAATAAAACAAGCAAGATCTCGACAGACTATGCAACCTTGGTGTACTACACTGTGAAGCAAGGAGGAATGAGGACCTCTTCTATATTCTCTGTCAGAAGGGAAACTACCAACAAGTTGAGCATTGCAGTAGATCATCTTCCAGGCTGCCAACATGGCAAGGCAGATGTGATCAGTTGCGCCCTTTCAGAGTTCCAGGAAAGAGAACTCCACCATAACCAAACTGAGTACATGTTTTTAAAGTGGGGTCAGGCAACTATAGACCTGTAAGCTTGCTGGAGAACTAGAAATGCCATTACTATGGCCTCACAGTCCCTAAGCTTTGGTCTGAGGCCAAATGCGTTATGAAGACATGGTTAAACATTTTGCTTGTCTTTACTCTTAATCACTAGAGTGCTGAGGAAGGTGAAAGCCAATCACTGTTCCCTCAGCCTGGCCTCCTCAGTTTTGGTCCAGTGGACCTGCTTGCACGTGTGTGGGAACCAGCCAGTCTAGCTGAAGAATCATCTAAATTTCCGATCATGACCTCAGGTCATGGAGCCTAACTGTATGGTTAGTGACCTCTTGGAGTATGGGCATTTGAATATGCCTTGAGACTGCATGGACATCGTTGCGCAGGCATATGCGTCCTCCACAAATAAGACCTACAGTGCTAAATGGAAAAGATTCTACACGTTATGCAAAGATAAGGGCATAAGCTCGGTCTCCATTCAATCTCATCAGGTGACACGGTACTCGTTAGAGCTATCCAGGAGTCGTCTCAAGCACTAATCAGTCAGAGTTCTCATGGCCGCAGTGTGGAGAGTCCAGAGGCCGCAAGAGTCATCTTTATTTTTTAGAGAGAATTAAAAAGCAATTCATGGAGGGACTCTCCTTAAGGCCTCTGCTCCAGTTAGGTGTTCTCTCGTTCCATGGGCGCTAAACACTTGCTGAGCCGATAATGTGTCTATTTTCTAACCCAAACTAAGTATGCAGCTGAAATTCCTTTTGTGGAACACTGTGCTTCTACTCGGTCTCTTCCTCAACAAAGAGAGTCGCAGAATCACCAGCACTCACCATAAGACATTCATGTGGAAGAATTTGTCATGGTAAGATTTTTCAACCCTAATCCATCCACTTCTGTGAGAGATCCTTGCACCTGCTGGGTGTCCTTGACTAAAGGATTTAAAGGATTTACGTACTTCATATCAATTATTTGTTTCATCAGCCATCCAGGAAGATGCTACCCTTATTCCAAACAAGGCTCCATGTTTCGACTGTCTGCATCACCTTCTGTCACACCAAAGCGAAGTGTCCGCTCCGCGGCAGAGTGAGGTGGCACTTCACCGGAAGCGCCGCAACAGCAGCTACCGTGTATGATGGAATGTCTTTACAGGGCATATGCTATACAGCCACGTAGAAAAGCAGACCTTCATTCACCAAGCATTAATGCCCTGATAAAAATACAGTCGCCAACTCAGCAGTAGGAAAAGCAGTTCTACTGACCTGCCTCAGTAAGGTGAGCTTGTGTCTCGCTGTATCCAGTTATGCACTGCTTGCTATTCTGGTACAAGTGTGTGACTACATGAATGATGGAAAATAAATTGGTTACGTTCCTGTAATTCCAGTACTCCAGTATTGTTATCCTTACATATATTCACATGCAACATTCCCTTGCCCCGGTCTGCAGGTGATTGCTATCATATGTACTCTTAACACTTGCGGAGCGACGTCTGAGATATGGTGGCCTCGAGGGAAGTAAAAGAGCACATGGTTTACATTATTGGCCGAAGTTCATGTCTTTTCAGCTGTGGTGACAGTGATACTAAACAGGCACTGCTGTTTAAGCCAACTGATATGTACATTTACCGGGGATTCCCAGCCTGACAAGTGGCAGTTATTCAGATATGTGAATATATGAACCATACCAATTGTTGCAGGTAAGTAACTAATTACATGTAAATTGTTACTACAAAAATTACACTAGTAATGAGGTTGAAAATGCAAAATTCAGTCGATCCTAAAAGAGAGATCAGTCCGGTCAAATGAAAGACCTTTTTGAAATCCGAGGGACAGTCGGTCATGCAAATACAAAATATTTGAATCAGCATCCACACAGTGAATCTTCTGGACAGGGTGAAAGCTGACTTGCTGAGATATTTTTCTGGAGCCACAGAAAACGCAGAATATCAGTAGTGACCCAAAAACCTTCCATTAGATTTTGTGATTATTGCATCTTCTGGCCATTGTTATTCATACACGAGTAAATGGAAATGTTCATTCGAAAGAGGGTGGACTGGGCATTAGACCCAAAGAGAAATACTGTGTAGTGGTAATACTGTTAACCTTGAACTCCAGGGAATTCCTGTGTTCGATGGCATCTGTCGCTGTAGATACGCATGTTCTGCAATAGCTCGCCATCTGGTGTTGGGCCGGAGTGTTACAAGTTGTTTTTCTTCGAAGAAGTCTTTCGAGTCACGGGACCGAGTGACTCCTCCTTTTGTCTCCATTGCGCATGGGCGTCGACTCCATCTTCGATTGTTTTTTTTCCGCCATCGGGTTCGGACGTGTTCCTGTCGCTCCGAGTTTCGGAACGGAAAATTAGCTAATTTCGGAAGATTTTCGTCGGTATTGTTGCGTTCGGGATCGGCGTACTTAGATTCCACACCGCATCGAAGATCGAAGAGCTCCGGTGCCCTTCGGGGTAGTTTTTCGATCCTCCGTCGGGGCCTGGTCGGCCCGACCGCGTGCTGAAGAACGCCGATGGAACGGACCCCGTTCCGTTTCTGCCCCAAATGCCACAATAAATACCCCTACACAGACCAACACTTGGTCTGCAACCTGTGCCTGTCACCTGAGCACAGCGAAGACACCTGCGAGGCCTGTCGTGCGTTCCGGTCCCGAAAAACACTCCGAGACCGTCGAGCCAGAAGACTTCAAATGGCGTCCGCACCGACAGCCCAACGGGAGTTCGAGGAACAGGAAGAAGAAGGTACCTTCTCGATCCAAGACTCAGACTCCGAAGGATTCGACGATACACAAACCGTGAGTAAGACGTCGAAAACCACACAAAGAAACATTTACAAGGCCCAGGGGACGCCACTGCCACCAGGCCATGGCTCGACCCATAAATTCGGTGACCGACCGTCGGCACCGAAAAAAGCCCAAACAGTGCCGAGATCGTCCGACTCCGGTCGAGACACCGGCACGCAGCCTTCTCGGGACCGAGAAAGTGCTGGAGACAAGCCTCGAAGCCGAGATGCCGGTGTGGACACGGCTCGACGCCGAGACAGCGGCACCGAAACAGATCGACGCCGAGAGGTTTCGGCCCCGAAAAGGAAAAAAGTCACCTCGGAGCCGAAAAAACACGCAGACAAAGTTTCGATGCCGAAACAAACTGCAAGCGACCCAGCTTCAGGCTCTTATACAGAAGAGCACTCGCTAACCTCCCAAATGCAAAAGCATAGGTTTGAGGAAGAGCTACAAGCAACTGATGTGGACCATACGCAAAAGCGTATCTTCATTCAGCAGGGGACAGGAAAAATAAGCACCCTTCCCCCCATTAGGAGAAAGAGAAGGTTGGAGTTCCAGACGGAACAAGCACCACAACCAAAAGTGGTGAAAAGAGTTACACCACCACCCTCTCCTCCGCCCGTGATTAACGTTTCACCAGCACAAACTCCATCACACTCCCCAGCTCACACCACCATGAGCCAGGGTGACCAAGATCAGGACGCATGGGACCTATACGACGCCCCAGTGTCAGATAACAGCCCGGAGGCATACCCTACAAAGCCATCTCCACCAGAAGACAGCACCGCGTACTCTCAGGTGGTGGCTAGAGCAGCACAATTTCACAACGTAAACCTCCACTCAGAACAGGTCGAGGATGATTTCTTGTTCAACACACTCTCCTCCACCCACAGCTCCTACCAAAGCCTGCCTATGCTCCCTGGTATGCTCCGGCACGCAAAAGACATATTTAAGGAGCCGGTCAAAAGTAGGGCAATCACACCAAGGGTGGAAAAAAAGTATAAGCCGCCTCCTACGGACCCGGTTTTCATCACTACACAGCTGCCACCAGACTCTGTTGTTGTAGGAGCAGCTAGGAAAAGGGCCAACTCTCACACATCTGGAGATGCACCACCCCCAGATAAAGAAAGCCACAAGTTCGATGCAGCTGGTAAGAGAGTCGCAGCACAAGCTGCAAACCAGTGGCGCATCGCGAACTCCCAGGCACTACTTGCGCGCTATGACAGAGCCCACTGGGACGAGATGCAACATCTCATTGAACATCTGCCCAAGGACTTCCAAAATAGGGCAAAACAAGTGGTTGAGGAGGGACAGACCATCTCCAACAACCAGATACGTTCCTCCATGGACGCTGCAGATACAGCTGCACGGACAATTAATACATCTGTAACTATCAGAAGGCATGCATGGCTCCGAACGTCTGGATTTAAACCAGAGATTCAACAAGCAGTTCTCAATATGCCTTTTAATGAAAAAGAACTGTTCGGTCCAGAAGTGGACACAGCGATTGAGAAACTCAAAAAAGATACGGACACTGCCAAAGCCATGGGCGCACTCTACTCCCCGCAGAGCAGAGGGAATTACAGCACATTCCGTAAAACGCCCTTTCGAGGGGGGTTTTGGGGTCAAAGCACACAAGCCAGCACCTCACAAGCAACACCATCCACTTACCAGGGACAGTATAGAGGAGGTTTTCGGGGACAATATAGAGGAGGGCAATTCCCTAGAAATAGAGGGAGATTTCAAAGCCCCAAAACCCCTACTACTAAACAATGACTCACATGTCACTCACCCCCTCCACACAACACCAGTGGGGGGAAGAATAGGTCATTATTACACAGCATGGGAGGAAATCACTACAGACACTTGGGTTCTAGCAATTATCCAACATGGTTATTGCATAGAATTTCTACAATTCCCTCCAAACATACCACCAAAAGCACAAAATTTAACAACACACCATTCCAATCTCCTGGAGATAGAAGTGCAGGCACTATTGCAAAAGAATGCAATCGAATTAGTGCCAAACACACAAATAAACACAGGAGTTTACTCACTGTACTTTCTAATACCAAAGAAGGACAAAACGCTGAGACCAATCCTAGACCTCAGAGTAGTGAACACTTTCATCAAATCAGACCACTTCCACATGGTCACACTACAAGAAGTATTGCCATTGCTAAAACTGCACGACTACATGGCAACTTTAGACCTCAAGGATGCTTATTTCCATATACCAATACACCCATCGCACAGGAAATACCTAAGGTTTGTATTCAAAGGAATACATTACCAATTCAAGGTACTGCCTTTCGGATTAACAACCGCACCAAGAGTCTTTACCAAATGTCTAGCAGTAGTCGCAGCACACATAAGAAGGCAGCAAATACATGTGTTCCCATATCTAGACGACTGGCTAATCAAGGCCCATTCGTTAATAGAGTGCTCAAATCACACAAATCATATCATACAAACCCTCTTCAAACTAGGGTTCACCGTCAATTTCACAAAATCCAAAATTCTGCCACGCAAGGTACAACAATACCTGGGAGCCATAATAGACACATCAAAAGGAGTAGCCACTCCAAGTCCACAAAGAATTCAAAATTTCAACACCATCATACAACGCATGTATCCAACACAAAAGATACAGGCAAAGATGGTATTACAACTCCTAGGCATGATGTCATCATGCATAGCCATTGTCCCAAACGCAAGACTGCACATGAGGCCCTTACAACAATGCCTAGCATCACAGTGGTCTCAAGCACAGGGTCACCTTCTAGATCTGGTGTTAATAGACCGCCAAACTTACCTCTCGCTTCTGTGGTGGAACAACATAAATTTAAACAAGGGGCGGCCTTTCCAAGACCCAGTGCCACAATACGTAATAACAACAGATGCTTCCATGACAGGGTGGGGAGCACACCTCGATCAACACAGCATACAAGGACAATGGAACGTACATCAAACAAAACTGCATATCAATCACCTAGAACTTCTAGCAGTTTTTCAAGCACTAAAAGCTTTCCAACCAATAATAGTTCACAAATACATTCTCGTCAAAACAGACAACATGACAACAATGTATTATCTAAACAAGCAGGGAGGGACGCACTCCACGCAGTTAAGCCTGCTAGCACAAAAAATTTGGCATTGGGCAATTCACAACCAAATTCGCCTAATTGCACAGTTTATACCAGGGATACAAAATCAACTCGCAGACAATCTCTCTCGAGATCACCAACAGGTCCACGAATGGGAAATTCACCCCCAAATTCTGAACACTTATTTCAAACTCTGGGGAACACCTCAGATAGACTTGTTTGCGACAAGGGAGAACGCAAAATGCCAAAACTTCGCATCCAGATACCCACACAAACAATCCCAAGGCAATGCCCTATGGATGAACTGGTCAGGGATATTTGCTTACGCTTTTCCTCCTCTCCCTCTCCTTCCTTACCTGGTAAACAAACTCAGTCAAAGCAAACTCAAACTCATATTGATAGCACCAACTTGGGCAAGGCAACCCTGGTACACAACGCTGCTAGACCTATCAGTGGTACCCTGCATCAAATTGCCCAACAGGCCAGATCTGTTGACACAGCACAACCAAAAGATCAGACACCCAGATCCAGCATCGCTGAATCTAGCAATCTGGCTCCTGAAATCCTAGAATTCGGGCACTTACAACTTACCCAAGAATGTATGGAAGTCATAAAACAAGCAAGAAGGCCATCCACCAGGCACTGCTATGCAAGTAAATGGAAGAGGTTTGTTTGCTACTGCCATATTAATCAAATACAACCATTACACACAACTCCAGAACATGTAGTGGGTTACTTGCTTCACTTACAAAAATCTAACCTAGCTTTCTCTTCCATTAAGATTCACCTTGCAGCAATATCTGCATACCTGCAGACTACCTATTCAACTTCCCTATATAAAATACCAGTCATTAAAGCATTCATGGAGGGCCTTAGGAGAATTATACCACCAAGAACACTACCTGTTCCTTCATGGAACCTAAATGTTGTCCTAACTAGACTTATGGGTCCACCTTTTGAACCCATGCACTCCTGCGACATACAGTTCCTAACCTGGAAGGTGGCATTTCTCATCGCCATTACTTCCCTGAGAAGAGTAAGCGAGATTCAGGCGTTTACTATACAGGAACCTTTTATACAACTACACAAAAATAAAGTCGTCCTAAGGACCAATCCTAAATTTTTGCCAAAGGTTATTTCACCGTTCCATCTAAATCAAACAGTGGAACTTCCAGTGTTCTTTCCACAGCCAGATTCCGTAGCTGAAAGGGCACTACATACATTAGATGTCAAAAGAGCATTGATGTATTACATTGACAGAACAAAGAACATCAGAAAGACTAAACAACTCTTTATTGCATTTCAAAAACCTCATGCAGGAAACCCAATTTCAAAACAAGGTATAGCCAGATGGATAGTTAAATGCATCCAAATCTGCTACCTTAAAGCTAAACGACAGCTGCCCATTACACCAAGGGCACACTCAACCAGAAAGAAAGGTGCTACCATGGCCTTTCTAGGAAACATCCCAATGCAAGAAATATGTAAGGCAGCCACATGGTCTACGCCTCACACATTCACCAAGCACTACTGTGTAGACGTGTTATCCGCACAACAAGCCACAGTAGGTCAAGCCGTATTAAGGACATTATTTCAGACTACTTCCACTCCTACAGGCTGATCCACCGCTTTTGGGGAAATAACTGCTTACTAGTCTATGCAGAACATGCGTATCTACAGCGACAGATGCCATCGAACTGAAAATGTCACTTACCCAGTGTACATCTGTTCGTGGCATCAGTCGCAGTAGATTCGCATGTGCCCACCCGCCTCCCCGGGAGCCTGTAGCAGTTTGGAAGTTACCTTCAATTATTTATATATGTATCATCTCAACCTTAAATAGGTGCATACTTAGTCACTCCATTGCATGGGCACTATTACTACAATTCAACTCCTACCTCACCCTCTGCGGGGAAAAACAATCGAAGATGGAGTCGACGCCCATGCGCAATGGAGACAAAAGGAGGAGTCACTCGGTCCCGTGACTCGAAAGACTTCTTCGAAGAAAAACAACTTGTAACACTCCGGCCCAACACCAGATGGCGAGCTATTGCAGAACATGCGAATCTACTGCGACTGATGCCACGAACAGATGTACACTGGGTAAGTGACATTTTCATTTTCTTGACAAGTTGGAGGTGACAGTATACAACTTGGAAATCTGTGTCTCGCATCCAGTCGCCTTGCACTGATTGAGTGTTCATCATTCTGAAAAACCTCCTCACCCATTTGCTCTCAGCTTTGGTCTCACTTCTGAATTTCCATATGAATCAATTCCTTGTCCTGTTTTCTCTAGTTATTCGCCTCCAGCAGAGATCTCTTGCCGGTCCTAAATGTGAAATGAGTCCTTCAACTGACTAAGCTAAAGTCATTACGAAAACCGAGTAACCTTTTATAGAGCAGTCTGCAAAGGACTAGCTATGTGCTAAAAATAAAAAAAATAACAGGGAATTGGATGTTTGCATTTAATACCTCAATGTAGAATTTGCTTAGCTGAATATTTTCAGTTTTGCTTAATCCTTTTTATTGTTCTGACTTACCACTTCCATTTTTTGCGTGGTGAAGTTTCCATTCTGTTTAGTGTTTCTAGCATTGAGTATCTTATGATAGAGACCCCTTTGTTAAATTCTTGTAACTCATAATCCGCCCTTCTGCATTTCTGGTAGAGGCTGGATATTGAATAAGGTAACTTTGAATAAAATTCTTCCTCTCACTTACCAATCAAATGAGTTTAAGCTGATAATGTGCTACATTCTGAAGCTGTCAAGCAGCTTTGTGCCTTGATGTGGCATAACAAATTTCTTTTTATCAAGACTGTTTTTTTACCTAATTTCCTGAGCTTTGTCCCCTTTTAAATGAAATAATTAATAAATAAAAGAGGACGGTTGAGTAAAGCTAATTGTTTGTATGTTTAAAATCAAATTAAAGTTATTTACAAACAAAAAATAACAACAAATATCTTCAGTCATGCAATATTTAAAAATAGTTTGAAAACATGGGTTTCAAAAGAGGGATGGTAAATTAAGGCTGAGATCATTGTTTGATGAATGATTTAATGAAGATACATGTAGGAGGCTGGCTGAGTTTATGCTGTACACCTATAGTTGGGCGCCCTATACTGATTCCAGGCCAACGCGTAGTGAATAGGTGTCCAGTTAGCAAAAACGCTCTAGGGGCAGCTGAGGCGAGCAGCTGAAGCTTATCCAGGAGGAATATAAATCACATGCAATACACAGTAGTCAGACAGTAACTCACACACAAGAAGGAACCACCCACAAGTGTTGCAAAATAAATAAAAAAAGGATTCTTTATTACAGCACTAACTACTAGACTAGCATTCGTATATCTCCCTTTGGAGATATCTACACGCAAAATATACACAAAATAACCAGCAGAATTTGTGTAAAGTACACAGGGCCCTATGGGAGGGCCAAACCATATACTTAGTATGTGGAATGTGAAAACAGCAGTGGTAAGTGTGATAAGTGTCCCCAGCAACCAGGTGCAAGGTGGTTACCTACCCAGTCGTCCCATAGACTAACACAGGGAATAATGGTTGGAGTTTGTGTGTTTCAGGACCCTTCCCAGTGGACCCAGAGGAAACCAACAGACAAGAAGAAGGTTGGAGAATGCCCCCACCCAAGGATACCCAGAAGACAGGAGTACCTACAGCAGGAGACATGGGTTCAGAGGGGAGAAAGGACTCTCTCTTAAGTCAGTGGAAGCCTTGTATTGTCCAGCTGCTGTCATGACCCATGAACCAGGCTGTTGAACCCTAGGGATGGATTCTGGACGTGGAGGACCTACAAAGTAAGGGGACAGAGTCCAGCACGCATGGAGGTGCCCACGTGGTGCAGGTGGCAATGCCCACCCTCCGAAGGGTGAAGTTCCTGCAAGTCTGGGAAGGAAGAAGTCCAGCTGCAGGGCTCCAGGAGCTGCAGTAAATGCTAGGAGTTGCCTATGGGCTGTCCCTCGACGGTCGCCCGATTGCAGGAGAGTCACTGTCCAGTCGGGTCACCAATAAGCACTGGTATATGCAAGCAGGAGCTGAAGATGTATTTGCAGAGTTTTAGGGTCCAGCAAGATCCAGGAGATTCTACCCTTGAGGGAGAGTCTGGGCTGGCTCTCAGGTAAGACGGCAGAAATCATTGGAGCCCCCACAAGTGATCCACAGGCGATGGACACCGGTTGGATCACCAACCAGCACTGATAAATGCAAGCAAGAGCTGCTAATGTATTTGCTGAGTTTTAGGGACTAGCAAGGACTAAGAAACTCTACCCTTGAGGAAGAATCAGGCCTGGCCCTCCACATGAGGGAAGGCGATTGTAAGGAAATGCCTCCTTGGCATGGTTACCCCCTGACTTTTTGCCTTTGCTGATGCTAAGTTTTGATTTGAAAGTGTGCTGAGGCCTGCTAACCAGGCCCAAGCACCAGTGTTCTTTCCCTAACCTGTACTTTTGTTTCCACAATTGGCACACCCTGGCATCCAGGTAAGTCCCTTGTAACTGGTACCCCTGGTACCAAGGGCCCTGATGCCAGGGAAGGTCTCTAAGGGCTGCAGCATATCTTATGCCACCCTGGGGACCCCTCACTCAGCACAGACACACTGCTTGCCAGCTTGTGTGTGCTAGTTAGGATAAAAAGACTAAGGGGGTCATTCTGACCCCGGCGGTCTTAGGGTCGGCGGGAGCACCGCCGACAGGCCGGCGGTGCCCCGCAGGGCATTCTGACCGCGGCGGTTCGGCCGCGGTCAGAAGAGGCAAACCGGCGGTCTCCCGCCGGTTTACCGCTGCCCTTAGAATCCCTCATGGCGGCGCAGCTTGGATTCTGACACCCCCTACTGCCATCCTGTTCCTGGCGGTTCGCCCGCCAGGAACAGGATGGCGGTAGGGGGTGCTGCGGGGCCCCTAGGGGCCCCTGCCGTGCCCATGCCAATGGCATGGGCACGGCAGGGGCCCCCGTAAGAGGGCCCCGCAAAGTATTTCAGTGTCTGCTAAGCAGACACTGAAATACGCGACGGGTGCAACTGCACCCGTCGCACCCCTGCAACTCCGCCGGCTCAATTCTGAGCCGGCGTCCTCGTTGCAGGGGCATTTCCTCTGGGCCGGCGGGCGCTCTTTTGGAGAGCGCCCGCCGGCCCAGAGGAAATGTCTAAATGGCCGCCGCGGTCTTTTGACCGCGGTGCGGTCATTCAGCGGCGGTACCTTGGCGGACGGCCTCCGCCGTCCGCCAGGGTCATAATCAGGCCCTAAGTCGACATGGCACTCCCCTCAGGGTGCCATGCCAACCTCACACTGCCTATAGGTATAGGTAAGTCACCCTTCTAGCAGGCATTACAGCCCTAAGGCAGGGTGCACTATACCATAGGTGAGGGCATAAGTGCATGAGCACTATGCCCCTACAGTGTCTAAGCAAAACCTTAGACATTGTAAGTGCAGGGTAGCTGTTAGACCTGACAGCCTTAGGGTAGTCACCCCTAACTTTTTGCCTGCCTCCCTCCATTTTTTTGGACACTGTTTTTGCTGGTTTATAGACTCTGCACACTTTACCACTGCTAACCAGTGCTAAAGTGCATATGCTCTCTCCCTTAAAACATGGTAACCTGGAATCATACCTGATTGGACTATTAATTTACTTATAAGTCCCTAGTAAGGTGCACTTTATGTGCATAGGGCTGGTAAATTAAATGCTACTAGTGGGCCTGCAGCACTGGTTGTGCCACCCACTTAAGTAGCCCCTTTTTCCTTGTCTCAGGCCTGCCATTGCAAGGCCTGTGTGTGCAGTTTCACTGCCACCTCGACTTGGCATTTAAAAGTACTTGCCAAGCCTAGAACTCCCCTTTTTCTACATATAAGTCACCCTTAAGGTGTGCCCTAGGTAACCCCTAGGGCAGGGTGCTGTGTAGGTAAAAGGCAGGACATGTACCTGTGTAGTTATATGTCCTGGTAGTGTAAAACTCCTAAATTCGTTTTCACACTACTGAGAGGCCTGCTCCCTTCATAGGCTAACATTAGGGCTGCCCTCATACACTGTTGAAGTGGCAGCTGCTGATCTGAAAGGAGCAGGGAGGTCATATTTAGTATGGCCAGAATGGTAATACAAAGTCCTACTGACTGGTGAAGTCGGATTTAATATTACTATTCTAGAAATGCCACTTTTAGAAAGTGAGCATTTCTTTGCACTTAAATCCTTCTGTGCCTTACAATCCACGTCTGGCTGGGCTTGGTTGACAGCTCCTTGTGCATTCACTCAGACACACCCCAAACACAGGGTACTCAGCCTCACTTGCATACATCTGCATTGTGAATGGGTCTTCCTGGGCTGGGAGGGTGGAGGGCCTGCTCTCACACAATGGACTGCCACACCCCCTACTGGGACCCTGGCAGACAGGAGTAAACTGAAAGGGGACCTGGTGCACTTCTTAGCCACTCTTTGAAGTCTCCCCCACTTCAAAGGCACATTTGGGTATAAAACAGGGCCTCTGCCCTACCTCATCAGACACTTGCTGGAGAAGAAACCTGAACCAGAAACTACATCCTGCCAAGAAGAACTGCCTGGTTGCTCAAAGGACTCACCTGTCTGCTTTCTACAGAGGACTGCTGCCTTGCTGTTGCCCTGCTGCCTTGCTGAACTCTTGTCTGGCTGTGAAAGTGCTCTCCAAGGGCTTGGATAGAGCTTGCCTCCTGTTCCTTGAAGTCTCAGGACCAAAAAGACTTCTTCCTTTCACTTGGACGCTCCGTGCGCCGAAAATTTCGACGCACAGCTTGTTTCGCGGCGAGAAAAACGCCGCACACCGACGCTGATCAACGCGACGCCCTCGGGACGATCGAGACTTCGACGCACAACCTCGCAAGGACAACGCCGCCCGACTTTCCAGGAGAAATCGACGCGACGCCTACCGTGAGTGCGAAACTTTGACGCACGGCCTCGCAAGGACAACGCCGCACGACTTCCGAGGAGAAATCGACACGACGCCTGCCGTGAGACCAAAATTTCGACGCACGGCCTCGCAAGGACAACGCCGCCCGACTTCCAAGGAGAAATCGACGCGACGCCTACCGTGAGATCGAAACTTCGACGCGCAGCCCCGCAGAACGACGCGCAGCCGGAAAACAAGTCGGAGAATCCACGCACAGACCCGGGACATCTGGTAATCCCCGCGATCCACGAAAAGAGACTGTCTGCGCGCCGGAAAACGACGCCCGACTTCCCCGCGTGGAAAAGAACGACACAAGTCTTTGTGTGCTGAGGAGAAATCGACGCACACACCCTTTTTCCACGCATCTCTTCTCCTGTGGCCCTCTGAGGAGATTTTCCACTCCGAACCAGGTACTTGTGCTTGAAAGAGACTTTTGTTACATTCTAAAGACTTAAGACACTTTATATCACTTTCCTGTGATATTTCTACAATTTTCCATTGCATCTTTATTCTTTTTGACCTACAATTATCCTGATAAATATTATATATTTTTCTAAACACTGTGTCGTGTATTTTTGTGGTGCTATATGGTGGTATTGTATGATTTATTGCACAAATACTTTACACATTGCCTTCTAAGTTAAGCCTGACTGCTCGTGCCAAGCTACCAGAGGGTGGGCACAGGATAATCTTGGATAGTGTGTGACTTACCCTGACTAGAGTGAGGGTTTTTGCTTGGACAGAGGGTAACCTGACTGCCAACCAAAAACCCCATTTCTAATATTGGTGATCAGCGGTGAGGATAGGACTTGTATTTGTGCAGTGACATACAGTAGCTAAGTATTTCACTACCTACCCACAGTTGAAGGTCAACTTGGTTTTTATCTCTTTTTGAAAATCCGTTTTTTTCCTGACAATTTTCAAAAACTAAATCCTCACTCAACATGTCTCTGACTGGGTCTCAGACAGGGGACTTTGACCTAGTCCAGTTGGATACATACACGGTCAAACAACTAAGAGGATTCTGCAGGGCATTAAGGGTACCCACCCAAGGGGCCTCCAGAAAGGAGGACTTTCAAGTGGCGCTGAGGGCCTGGGCAGAAGCCCATTTAGAGGATGATGAGGAAGGGGAGCCAGAAAATGGCCCCTCAGAAGGATTTTCACTATCTATGGATGGTGTTACCACTGCAATTGTGCACCCTTCCAGACCAGGGAGCAGTGTCTCCATGCAAAGCCTGACCGCAGAGGAAAGGAGAGAGGAAAGGGAGTTCCAATTGCAAATGGCAAAACTGAAAATTGAGGCGCAACAGGAGGAGAGGAGGGCAGAAAGAGAAGCCAAACAAGCTGAGGCTGAAAGAGCAGCCAAACAGATTGAAGCTGAAAGAACAGCCAAACAGATTCAAGCAGAAGCTGAAAGGGCAGCCAAACAAGCAGAAGCTGAAAGAGCAGCCAAACAAGTGGAAGCTGAAAGAGCTTTGGCTGAAAAGAAACTATTGTTGGCTCATGAACTGAGTCTCAAGGAGCTGAAGATCAAGGCAAGACAGTCTGAATCCAGCAATAATGGTGGCAGCATACAGACAGGACCTGCTGGAGAAAAGAAGGTTCGTATACCCAAAAATGTGGTGCCCAGTTTTGTGGTGGGAGATGACAGATAAATGGTTAGCTGCTTATGAAGTTGCACTAAGGGCTCATGAGGTTCCTGAAGGGCAATGGGGGGTAGCTATGTGGGGGTATGTGCCGCCATTGGGGAGGGACACACTTCTCACATTGGATCCACCGGATCAAAACACATACCCACTCCAGAAAGCCACTTTACTTGCCAAGTTTGGGCTGACCCCTGAGGGATACCGTCAGAGGTTCAGGGACAGCACCAAACAAACCACACAAACATGGGTAGATTTCTTTGATTTCTCTAGTAAGGCACTGAATGGATGGGTGCGGGGCAACAAAGTAGCAGATTATAAAGGTTTATATGACTTGATCCTGAGAGAGCATATGCTTAATGTTACTTATACAGATTTGCGCCAGCACCTAGTGGATAGTAAGCTGACTGATCCCAGGAAGCTTGCTGAGGAGGCGGACCTCTGGGTTAGCACCAGAGTGTCCAAAAAGGTACCTGGGGGGGACTCCCACAAAGGTGGTCAGGGTTCCCAACAGAAGAAAGAGGGGGGAGATAAACTTACAGATAAGGAACTCTCTAAAGGCCCCCAAAAGAATTCCCAGGGAGGGGGTGGCAACCCTTCCTTTTCCAAATTTGGGAAAAAGCCAGGGACATTTGACAAGTCAGGAAAATCTAGCCCCAAATGCATGGAGTGTTACCAATATGGTCACTACAAAGGCGATCCACAGTGCCCCAAGAGGGCACCGTCCACTACCGGACAGGCACCTGGGTTGACTAGTGTAGCACTAGGGGGGAGATGGACCCAACTAGCTTTGGGGAGCAGGTAGAGATTTCCCTAGTGTCCCTGGGAGAAGGAGAAATGGTGCCCAAGGCCCACATGCCCAGAAATACTTCCAAGTACCGGCAGTGGGTCACCATTGATGGGCAGAGGGTGGAGGCTCTGCGTGACACAGGAGCCAGTATGACTACTATCAAGAGTCAGCTGGTGTCAGCAGAGCAGATAGTACCTAATACATTCCACCAGGTCAGAGTCGCTGACAATCGCGAGAGTCACCTACCGGTGGCTCTGGTTCCCTTTGAGTGGGGGGGGGGTCTCTGGTACTCTGAAAGTAGCTGTGAGTCCTGCCATGCCTGTAGATTGTCTGTTAGGCAACGACCTTGAGCACACTGCTTGGAAAGAAGTGGAGCTCAGGTCTCACCTGGAGATGTTAGGGTTACCTGAGTGGGTCTGCATGACCACACGGTCCATGGCTGACCGAGAGGGAAGTCAAGGGCATCTGGAGCCTGGAACGATGGCCCAGAGAGCTGCCAGGAGGAGGGACCAGGGGTGCGGGAAACCGGCCCCAGCTGTTCCCACAGTGGCTGACGGGGCTCCTGAGGAGGAGGCTTCCGAGCCAACTGGGGAAGACATTGCCGCCCTAGGTGACTTACCTGAGCTTGCTGGCTGGCAAGTTGAGGGTGGACCCACCAGGGAGGAATTTTGCAAGGCGCAGAAAGAATGTCCCACTCTAGAAGGTTTGAGGAAACAAGCCTCAAACCAGGCAGCCGGCGACGCCTCTGGCGATCACCACCTATATTGGGAGAATGATCTCCTCTACAGTGAGCCTAAGGTTCCGGGCTTTGGGGCAGCACGTGTGCTGGTGGTCCCCCAATGTTACCGAACCTTCCTACTGGGTCTGGCTCACGACATTCCCCTGGCAGGACATTTGGGGCAGGGCAAGACCTTTAACAGGCTTGTCACCCACTTTTATTGGCCCAAAATGAGGACACACTCAGACAAGTTCTGCAGGTCCTGTCCTACCTGCCAGGCCAGTGGTAAAGCAGGAAAAAGGGTTAAAACCCCCCTGATTCCACTTCCTGTCGTTGGCACCCCCTTTGAAAGGGTGGGCATCGACATTGTTGGTCCCTTGGACCCCAAAACTGCCTTAGGCAACAGGTTCATCCTGGTTTTGGTGGACCATGCCACCCGTTACCCAGAGGCAATCCCTCTGAGGACAGTAACTGCACCGGTGGTGGCCAGAACCCTGATGGGGATATTTACCCGTGTGGGATTCCCCCAGGAAATAGTGTCTGACAGAGGCACTAACTTCATGTCTGCATACATGAAGTCTCTGTGGGATGCGTGTGGTGTAACTTACAAGTTCACCACACCCTATCACCCCCAGTCGAATGGTCTTGTGGAGAGATTCAACAAGAACCTGAAAGGCATGATTGGTGGCCTCCCCGAGGCCAGGAGGCGTAAGTGGGATGTCCTCTTACCATGCCTTCTCTTTGCTTACAGAGAGGTCCCCCAGAGAGGGGTAGGGTTCAGTCCCTTTGAACTTCTTTATGGGTACCCTGTCAGGGGACCCTTAAGCATTGTCCAGGAGGGATTGGAGAAAGCTCCAAAGACACCCCCTCAGGATGTGGTCAGCTATATGTTGGCCCTCCGCAACCAGATGACCCGCTTCTGGAAAGAAGCCCAAGATAACCTTGAGGCCAGTCAAGAGGTGATGAAACAATGGTATGACCAGAAGGCCACCCTGGTAGAGTTTCAACCTGGAGACAAAGTGTGGGTAATGGAGCCAGTAGAGCCCAGAGCTCTCCAGGACCGCTGGTCTGGCCCATTTGAAATAAAGGAGCGGAAAGGGGAGGCCACTTACCTAGTGGACCTCAAAACCCCTAGGAATCCCCTAAGGGTGCTCCATGTGAACCGACTAAAAGCTCATTTTGAGAGGTCGGAGATCAACATGCTTCTGGTCACAGATGAAGGAACGGAAGAGGAGAGTGAACCTCTCCCCGACCTCCTCTCTGCCCAAGAAGGTGATGGGTCAGTAAGCGGGGTCATTCTGTCTGACTCCCTGACTCTAAATCAGAAAGGAGACTGTTATGAGCTGTTGGAGCAGTTCTCCCCCCTGTTCTCCCTTACTCCTGGGCTGACCCACCTCTGTGTTCATGATATTGACACCGGTGACAGTCTCCCTGTGAAAAACAAAATTTACAGGTTGTCGGATAAGGTGAAGGCCAGCATCAAGGAGGAGGTCTCCAAGATGTTGACTCTAGGGGTCATTGAGAAATCCAGTAGTCCCTGGGCCAGCCCAGTGGTATTGGTCCCTAAGGCTACTGCCCCCGGTGCGAAGCCAGAACTCCGGTTCTGTGTGGACTACCGGGGTCTCAACTCAGTCACACGGACGGATGCTCACCCCATCCCCCGAGCTGATGAGCTCGTGGACAGGCTAGGCGCTGCCCAGTTCCTGAGTACGTTTGATCTTACTTCAGGGTACTGGCAGATCGGCCTAACTGAGGGGGCCAAGGAAAGATCCGCATTTTCAACCCCGGATGGCCATTACCAGTTCCGGGTGATGCCGTTTGGGTTGAAAAATGCCCCCGCTACCTTCCAACGGTTGGTTAACGGGGTCCTAGCTGGCAAGGATGCCTTCTGTGCAGCCTACCTGGATGACATAGCTGTCTACAGTTCCAGCTGGGAGGAACACCTGCTTCACCTCAAGCAGGTGCTTCAGGCCCTGCAACAGGCAGGCCTGACCATCAAGGCCAGTAAGTGCCAGATTGGGCAGGGTTCCGTGGTGTACTTAGGACACCTAGTGGGTGGTGGCAAGGTGCAGCCACTCCAGGCCAAGATTGAAACTATCAAGGCCTGGCAACCACCCCGAACACAGACGGAGGTGAGAGCCTTTCTAGGCCTCACAGGATACTACCGCCGATTTGTCAAGGGCTATGGTACCATTGTAACACCCTTGACAGAACTCACTTCCAAGAAGCAACCTAGGTTGGTGAATTGGACAGAGGCTTGTCAGAAAGCCTTTGACGCCCTGAAGGAAGCCATGTGCACGGCCCCCGTACTCATGGCCCCTGACTACTCCCAGGAATTTATCGTGCAGACAGACGCTTCAGAGCATGGCATAGGGGCAGTCCTAGCACAGCTGAATGAGGAGGGCAGAGATCAACCGGTAGTCTTTATTAGCAGAAGGCTATTACCACGGGAACAGAGGTGGAGTGCTATTGAACGAGAAGCTTTTGCTGTGGTCTGGGCACTGAAGAAGCTAAGACCCTACCTGTTTGGGACTCACTTCCGGGTTCAGACAGACCACAGGCCCCTCAGGTGGCTCATGCAGATGAGGGGTGAGAATCCAAAACTCTTGAGGTGGTCCATTTCCCTACAGGGGATGGACTTTACGGTGGAACATCGCCCAGGGGTTGACCACGCCAATGCTGATGGTCTCTCCAGGTACTTCCGCCTTAGCGATGAGAGCTCCCAGGAGGTCGAGTAGCTCTCCCCACTTTCAGCTGGGGGGGACACATGTTAGACCTGACAGCCTTAGGGTAGTCACCCCTAACTTTTTGCCTGCCTCCCTCCATTTTTTTGGACACTGTTTTTGCTGGTTTATAGACTCTGCACACTTTACCACTGCTAACCAGTGCTAAAGTGCATATGCTCTCTCCCTTAAAACATGGTAACCTGGAATCATACCTGATTGGACTATTAATTTACTTATAAGTCCCTAGTAAGGTGCACTTTATGTGCATAGGGCTGGTAAATTAAATGCTACTAGTGGGCCTGCAGCACTGGTTGTGCCACCCACTTAAGTAGCCCCTTTTTCCTTGTCTCAGGCCTGCCATTGCAAGGCCTGTGTGTGCAGTTTCACTGCCACCTCGACTTGGCATTTAAAAGTACTTGCCAAGCCTAGAACTCCCCTTTTTCTACATATAAGTCACCCTTAAGGTGTGCCCTAGGTAACCCCTAGGGCAGGGTGCTGTGTAGGTAAAAGGCAGGACATGTACCTGTGTAGTTATATGTCCTGGTAGTGTAAAACTCCTAAATTCGTTTTCACACTACTGAGAGGCCTGCTCCCTTCATAGGCTAACATTAGGGCTGCCCTCATACACTGTTGAAGTGGCAGCTGCTGATCTGAAAGGAGCAGGGAGGTCATATTTAGTATGGCCAGAATGGTAATACAAAGTCCTACTGACTGGTGAAGTCGGATTTAATATTACTATTCTAGAAATGCCACTTTTAGAAAGTGAGCATTTCTTTGCACTTAAATCCTTCTGTGCCTTACAATCCACGTCTGGCTGGGCTTGGTTGACAGCTCCTTGTGCATTCACTCAGACACACCCCAAACACAGGGTACTCAGCCTCACTTGCATACATCTGCATTTTGAATGGGTCTTCCTGGGCTGGGAGGGTGGAGGGCCTGCTCTCACACAATGGACTGCCACACCCCCTACTGGGACCCTGGCAGACAGGAGTAAACTGAAAGGGGACCTGGTGCACTTCTTAGCCACTCTTTGAAGTCTCCCCCACTTCAAAGGCACATTTGGGTATAAAACAGGGCCTCTGCCCTACCTCATCAGACACTTGCTGGAGAAGAAACCTGAACCAGAAACTACATCCTGCCAAGAAGAACTGCCTGGTTGCTCAAAGGACTCACCTGTCTGCTTTCTACAGAGGACTGCTGCCTTGCTGTTGCCCTGCTGCCTTGCTGAACTCTTGTCTGGCTGTGAAAGTGCTCTCCAAGGGCTTGGATAGAGCTTGCCTCCTGTTCCTTGAAGTCTCAGGACCAAAAAGACTTCTTCCTTTCACTTGGACGCTCCGTGCGCCGAAAATTTCGACGCACAGCTTGTTTCGCGGCGAGAAAAACGCCGCACACCGACGCTGATCAACGCGACGCCCTCGGGACGATCGAGACTTCGACGCACAACCTCGCAAGGACAACGCCGCCCGACTTTCCAGGAGAAATCGACGCGACGCCTACCGTGAGTGCGAAACTTTGACGCACGGCCTCGCAAGGACAACGCCGCACGACTTCCGAGGAGAAATCGACGCGACACCTGCCGTGAGACCAAAATTTCGACGCACGGCCTCGCAAGGACAACGCCGCCCGACTTCCAAGGAGAAATCGACGCGACGCCTACCGTGAGATCGAAACTTCGACGCGCAGCCCCGCAGAACGACGCGCAGCCGGAAAACAAGTCGGAGAATCCACGCACAGACCCGGGACATCTGGTAATCCCCGCGATCCACGAAAAGAGACTGTCTGCGCGCCGGAAAACGACGCCCGACTTCCCCGCGTGGAAAAGAACGACGCAAGTCTTTGTGTGCTGAGGAGAAATCGACGCACACACCCTTTTTCCACGCATCTCTTCTCCTGTGGCCCTCTGAGGAGATTTTCCACTCCGAACCAGGTACTTGTGCTTGAAAGAGACTTTTGTTACATTCTAAAGACTTAAGACACTTTATATCACTTTCCTGTGATATTTCTACAATTTTCCATTGCATCTTTATTCTTTTTGACCTACAATTATCCTGATAAATATTATATATTTTTCTAAACACTGTGTGGTGTATTTTTGTGGTGCTATATGGTGGTATTGTATGATTTATTGCACAAATACTTTACACATTGCCTTCTAAGTTAAGCCTGACTGCTCGTGCCAAGCTACCAGAGGGTGGGCACAGGATAATCTTGGATAGTGTGTGACTTACCCTGACTAGAGTGAGGGCTTTTGCTTGGACAGAGGGTAACCTGACTGCCAACCAAAAACCCCATTTCTAACAGTAGCCATAAGAATATATGGTCTGGGAGTCTGTCATGCACGAACTCCACAGCACCATAATGGCTACACTGAAAACTGTGAAGTTTGGTATCAAACTTCTCAGCACAATAAATGCACACTGATGCCAGTGTACATTTTATTGTAACATACACCCCAGAGGGCACCTTAGAGGGTGCCCCCTGAAACCTTAACCAACTACCCGTGTAGGCTGACTGGTTTTAGCAGCCTGCCACACACCAGACATGTTGCTGGCCACATGGGGAGAGTGCCTTTGTCACTCTGTGGCTAGTAACAAAGCCTGTACTGGGTGGAGGTGCTTCACACCTCCCCCTGCAGGATCTGTAACACCTGGCGGTGAGCCTCAAAGGCTCACCCCCTTTGTTACAGCACCCCAGGGCACTCCAGCTAGTGGAGTTGCCCGCCCCCTCTGGCCACGGCCCCACTTTTGGCGGCAAGGCCGGAGGAGATAATGAGAAAAACAAGGAGGAGTCACTGGCCAGTCAGGACAGCCCCTAAGGTGTCCTGAGCTGAGGTAACTCTAACTTTTAGAAATCCTCCATCTTGCAGATGGAGGATTCCCCCAATAGGATTAGGGATGTGCCCCCCTCCCCTCAGGGAGGAGGCACAAAGAGGGTGTATCCACCCTCAGGGCTAGTAGCCATTGGCTACTAACCCCCCAGACCTAAACACACCCCTAAATTCAGTATTTAGGGGCTCCCCAGAACCTAGGAACTCAGATTCCTGCAACCTAAGAAGAAGAGGACTGCTGAACTGAAAAACCTGCAGAGAAGACGGAGACACCAACTGCTTTGGCCCCAGCTCTACCGGCCTGTCTCCCCCCTTCTAAAGACACTGCTCCAGCGACGCGTTCCCAGGGTCCAGCAACCTCTGAAGCCTCAGAGGACTACCCTGCATCTAGAAGGACCAAGAACTCCAGAGGACAGCGGCTCTGTTCACCAAAGACTGCAACTTTGCAACAAATAAGCAACTTTGAAACAACACACGTTTCCCGCTGGAAGCGTGAGACTTTGCACTCTGCACCCGACGCCCCCGGCTCGACTTGTGGAGAACAAACACCACAGGGAGGACTCCCCGGCGACTGCGAGCCTGTGAGTAGCCAGAGTTGACCCCCCTGACCCCCCACAGCGACGCCTGCAGAGGGAATCCCGAGGCTCCCCCTGACCGCGACTGCCTGCTTCAAAGACCCGACGCCTGGTAAAGACACTGCACCCACAGCCCCCAGGACCTGAAGGATCCGACCTCCAGTGCAGGAGCGACCCCCAGGTGGCCCTCTCCCTTGCCCAGGTGGGGGCTACCCCGAGGAGCCCCCCCCCCTTGCCTGCCTGCATCGCTGAAGAGACCCCTTGGTCTCCCATTGATTTCTATTGCGAACCCGACGCCTGTTTGCGCACTGCACCCGGCTGCCCCTGTGCTGCTGAGGGTGTACTTTTTGTGCTAACTTGTGTCCCCCCCGGTGCCCTACAAAACCCCCCTGGTCTGCCCTCCGAAGACGCGGGTACTTACCTGCTGGCAGACTGGAACCGGGGCACCCCCTTCTCCATTGAAGCCTATGCATTTTGGGCACCACTTTGACCTCTGCACCTGACCGGCCCTGAGCTGCTGGTGTGGTAACTTTGGGGTTGCTCTGAACCCCCAACGGTGGGCTACCTTGGACCCAAACCAGAACCCCGTAGGTGGTTTACTTACCTGCTAAAACTAACAAACACTTACCTCCCCCAGGAACTGTTGAAAATTGCTCTGTCTAGTTTTAAAATAGCTATATGTAATTTATGTGAAAACTGTATATGCTATTTTGCTAATTCAAAGTTCCTAAAGTACCAACCTGAAATACCTTTCATTTGAAGTATTACTTGTAAATCTTGAACCTGTGGTTCTTAAAATAAACTAAGAAAATATATTTTTCTATACAAAAACCTATTGGCCTGGAATTGTCTCTGTGTGTTCCTCATTTATTGCCTGTGTGTGTACAACAAATGCTTAACACTACTCCTTTGATAAGCCTACTGCTCGACCACACTACCACAAAATAGAGCATTAGAATTATCTCTTTTTGCCACTATCTTACCTCTAAGGGGAACCCTTGGACTCTGTGCATGCTATTTCTTACTTTGAAATAGTACATACAGAGCCAACTTCCTACAGCGATGGACACAGGGAGTCACAAGGAGGCCTCCGCAGCACAACAAAACAGAAGTCCCACATTGCAAGAGTTGCAGGACAGGGGCTGATCTTCGAGCTGCAAAGTACTGGAGGTCTTGGCGCCTGAATATCTCCTGGAGGAAGCATAAACAAGCCTTGGCAAGAGCAACAGTCAGGGTGTACAGGGGTTCCAGTCCAGTGGCAGGAGCAGGGGCCCACAGTCTCTCATGTTGGTGAGAAGACAAGCAGGCCCCAAAGGAAACCACAGACCCACCACCTGTGATGTAGAATCTTTCGATGTCTGTGGGACAGCAGACCCCACCAGTCGGTCGATGTCTTGAGGTGCCTGCCAATGCAGGAGAGTGACTCCTTCACTCCAAGGGAGATTCCTTCGTTCTTCCAGGTGCAGAGTCCTTGTGACCCTGAAGGATGCACAGTGTTGGATGTAGCAGAATTCTTGCAGGATCCAGAGAAACAATGTTGCAATGGGAGCCTTCCCACCAGAAGCAGATGGTGTTGGACGTAGCAGAATTCTTGCAGGATCCAGAGAATCAATGTTGCAGTGGGAGCCTTCCCACCAGAAGCAGATGTGCTTTGCTTCCAAAGCAGACCAGAACGGTTCCAGAGGCCAGGAGCAGAAGATGTCTTGCAGAGAGTTCCTTGTAGAGCGTTGCTCGGCGAATCTGAGGACCCACCCACTGGGGAGCCCTTAAGTAACCCTAAAAGGGAGTTGGTCACTCTCTGAAGTGACCCACCTATCAGAGGTGGTCAGGGACGTCATCTACCTGGCCTAACCAGTCAGATGCTCTCAGGGACCTCTTCCCATCTTGTTTTCAAGATGGCATAATCAAGTGGCCACCTGACAGAGCTCTGTGCACCTCCCTAACTAGAGGAGCTGGACGGGGAGGGGGTGGTGTGGTGGTCACTGTCCTGTCCTTTGTGCGGTTTCACACCAGAGCGGGAACTGGGGGTTCCTGAACTGGTGCAAAACTGATTATGCAAGGAGTGCACCAAATGTGCCCTTCAAAGCAGTCTGGTGGCGCTCAGAGGCTACCCCAGCCCTTAAACACCTAATAAACAGGGGGACGAGTTCACACCTCTTCCTTGCAGGAAATCCTTTGTTCTACCTCACCGGCCTGAGCCAGGCTTGCCAGCGTAGGCTGGCAGCTAGACCCTGTAAGGCTGCACAGGCAGAACTGGGGACTTCTCTACGGAACCCCCAGAGTACATGTTATCATGCAACTAGCACTGGAATCAGTGTAGTTGCATGATACCAACATGTTCGATACCAAACATGCCTAGGTTCTGAGGAGCCATTATGTAGTTGGACCACTAGTGTTGATCAGAGTCTTAAATGTCTGCAGAGTCCACTACATACCTTAAGATGGCTTCTCTGCACTTAGAGTCCAGAAAATGGAGCCTGGGGTCTGTAGGGGCACCCTGCTCATGCAGGGGGTTCCCTCACACTAAGGGATATGCACCCTGCCCTTGGGCTGAAGGGCCTACCAGAGGGGTGATTTACGTTGTCTAAGTGCAGTGACAAGGATGTAAGGCAAGTCTGTGGTGAATGCACTATTTCACGTAGGCTGCAATGGCAGGCCTCCAGACACAGTTTGCATGGGCCCCAATTGGTTCCACAATATATGCTACAGCCTGTGAGGGACCGTTGGTGAACTAATGCCCTGGGTACCTAAGTACCATACACTAAGGACTTGCATAGGTGCACCAGTATGCCAATTGTGGGTGTAAAATGTTTACCAGCAACCACATTTAGAAGAGAGAGCACAGACACTGGGGTCCTGGTTAGCCGGTTCCCAGTGTACTACAGTCAAATCACACTGACATTAGGCAAAAAGTGGGGGTAACTATGCTAGAAAGATGGCATTTTACTGCAATACAGATATTGGAAAACTTGGATTACAAGTAAGCAACTTTTTGTTCATTCACATCACATAGGAAGCTCCTGCAGGCAAACCTTGTACAGTGCGAGGAGCTCTGAGGAACCTTTGTTAAACCAAGGTACTTTATTCTTTTGAGTACCGGACATTTTTCTGTAACTTAGTCTGAAAGCATTTCTTTGTGTAAAATGCTTTTGTTTGGTTTGATTTCACATAATTACGTGAGGCAAAGCAGATGGATTTCCAGTATGCCTTTGGATTTCCTTTATGACCAGCATTGTTTTGATCATACTTAATTCTACTGTGCATTTACCATATACCCTTTCATTTTACTCCATCACATTACCACCAGTATTTTCAGTTCACCTACTTTAATCTGCTGACTCGTCCTATGGTCGCCATTGCCCCTACGTTTTTTTCATAGCTCTCTTAGTATAAAACTGAACATTCTTCGCTTTAATTTCTGACCCTGAAACTGGTCCTTTTGAGTATATTCCAGATGTCCTGTTTCTGACCTCATATACTGATTGTCTTCTCTTGATGCATTGCTAATAGGATAGTGTATGCATTTAGTCTATTCTATAGGTATAAAAGATGTTTGAAGCGATCCTACTGTATACGTAATTATGTATATTTATCAGATAGTGTATTTTGTGAATGTTTCATGCTTGGATCTGTAATATTTTTGTGAGTTTCTTTACCCTTTATAATTCTGTAGTAATAAATGAAATTCCGATTACCTTTTTTCCTATTTTGTCAGCACATTGATCAAATTATGAGCACCCATGGGAAACAGATCATGCAAGCAGTAACACTCATTCTTGAAGGCGAGCACAACACAGAGGTCAAGGAGCAGGTCAGTTTTAACTCTTACATGTTGTTTTTATATATAAATAGGGACAATTGATGTACTGTGATCCAAAATAGGCAAAACGATGCAGATTACAGGTTGGGATAAACAGGTGATATATGTAATCTGAGGTGGCCATAAATAAGTCATATTTTTTCCTATATGGCTTGGTCTCACAGTGTCCGTGGCAAGGCTGTGTGTCCATCATTTGGAGGTATGAAGTAGAGTTTTTAATGAGGCTTGTCAGGGGGATTTTTTGAAGTTAAGAGGAAAGTAGGTGAACAACGTTCAATTTTAGGTTTGTACCATGTTAATATCTATAGTGATTTTCCCAAAATAAATTTATGAAAATTTCAACTGACATATTTCACGTGTCATGTCAACTTTTGATTCTGGTGGAAACTTTTGGAAAAATGTCACCACCTGAGATGATGTGCACCAAATGTCCTACATCTTAAGTGTTTCTAGCCCTGGTTTTGTGCACACCCACTTCGAATATTAGGTTTCACATACGATTTTTGAGTATTTGTTAACAATCTGGATTTCGTAATTGAATGATTAAGGATATCATCAAATACCTAAAAGGAGACTTTTCAGCTTGTAACTTTTTTGGATTGATATTTCTAACTGCAAATGCCTTGCCTTTAGAATATCACCAGCACTCCATCAACTTTTTGTTTCAGACTCTAATCAGAGCCGGCCTTTGGAAATGACAATGGAGATGAGGGGATTATTTTCTCCAACATTATGATGATGATAATTTCTACATGGACTTGCAGGAGGCCAGTGGGTTGTACACTTCCCTAGTCACTGTGTTGTGCTCTCCCCTGGATCACCCCCTTTGTCGGGGTATTAAGATGTAGCAAACAAAATAGAGTTTACCCTGCTTAATATTTGTATGAGGGATTGGGGTGACCAGAACATTCAGTCTCAAGAAATGCCGCTTGGACAATAATTAATTTTAAAGTAAATTCAATAGTTAAATGTTAGTCATCCCAAAAAATATATATATTTTCTAGTTTAACTTTATATATAAAGAATATAATATCAAAAGTAATAACAATGATCTATAATATACCCAAAATATACCACACTCATAAGACAAATAAACACCCCATCACACCTTCCTACTAAAAACTTGGACGCGGCACATATTACCACAATAATATTCCCTCTGGCAGGTAAAGTAATGTAAAGATGAGAAAACAAGTGAACCTTGTAATCCTAGCTGTTGGTTCTTTGTAGATCACAATGATAGATGTCTAGGGGCTGACTCTGCTGTCTCATACTCCAGTATGTTTGTGCATGACTCCTTTAGGACTGTTTTTAATCAGATATCGGGACTATGCACATTTGGAAAACATTATATCAGATAACTGAAATACCCTACAAAACTAGACAAGCTGGAAGCCTTGTAAAGCAATACGAACCTGGGATCTAGGAATACAGAGGACCATAATTTTGAAATACTGAGAAGGGTACACTTTTTCAAGTAGATAATCCCTAAGGGCTTTTTTAATTGTCTTAATATGTGCTGTGTTAATGTTTTTTTTTTTTACTCGAAAGGTGTGATGGGGTGTTTGTGTGAATCATGAGTGGGGTAGATAAAGGGTATCTATGTCATTGCTATTTTTTATATTATATTCTTGTTATATAAAATTAAACTAGATAATGTATATACCTGATAGATACTTCTAGTTGCAGATTCCTTACCTTAGAATTTCCCTCAGGCGTCAGTCTGGGTCCCAAGATTTTTCTACGAGCAGTAGCCTTGCGCACAGTTAGGTGGCAGCGGTCGACTCCGCTTCCGTCGTTGACGTCCGTCGTCGGTCGAACATAGGCACCACCCCGGCACGCTGACGTCTGTTCTTTTCTTTCTGCGCCAGCCTATGCGCAGATCCAGAGAAGAGCTACCCTACAGTTGCTTTTTGCCTAACCTTTTTACTTTTTGTAGAAGTTTTTTGACTTAAGATGCCATCTCGTAAGATTAGCTTCAAGTCCTGTGACTCCTGTCACCGCATGATGTCAGTGACGGATCCTCACCTGGTGTGTTTGTGGTGCTTGGAGAGCAACCATGACTCGAAGTTGTGCTCCGACTGCCAGGCCATGAGGGAGCAGTCCCTAAAGCTGCTTGCGGCCTGGCCCCGCATCGCTCTCAGTCGAGAGGAAGGTCCAGAGACAGCTCGCAGAGCCATCCCCACTCTTCCTCATCCCACTCCAAATCGTCGGGTCATTCAGGTAAGAAGTCGTCGAAGAAGCACACGCGGTCTTCGACTTCACCCCATTATTCAGACAACTTGACATGGGACAAGGAGCGTCGTCGCTCCAGGACTCTATCTTTGGACCCTGTTTCTGGGTTGGCTCTGTGCCTCCCCAAGATTCCGGGAGCTAGAGCCACCTCTGCCAGTTACAAGAATTTTACAAGGTCATGTGCCTAATTTTTGGGCAATCCGGCCCTGCCAGGGTGCCTTTGGCTCTGCATGGTCAGAACGGGCCCTTTTAGGTTCTGTGTTGGTGGCTTCAGCCTCAGCTCTTAGGGGCACCTAAGGATCCACCTCTGGATCCAGACCGGCATCGGTTGTACCCTTATGACCTTCCCCGATGACGGGCCTGGCGTTGATGCTCCTGACGTCACCTGGGCCCACGGGTGGCATCAATCCCATAGTCATCGCTGACTCCAACATGGCGCCGTAGCAGCGTAACTCGATGCCGATTCCAAGTTCGGCAAGGACTTTGGCCCCTAGATTGGATGTTGACCCTTATTTCTATAGGTACGACTTCAGTGAGGGTATGGAGGAGTCGCTGGACCCTTTAGAATTTCAGCTTGAAGGTCCTATGGACTGGGCATAGCAAGCTGTGTGGATACCTCCCCTGATGCTTGTATGCTTTCTCCCCCTACCGTGGCTGCAGAAGAGGGAGCATCTTACTCCATGGTGGTGCAGAGAGCAGCCAAGGTCTTGGGCCTCGAGCTGCCATCAGTGGCTGTAAGGACCAACCTCCTGACTGAGGTGCTTCAGCCAACTTTCCAGACCCAGCACCCTACCATGAGAGCTTGGTCATTCAAGTCTCAATGTTCCATGGTGCGTTCCCTTCCGTTCCCCCAGATGGGGAATCAAAGAGGCTGCCCATCTTGGGAAAAAGCTGTTCTCTTCCTCCAGCCTGACACTGCGGTCTGTGAACACTGCATCCCTTTTGGGTCGTTACACCCATACCTTATGGGACACAGTTGCACAAGTGCCGCCGCAGGTCCCGGAGGAGGCCTGGGCCATTCTCTCCCAGGCTGTTGCCAAAGGAGACAATCAGCCAAGTTCACAATCCGATGTGGGCTGGATATGGTGGACTCTCTGGGAAGATTGGTTGCTTTGACTGTGGCCTTGAGGCGCCATGCCTGATTCGGACATCTGGCTTTTCAGGGAATGTTCAATCTACTCTGATGGACATGCCCTTTGATGGCACCCGCCTCTTAGGGAACAAAGCAGACTTTTGCTTCAAGGAATCCCAGGCTACTGCCTGGTCCCTTTGCCTTGCTGCTGCCATTTTCCCCCCTCAGTCTGCTTTTTGCCCCCTTCGTGGCTATGAAAGGGGCACCCAACCATCGCCGTTCCCTGCCAGCCACTGCACATGCTGCTCACCCTCTGCGTGGCCCCCTCTGCTGCAGCCTCCAAGCCTTCCTAATCTGGCTCTTCCCCACCAGGGACCAGTCGGTGACAGGATTCGATATCACCTGCCCCGATGGAACTCCATCATGTCAGACACGTGGGTTTTGCAAATAGTCTGAAGGGGCTACTCCCTCCCCTTCAAGACTACCCCTCCTGCCATGCCACCTTCCTACGATTGGATGATGGAGGATCACCTGGCACTCACCCTCAAGGAGGTTATGGCTCTCTTGACCAAGGGAGCTAGAGAGATGGTCCGTGTGCCAGTAGTAGAGATGGTTATTCCCGCTAGTTTCTGGTTCCCAAAAAGGACAAGGGGCTCCACCCTGTCCTCGACCTCCGGTCCCTCAATCTCCTCCTCAGAAAGGAGAAGTTCAAAATGCTCACTCTGGCTCAGGTCCTTTCTGCCCTGGGTCCTGGAGACTGGATGGCAGCGTTGGACTTGCAGGACACTTACTTCTATGTTTCCATCCTGCCTGGCCACAGATGTTACTTGTGGTTCGTGGTAGGGGACGAGCATTTTCAGTTCACTGTGCTCCCCTTTGGCCTTACCAGCACGCCTCGGGTGTTCACCAAAGTGATAGTGGTGGTTGCAGCTCATCTGCGCAGGGTTAGGGGTTTCAGTCTTCCCCTACCTAGACAACTTGCTGTTGAAGGCTTCCACCTCCAGACTACGGCGGACCTCCTGATTAGCTGGGGTTCATTACAAAAGTGCCGAAGTAACACCTGACTCCCTCTCAGACGCTCCCTTTCATTTGAGCTGTTCTGGACGCAGTGAAGTTTTAGGCCTATCCTCCTGAGCGGCGAGTCCAGGATATTCAGGCTATGATACTGATGTTTCAGCCTCTGTCCTGGGTTTTGGTGAGAATGACTCTAAGGCTGCTGGGCCTCCTGGCCTCCTGCATCCTTCTCGTCACACATGCCAGATGGCATATGCGGGCTCTGCAGTGGGACCTGAAGTTCCAGTGGGCGCATCATAAGGGGAATCTCTCCGCCATGCTCTGGATCTTGGAGGGAACTGTGCAAGATCTGCAGTGGTGGCTTTCGAACCACGATTGGGTCAGAGGCAGATCCTTCTCCCTTCCCCAACCAGATCAGACATTAGTGACAGATGCGTCACTCCTGGGACTGGGTGGCCACATGGGAGAGGCAGAGATCAGAGGCACCACATCACCCTTTTGGAACTCAGGATGATCAGGCTTGCAGTAAAGGCATTCCTTCCGTCTCTCAAAGGGAATGTAGTGCAAGTTTTCATGGACAACACCACTGTCATGTGGTACTGCAACAAGCAAGGTGGGGTGGGGTCGTGGACCCTTTGTCAAGTGCTCTAAACCTCAGGACATGGCTGGAACGTCAGGGCATATCCCTGGTGGTTCAGCATCGGGCAGGCTTTCTGAACGCCAGAGCAGATGAACTCAGCCGTCAGTGCATGGATGAGGACTAATGGTGCCTCCATCCGAAGGTGGGGCAAGGCCTCTTTCAGCAGTGGGGAGAGCCATGGTTAGATCTGTTCGCCTCCTCAGACAATGTGCAGTGTCAGCTGATTGTGCGCTAGAGTTTCCAAAGATGCTTTTCATCTTGAGTGGAACTCAGGCCTCCTATACTCCTTCCTGCCAATACCCCTTCTGCCCAGAGTTCTCAAGAAAATCCAGGGTAACTGGGCCCAAGTAATCCCTGTGGCTCCGGACTGGGCACAAACAGTATGGTATCCCGAGCTTCAGAGCATGGCCATTGATCTTCCACTCAGACTGCTTCTTCAGGAGGATCTTCTGTCACAGCAGCAGGGGACGGTTCGCCACATGAACCCGTCCAGTCTCCACCGCCTCGCATGGAGATTGAGCGACAGCAGTTGAAAGCTTCTGACCTTCAGCCCACAGTCTGCGATGTTGGCCTGGCAGCCAGGCATCCATCCACCAAAATGGTATATGTCTGTCGTTGGAACAAATTTGTGGCATGGTGTACAAACAAGTCTGTTGATCTCCTCTTTGCACCTATTTCTGAAGATTTTTTGTTTGTTTTCTTGATTGCCAGCAGGGCTCTGCTTTTGCCATCCTTAAAGGTTACCTGCCTGCCATCTATGCTTTCCTCAGACTACCTCATTTAAAGCTCCCGTTGTTGGGAGGTTTCTCAAGGGCCTTACCCACATGTTTCCACAAACCCTGTTTGTAATGCCCCAATGGGACTTGGTGCTCACTTTCCTTATGTATGCTCCCTTTGAGCCCCTTTGTAGGAGGCTGGCTCAGTTTATGGTGTACACCTATGGTGTGGCACCCTATGCTGATTCCAGGCAACCCTTGGTGATAGGGTTTAGTTGTCCAGATAGCAAGAACTCTTTAGGGGTAACTGTGGTGAGCAGCTAAACTTATCTAGGAGGAGTGTAAAGCACTTGCTATACCACAGTCATCAGTCAGTTACTGTACACAAGAAAGAACCACACCAAGTGTTGCAAAAATAAAGATTTCTTTATTACAACACTAAAGACTATACTAACATTGGTATATGTCCACTTGGAGATATCTACACACTAAATGTACACTTAGAAACCATCAGAAATAGCATGGGAATACATGGGGTCCCATGGAGGAGAGGGGAACCAAACCATATACTAAGAAAGTGGTATGAGAATGGAAGTGCCCAACCAAGGTAAGTGTGTTAGGATCCCAGGGGCTGGGGGAGTAAGAATATACCAGAGGTAAGTAACTGTAATCCCACAGGTGTCCGGGTGTATTGTTCTTATCGAGCTGGGTGTCCCATAGGCTAACACAGGACCATCATGGTTGGATTTTTATATATTCACAACCCTTCCCAGTGGACCCTGAGGAAACCAGTTGGCACAAGGAAGGATGGAGGTTGCCCCCACCCATGGATACTCAGAAGTACCTTCACCAGGGAGCCCAGGTGCATAGGGGTGAAGTGGCTTCGGAAACCCCTGTTGGAGTCAATGGAAGCCTCAATGATCCTGCTGCTGTTGCGACCTGTACATCAGGTCGGTGGAACCAGAAGGTGGATACCGTACGTGAATATCCTGAAAAAGTAGGGGACAGTATCCAGGCCACTCTGGGATGCCCACGCGGTGCAGGTAGGCAATGCCCACCCACTTGGAAGTGAAGTTCCTGCAGGACGATGAAGAAGTCCAGCTACAGAGTCAAGTAGGATGCAGAAGATACTTTGTTGCCCATGAGCCGTCCCACGTCGGTTGCTGGGGTACAGGAGGGTCAGTGACCAGCAGGACCACCAACAAGTCATGGCAAATGCAAATAGTAGTTGCAAGGTAAATTCTAGGTTTTTGAGGACCAGCAAGGTCCTAGTGACTCAACCATTGGAAGAGAGTCAGGGCAGGCCTTCAGCAGGAAGGAAAGCCAGCCAAAGTCGATGGAGCCCCCATGAGAGAACCACTGGCAACAGGCACCAGGAGTCGCAGGGAGGCCTCAAAAGCACACCAAAACAAGTGTCCCATGTCACAGGAGCTGCAGAGTGGAAGCTGATCTTGGAGTTGCAGAGTGCTGGGGCCTGGAGCTTCTTGGAGCCTGAACATTTCCTTTGAGGAAAAGCAATCAAGCCTTGGCAAGAGCAACAGTTGAGGTGCACAGGGGTTCTGTTCCATTGGATACAGCAGGGGTCCATGGTCTCCCAAGTGGATCAAAATACAAGAGGGACCCGAAGAGGACAACAGAACCACCACCTGTATTGCACAGCCTTTCAATGTCCGTGGAGACATCGGCCAGTCGTCATTGTCTTGCAGTTCCTGCGTATATAGGGGAGTGACTCCTTCACTCACAGGAAGATTCCTTCTTGCTTGCAAACAGAGTCCTTGTGAACCTGGAAAATGCACAGCCACGGATGTTGCAGAAATCTTGCAGGAGCTGGAGAAGCCCTCCCAACTTGATACAGTCTTGTTTCAGTTCCAAAGCAGACCAGCAGCGGTTCCGGAGGCCAGGAGCAGAAGAGTCTTGCAGTTCCTGGTTTAGAGTCTTGCTTGACAAATCTAAGGAGGCCTTCAGTAACTCTGAAAGGGCAATGGTCACTCTCTGGGGTGACCCACCTATTAGAGGGGGTCAGGGATGTAATTTACCTGGCGTAACCAGTCAGATACTCCCAGGGCACTGCCTACCTTGTTTCCAAGATGGCAGAATCAGCCAGCCACCTGGCACAGCTTTGTGCACCTCTGTAAGGAGGGAGCTGAGGTGGTCACTTCCCTGTCCTATGTGTGATTTTGCATCAGAGGGGAAACCGGGGGTTCCTGATCTGGTGCAAACTGGATTATGGAAGGAAGGCACCAAATGTACCCTTCAAAGCAGTCTGGTGGCGCTCAGAGGCCACCCAGCCCCAGCCCAAAAACAGCTACCTGAAAAGCGGAGAGGTGGTCAAACCTCTCCCTTGCAGGAAATCCTATGTTCTGCCTTCTCCTGAGTTAGGCTCACCTGCAGGAGGGCAGAACAGTTTCTGTGGTTGTCAACATTGTGGATTGGCAGTTGCCCTGTAAGGCTGCACAGGCAGAACTGTGGGGGATCCTCTAAGGGACCCCAGAGTACATGGGATTATGCAGCTAGCACTAGGTGTAGTTGCATGAATCCAACATGTTTGAGACCAAACATGCCGAGGTTCGGAGAAGCCTTTATGTAGGTGGACCACTTGTCTTGACTAATGTCCACTACATACCTTAAGATGGGTTCCCCGCACTTACAAAGCCCAGGCACTGGAGTTCTGGTTTGTAGGGGTACCTTGCTCATGTAGGGGTACCGTCACACTTAGGGACATACACCCTGCTCTTGGCCTGAAGGTCTTACCATAGGGGTGACTTAGGGCTTGATTATGCCCTTGGCGGAGGGGATTACTCCATCACAAACATGACAGATATCTCACCCACCGTATTACAAGTTCCATTATATCCTTTGGAACTTTTAATAGGTGGGATGGGATATCCGTCACGTTTGGGACGAAGTAAACACCTCTGCCAAGTTCATAATCCGGCCCTCAGTGTCTAAGTGTTATGACCAGGATATAAGGCAAGCCTTATATCTTAAGTGAAAGGTGTATGCACAATTTCACGCAAGCTGCAATGCCAGGCGTGCAGAAACAGTTTGCATGGGCTCCCAAAGGTGGCACAATACATGCTGCAGTCCATGGGAGTCTCCTGGTGTACCAGTGCCCTGGGTACCTAAGTACCATATACTAGGGAGTTACATAGGTGCACCAGTATACCAATTGTGGGGTGTAAAAGTTTACCAGCAACCAAATTTATAATAGAGAGCACAGTTAGCAGGATCCCTGTGTACTACAGTCAAAACACACTGACATCAGGCAAAAAGTGGGGGTAACCATGTTAGAAAGATGCTACTTTCCTACACCCTTCATAATTGTCCTCCTCACCTTCTCACTTTAAAGACAGCCTTTCTTACTGCCATCACCTCTGCACACAGAGTGAGTGAGCTACAAGCTCTTTTCCTCAAAGCCACCCTTTCTCTCTGTTCATCCTGATGAACTGGTGCTTCGTACCAGAGCTTCTTTCCTGTCTAAAGTAGTCACGCCCTTTTATGAAGGCCAATCTGTTACCTTGCCTACTTTTGATTCTGCCCCGTATCCTTCTCATGAAGAGGAGAGACTCCACTGTCTGGATCCAAAAAGAGCATTGGCGTTCTACCTCAGTCGTACCAAAGACTTCCGGGCGGGCGATCAGCTCTTTGTTACGTGGGTGCAAAGAAAGGACGCATAGTGCAGAAATGAACCATCTCATGATGGGTTGTTCTCTGCATCAAAATGTACTATGCTTTGGCTAAGAAGCAACCCCGTGAGGCTTTATGTGCTCCACCAGAGCAACTGCTACAACCACTCCGTTAGCACACAGAGTTCCAGTCCTGGACATCTGACAGGCAAAAACATGGGCGTCTGCACACATTCACAAAACACTACTGCCTGGACAGTCGGGTCTGCAGGGACAGCTATTTTGGCCATTTGGTCCTGCAGGACTTCCTAGAATGATCCTGGTTCGCAGACCCTCTTGCAGGGATGGTATTTGCTTTGGTATCTATTGTAAGGTAAGGAATGAGCAACTAGAAGTCTCTATCATATGAACAAGTTACTTAACTTCGGTAGCAAATTATCTTATCTGGTAGAGACATATTCTAGTTGCAGATTCCCTATCTAGTCACCCATTCTCCCCGCTCTGCGAACTGATTTCTAGCGACAGGGACATCTCTTTGAGGGACGTAGTTCAGGCGCAGCAGTTTGTGTTCTTCATGGCTATGTGCTTTTGGGATGGAAAGTCGTGAAAAGAAACTGACCTCAGCGTGCCGGAGTGGCGCCTATATACGACCACGATATCATCACGGCAACCCCAACGCCAACGACTGATGCGGAGTCGACCAACAGCACCTTATGGCACGCAAGGGTACTGCTCGAAGAAAAATCTCTGAATCCAGTCTGACGCCTGTGTGGGGAAAGTCTAAGGTAAGGAATTTGCATCTAGAATATGTCTAGAGAATGCCAGAGAATTTGTTACCGAAGGTAAGTAACTTGTTCTTCCAGTGATGAGGTATAGTGACTCCTTCTTGCTGGTAATGCGCATGGGCACCGACTCCATTGTTGGATTGTTTTCTTCTGCCTTCGGATCCGATTGTGTTTTCACCGAACGCCGGATCTAGACTGTCTTTTAGGACTCTTCCATTCAGGATACCTTCCAGTCTGTCTGGATTGTCTTTCAAACATGTATTTCCTATCTTCTGTGTTCCAGGACTGAAGAAACTATCCGTTGGATCGACTCCAATAGAGGCCTTTTGGGCTGCCATTTTCTTGATTCCAACTACACGAGAATGAAATTCTGAGGGAAGAGCCATCTTTCAGTTTCTGTCTAAAGTCCCACTCGAAGTTCCCATGGACCGACCAGAAACAAGGTTTGCAACCTCTGTTTGTTACCGGAACATAGAGAGGAGGACTGCCAGGCTTGCCAGTCTTTTTGATCTAACAAGACCTTGCGAGATCGAAGAGCCAGTCATCGCGAAATGCAGCGAAATTTCGGACTCCAAGATACCTTGTCCGAACCGGAACAGGAACTTCAAGAGGCCTGAGCTGCTGAGGAAGAGGCCTTTTCCCTCGAGCATTTGGACTCTAAGGTGGACCCAATCCTCAAGATGCATAACCTTCCTCCAGCTGAACCAACTGTGAGTAAAAGCCCCCCTGCTCAAACCAAAAGATCCTCTACCACAGAAGCAAAAGCTACTGGGCCGCCATTGCCTTTGGGCCACTGAAAAACTCACTCAGACGCTCCACCACTGAGCTCGGCTCCGTAAAGTAAGACTAGGTTTTCCTCTTCGATATTGAACTGAACACCTCCAGCCTCAGCACCAAAAGCTTCTGGTTTCCACTCGGCACTGGCTGCTTCTGCACCAAAGAAATCTCTGCCCTCCTTGGCAGAGACAGTTTCAGGATCGAAACTCAACAGCGCCTTGGTGCCAAAAAGACTAAAGGTCACCAAAGCCTTAGAGCTGACTGCTTCCACTGAGCATGTTCTCCACAGAATGAAGCAACCGCTCCATACCAAGCAATCCCAGCTTCATAATCAACCCCCAAGTGTGACATGTCTTGGCAAAGGCTGTTACCACCACACCTTCTAAACGGCAGCTTTTTTTTGAGGAGGCTATCAACTCTCCAATGCCTTATACCAAGCACAAGAAAGTGAATAGAAACTCGACATACACCCACCTCTGCCTACATCACCCCCAATCTCACCACCACTACCTACCCCCTCATCTCCTCCCTCTTATCTCCTCTGACCCTCTTGACACCACAGAGCTCCCCTCACTCTTTTAATGACACCCATGATACAGGGGATGATAATTGTGCCTTTTCCTGCAGACACAGACCCATGGTCTTAGTATGATAGTGACCGATACACTGACCTTGATGTCTATCCAGCTAGACTATCCCCACTGGATGATACTACTTCCTTTCAGGAACTTTTTGGGAGGGTAGCCACTTAACATCAGGTGCCCCTAGACAAAGTACCAATCCAGGACGATTTTCTTTTCGAAACACTGACTACATCTCATAAAGCCACACAATATCTACCCTTGCTTAAGGACATGGTGAGGCATGCAGAGGTTATTTTAAATGATCCTGATAGGGCATGTTTAATCACTCCGCTGTAGAAAAGAAGTATAAAGTTTCCCCTTCAGATGCAGTTTTTATTAAAGGTCAGATATCTCCAGATTCTCTGGTGGTCTCTTACGCCAGAAAAAGAGCCAACACTCAAGCTGCTACTGATGCTCCGCCTCCTGACAAGGAGAGGAAGCTCATTGACACCTCTGGCAAGAGCTGCTCAAGCAGCCAACCATTGGTGCATGGCCAGTGAGCGAAATGTAGGACCTGCTCCAATACCTCCCAGAGGAGCACAGGAAAAGAACAAGATTGTTAGTGAAGGACAGCTTATATCAAAACCTCCATTTACTGTGCCTTGGACTCTGCGGACACAGCCGCAAAAGGCATAAATACTAGAGTCCTCTTATGCTGGCATGCGTGGCTTTAAACAAGAGGTACAACAAACAATCTAAATGAAATGTACCTTTTGATAAAGAGCACCTTTGCGGCCCGCGGGTCGATCAGGCACTCAAAAAGATAACAAAAGATAATAAAGTGGCTGAGTTGATGGGATCCAACATGGTTACTGCCCGGAGCTCAATTCCACACCTTCAATATCATCTCTCCCCCCCCCCCCCCAACACACACACACACACACATACATCCATCCTCTCCCCTCGTGCTCACAAGCTTTCAACAGACTGTATTAATCTGCTCAAACAGGAGGTGCAGGTCCTACTAGCCAAACAAGCGATAGAACCAGTTCCACCACACCAACAAGGAACAGGGGTATATTCACTATACTTTCTCATCCCCAAAAAGGACGGCTCCTTAAGTCCTATTCTAGATCTCAGACCTTTAAATCATTACATCCTATCAGAAAATTTTCCCATAGTCACGCTTCAAGGCGTGAGCCCACTACTTCAACAAGGCGACTTTCTCTCACCACTAGATTTAAAGGATGCCTTCTTTCACATTCCTATACACCCAGCACATTGCGAATACCTAACATTTGTGATAGCAGGACAACATTACCAATTCAAAGTACTCACCTTCGGGGTCACAACGGCCCATGAGTGTTCACAAAATGCCTAGCAGGTGTCGCAACTCATCTGCGCAGGCAACAGATTCATGTCTTCCCATACCTGGATGACTGGCTCATCAAAGCCAGTACCCTCACACCATATTTGCATCATATTCCTATCACCACAGACTTGCTTCATCAACCTGGTTTCACTATCAGTATCCAAAAGTCATACTGGAATCTGCACCAGATCCAGCTCTGTCTAGAGGCCATTCTTTACACACATTTGGGACTAGCCTAACCGAATACAGCAAGGATGCAAAACTTTCAGACACAACCCATTCACCAAGTCACAGTATGTGTCTTGAGACTTCTAGGCATGATGACCTCTTGCATTGCCATTGTGCCACATTCCCGTCTTCACATGCACCCGTTGCAAGATTGTTTCTCATGCAAATGGTCTCAGACACAAAGTCGTTTAGAGGATCTAGTGTTGGTAGACAGCTGCACCCATCACTGTCTGCGGTGGTGGAACAAAATCAATCAGCCGCACCCATTGCTCTCTGCAGTGGTGGAACAAAACCAATCTCTTAAAGGGGCGGCCTTTCCTGTACCCTGTTCCACAGGGTCATTATGACAACGGACAACTCTGAGACGGGTGGGGCGCTCACCTTCAGGATCTCTCAGTCCAGGTGTAGGAAAGTACCCCCTTTTTGGCACAGTTACCCACACTTTTTGCCTCCTGTCAGTATGCTTTGACTGTTTTCACTGGGATCCTGCTAACCAGGACCCTAGTGATTGTGCTCTCTCCCTCTTGGTTGCTTTGGACTTTGTATACCCCACAATTGGCATACTGGTGCCCCCATATAATTCCCAAGTATATAGTACTTAGGTACCCAGGGCATTGGGGCACCAGGAGTTCTCCATGGGCTGCAGCATGTATTGTGCCACCCATTGGAGCCCATGGCAACTGTCTCTGCAGGCTTGCCATTGTAGGCTGCGTGAAAAGAGGCATGCACCCTTTCACTACAGGTCACTACACCAGGTCACAGTAAGTCACCCCTATGATAGGCCTTCCTAGCCCAGAGGGCAGGGTGCAGTTACCTCCGTGTGAGGGCACCCCTGCATGAGCAGAGTTGCCCCTAAGAACTTCGGCCCCATTGCACTGGACTTCATGAGTGTGGGGACATCATTTTATGCGTGTACTGGACATAGATCACTACCTATGTCCAGCTACATAATGGTAACTCAGAACATGGGCATGTTTGGTATCAAACATGTCGGAATCATACCCCAATAGTGTTTCCAGTATGGGTTGTATGATTCCATGCTTTCTGGGGGTCCTTAGAGGACCCCCAGCTTTTTGCTCCCACTAGTCTTCTGGGGTGTTAAGGGCAGCCAGTGCTGCTGCCACCCCTGAGATGGGTTTCTGCCCTTGTGCTGCTTGACCAGCTCCAGGCAGAGGAAGGCAGAACAGAGGATTTCCTGTGGGAGAGGGAGGTAACACCCTCTCCCTTGGAAATAGGTGTTAAAAGGCTTGAGAGGGGTAGCCTCCCCAAGCCACCGGTATGCTTTGCAGGGCACATATGGTTCCCTCCTTGCATAAACCGGTTTGCACCAGTCCAGGGACCCCAGTCCCTGCTCTGTCACAAAACTGGACAAAGGAAAGGGGGAGTGACCACTCCCCTGTCCATCACCACTCTAGGGGTGGTGCCCAGAGCTCCTCCTGGGGGCTACTTGATAATTCCATCTTGAATCCAAGGTGGGCAGAGGCCCCCTGGGAGCATCTGACTGGCCAGGTCAGGTAGGTGATGTCACATTTCCCTCCTGATAGTTGGTCACCCTGCTAGGTGATCAATCCCCCTTCCTGGACATTGTCTCCCTCTCGGGAGGGTCCTCGGATTCGATGTGCAAGATTCCAGTAGGACTCCTCTGCAATGTTTATTTCATCTTCTGGCCACTGGGACTGCAACTGGAGCCTCCAGGAACCGACAATCTGCAACTACAGCAACAACTCTGCTCTGCAACATCGTTTCTCCGGCTTCTTCCGGCAACTGTAACATTTTCCTGGTTGTGCATCCTCTGAGGGTGGTGAGTCTTCAGCCTGCACAAGAGGTAAGAAGGAATCTTCCTTGGAGTGAAGGAGTCACTCTCCTGCATCTGCAGGCACCAACTGCAACAACGACCGGCTGCGTGGATCTGCTCTCCCCCGGAAGTGTGTGGATCCTGCATCATAGGTGGTGGTCTGAAGTGGTCCCCTTGGTCCTCTCTACCAGCTGTCCATTTTGGGAGACGGTAAGCCCTTGCCTCTCCTTGCAGGACAGTACCCCCGGGCACCGCAACTCTTGCAGCTACCAAGGCTGTTTGCTCCTCCTCCAAGGGACCTTCAGGCTCCATGTAGCCCCGGCCCCCAACACTACTTCCTGCAAAGCACAGTCTCCTGCCTGCTGCTCCAGCGCCGTGTGACTCCTCTTCAGGTGTGCTGAATGGGCCTCACTGCGACTCCTGTGCCTGCGGCCAGTGGGTTTCTGTGGGGGCTGCCTCCTCTTCTTGTGACTCTCCGAGCTGCTGAGGGTCACCTAGGACTCCTCTCATTGGGTTGAGACCCTGGACCCTGCTGGTCCTCTTCAGCCTTGCAAACCTTCTTCTCCATCTCTTGCATTTGCCAAGGCTTGTTGGAGGTTTTCCAGCACCACTAACTGACAGCATCTCGACCGCTGATGTGGGACATCATTTGCATCACTCCTGGGACTTCTCTTCATCTCCTGTGCTGCACTGCTGACCTGCGTCCACTGTCGACCTGGCCCTGCATCCACAGAAGGGTGGGTAGTGGCTCCTGCCACAACCGGACACTCCATTACGATCTGGACTTGATCCCCTTCCTTTGCAGGTCCTCTTCTGTCAGGATCCACCTTTGGGTTCTTTCAGTCTTGGTTGGGTCTTGCATACTCCTTTTCCAAAGTCCTCCTGTTAGTTTTGGGGAAAACCAGGTACTTAACTCTGCCATTCTGGTAGCTGTGGGTAAAAAAAAAAAGAAAAAAAGTTTATAAAGCGCGCTACTCACCTGTGAGGGTCTCAAGGCGCTTTGGGGGGGGGGGGGGGTAGGGGGTGCAGGAGGGTCACTGTTCGAACAGCCATGTTTTGAGGTTCTTTCTGAAGAGCAGGAGGTCTTTGGTTTTGCGGAGGTTGGTGGGGAAGGAGTCCCAGGTTTTGGGGGTGAGGTAGGAGAAGGATCTGCCTCCTGTGGTGGTGCATGGGATGCAGGGGACTGTGGCTAGGGCGAGGTTGGCTGATCGGAGGTTGCGGGTGGGAGTGTGAAAGTTTACTCTTTTGTTGAGGTATGTAGGGCTGGTGTTGTGGAGGAATTTGTGTGCGTGGATGAGGATCTTGAATGTGATTCTCTTGTTTATGGGGAGCCAGTGAAGGGTTTTGAGGTGTGGTGAGATTCGTTCGTGGCGGGGGAGACCAAGGACAAGGCGCGCAGCTGTGTTCTGAATTCTCTGGAGTTTGCGTGTGAGTTTGAGTGTGGTGCCGGTGTAGAGGGCGTTACCGTAGTCTAGTCTGCTGCTGATGAGTGCATGGGTGACTGTCTTCCTGTCTCTGGGGGAATCCATTTGAAGGATTTTTTTTAGAGTGCTGAGTAAGCAGGTGGAGGTAAGAGCATTGATTTGCTGTGTCATGGAGAGGGAGGGGTCCAGGATGATGCCGAGGTTGCGTGCGTGGTTTGCGGGGGTGGGCGCGGATTCAAGGGCGGTGGGCCACCAGGAGTCGTCCCATATGGTTTTGTTGGGGCCGAAGATGATGATCTCGGTTTTGTTGGAGTTAAGCTTGAGGTGGTTAGTTGTCATCCAGTTGGCGGTGTCGAGGAGAGCTGTGTGTAGGTTGGTTTTGGCAGTGGTGGGGTTGCGGGTGAGGGAGAGGATGAGTTGGGTGTCATCTGCGTAGGAGAGGATAGTGATTCCGTGTGATCGGAGGATGTTGGCTAGGGGGATCATGTAAATGTTGAAGAGAGTGGGGCTGAGAGAGGACCCTTGGGGGACTCCGCAGATGATCTTGGTGGTGGTGGAGTGGAAAGGTGGGAGACGGACTCTCTGGGTCCGGTCAGTGAGGAAGGAGGTGAGCCAGTCTAAGGCTTTGTGGCAAATTCCTATGTTGTGGAGGCGTGTGCGGAGTGTGTGGTGGCAGACAGTGTCAAAGGCTGCGGAGAGGTCTAGGAGGATGAGTGCGACGGTCTTGCCTTTGTCGACTTTGGTCCTAATGTCGTCAGTGCATGCGATGAGGGCGGTTTCCGTGCTATTGTTCTTGTGGAACCCGGATTGAGAGGGGTCAAGAATGTTGTTTTCTTTGAGGTAGTGGGATAGGCGGGTGTTGACTAGTTTCTCGGCGACCTTGGCGGGGAAGGGGAGGAGGGAGATGGGGCGATAGTTGGAGAGGATCTCTGGGTCGGCTTTGTTTTGTTTTAGGAGAGCAGTGATTTCCGCGTGCTTCCAGGGGTCTGGGTAGGTGGTGGAGTCCAAGGAGGAGTTGATCATGTTGCGGAGTATGGGGGCGATGGTTGGGCTGGCTTTGTTGTAGATGCGATTTGGGCAGGGGTTGGTGGGGGATCCGGAGCGGATGGAGTTCATGTTTGTTTCGGTTTCTTCGTGTGTGGTGGGGGCCCAGGTGGTGAGTGTGGTGGGGGGATCATGAGTGGGGGTTGAGTTGGGTGAGTGAGGGGTATGTGGGGTGGGTGGGTGGGTGTGGTGTGAAGCTGTTGTGGATGTCCAGGATTTTGTGGTGGAAGTGGTTGGAGAGGGAGTCACATAGGGGCTGTGTGTGTGAAGGGTCTATGTTGCTGGCTTTTGGTTTGGCTAGTTCATTAATGATGGTGAAGAGTTCTTTGCTGTTTTGATAGTTGTTGTCAAGGCGTGTCTTGTAGTGGTCACTTTTGGCGGTGTGTATGAGTTGGTGATGTGTGCGAATGGTGGCTTTGAGGGTGGAGAAGTTGGTTGTAGAGGGTTCTTCTCGCCATACTTTCTCCGCTTGGTGGCATTTGCGCTTGGAGTCTTGGAGTTCGGGGGTGAACCATGGGGCGTTCTTGATGTTGCCGGTGGCGATGTGATTTCTGAGGGGGGCTAGTGTGTCTGCGCAGGTGGTGATCCATTTAGAGAGGTTGTGGGCTCCTGTGTTGGTGTCGTTGGTGTGGGGGTGGGGGGGTTGTGAGCCAGTTGGGAGTTCAGGTGTTCTGTGGGGATCTTGTCCCACATGCGGCAGGGTGTGGTGTGTTGATGGTGGTGTGCGCGGGGTTTGGCGAAGCAGAAGTGGATGCAGTGGTGGTCAGTCCAGAGGAGTTCGGTGGTGTGGGTGTAGGCTATGTGTTGGCTTGAGGTGAAAATTGCGTCAAGCGTGTGTCCTGCTGAGTGGGTGGGTGCGGTGACCAGTTGTTTGAGTCCGAGGTTGGTGAGGTTGTCTATGAAGGATGAAGAGTTGTGGTCTTGTAGGTTCTCCAAGTGAAAGTTGAAATCACTGAGGAGGATGTAGTCTGTGGAGGTGAGGGCGTGCGAGCTGATGGTGTCGGCGATGGTGTCGCAGAAGGCGGGGCATGGTCCTGGTGGCCTGTAGATTAGTGTACCTCTGAGGGTGGAGTTGTTGTTAATGTGGATTAGGAAGTGCATGTGTTCTGTGTTGTCAATAGTGTCTTTGGAGCTGGTGGTGACTTTGATGGTGTCCCTCTGTAGGATGGCGATGCCACCCCCTGGCCTGTTGAGGCATTCTTTACGTTGGAGTTTGTATCCCTTGGGGGTGGCGATGGCTTTGTCGGGTTCTGAGGAGGGGTTGATCACTCTGGTACTCACCTCTTGGGGTTACTAGCTCCTTCAGTTGCCTTCTACTGATTCCACTTCCTTAGGTAAGGGACTGCATTTTACATTCCACTTTTTTAGTTTATGGTTTGGCCCTCCCCTAGGGTCCTCACTGTTTACCTATACTTTTGCCAATGCTTATTGCTTTCTATGCTCTGTACGGATTGCTAAGGTGTATATAAAAGTGTGTTTACTTACCTCCGGTTGGGGGATTTCCTATTTAGTATTCTAGTATTTGTGTTACCCTAATAAAGTACTTTTATGTGTGAGAGTGCTGTATGACTATAGTAGTATTGCATAGCTTTGCATGTCTCCTAGATAAATCTCTTGGCTGCTCATCCACAGCTACCTCTAGAGAGTCCTGGCTTCATACACACTGCCTACACTTCACTAATAGGGGATACCTGGACCTGGTATAAGGTGATAACGCCATTGGTGATCACCACACACCAGGCCAGCTTCCTACACCAGGGTCTCTGGAGTCACACACAAGGAACTTTGCACATCAGTTATCTAGAGCCTCTAGCTGTTCACTTAGCGCTTAAAGTGTTCATAAGGTAGTCCTCATATGCACAGAGAACATGACAGTCGTACTGTTTGCAAAAACGGGGTGGGGGAAACACACTCTGCAGCTGTCTGTTCTTTCACAAACAATTTGGCACTTGATCATTCGTCAGATTTACCTGTTTGTGGAACACCTCCCAGGAATACACAATAATTTTGCTGACCTCCTCAGCAGGATGTGGCAACAACCCTTGAGTCCTGCTTCTCTATTTCCAAACGTGGGTATTTTCAGTCGTAGACCTATTTGCAACAAAAGAAAACACAGAACGCCTCCTGATTCCCACACCTCAGTCCAAGGGCAATGCTCTGTGGATGAACTGGTCAGGGATATTTGCTTACACTTTTCCACCTCTCACTCTCCTTCCGTATCTCGTTGGAAGCTCAGGCGAACGTCTTTCACGTTGATTGTAATGGCTCCCACATGAGCCAGACAGGCATGGTTTACCACTCTGCTGGAACTATCAGTGTTTCCTCATGAGAAGCTTCTCCTAAACCTGGACTTTCTTACTCAGAACCATGGTCAAATCAGGCACCCAAATCCCAGGAAATTGAATCTTGCAATTTGCTCCTGAAGTCAGCGTTTGGACACCTAAACCTACCTCAAAAATGTATGAATATTCGTAAAGAGGCACGTAAACCTACTTCTAGAACATGCTATGCAGCAAAGTGGAAACATTTGTTCTGCTACTGCCTATCGAAACAATGGGACGCCTTCAAAGTGTCAGTGGAGAATATTCTTTTATATTTTCTTCATTTGTAGAAAGCATATTTAGCATATGCTTCCATAAGGTTACATTTTGAAGCCATAGCTGCTTACCTTCAAAACAGACCACATTCTTCTCTTTTTTAAACCCCAGTCATTAAAGCTTTTATGGAAGGACTTAAGAGTAATTCCACCAAGGCTAACTCCGGTACCTTCTTGGAACTTTAATGTTGTCCTCGCTAGACACATGGGCCCTCCATCTGAACCTCTACACTCATGTCCTTTACATTTTCTATCTGGAAAGTGGCATTTATAATTTCAACCACTTCCCTTAGACATGTAAGTGTGCTCTAGGCATTAACCTTGCAAGAACCTTTTTCCAAATACACAAGGACAAAGGAGTTCTTTGCACCGATCTACTTTTTTTTTTTTTTAACCATAGGTGGTATCTCAATTTAATGTGAATCAAACTATTGAATTGCCAGTCTTTTTTTCGCACCCTAATTCTGTTGCTGAAAGAGCCCTCCACGCATTAAATGTGAAAAGATCGCTTTTGTTCTATATTGATAGAAGTAAAACAATTAGAAGAATGAAACAACTTTTTGTTGCCTTCTCTACCACACATAAAGGCAATCCTATCATTAAATCCAGTATAGCAAGACGAATTCTCAAATGTATCCAAACTTGCTATGCCAAAGCCAAAAGGCCACTACCTATTCCCCCTAGAGCACAATCCACTTGTGAAAAAGGAGCATCTATGGCCTTTTTAGGTAACATTCCCATAGCTGACATTTGTAAGGTATCTACATGATCTACACCACATACTTGTCCCTAAACATTATTGTGTGGATGTTTTAGCACACCAACAAGCTTATGTAGTTCAAGCAGTGCTACGTACATTTTTCCAGACCACTGTAACACCGACAGGTTAGCCACCGCTTTGGAGAGGCACTGCTTTAGAGTCTTATGTAGAGTATGTGTATATACAGCCACACACACACCATAAAACTGAAAATGGTACTTATCCAGTAAGCTTATGTTTGTGGCATGTAGTGCTGTAGATTTACATGTGCCCACCCGCCTCACTGGACACCGGTGGCTGTTGCAGTCCTTTCCTAATACTCACACTCATGGTAATTTCATCCGTATTACCTTTATACGACACTCCATTCTCACCCGCCTGCTGGAAAACAATATAACAATGGAGCCCATGCACATTACCAGCAAGAGGAGTCACTGCTATACCTCGTGACCTGAAAGAGTTTTCGAAGAAAACCAACTTGCGACCTTCCGGACCCAAAACTAGAAAGCAGAAGTATGCAGAGCATGTGAATCTACAGCACTACATGCCACAAACAGATTCTTGCTGGGTAAGTAACATTATTGATATATACACACACACACTGAAAAAAAACAAAGGTTGAAGGGACATTATAGTAAGGTTTAGATTTTACACACACAACTATAGAAATTCAGCTGTTATAGTTAGTTATTTCAAGTAAAATAACTCGTGCCCTAAGGCAGCTATAACTCGCACCCTCGCCATGCAGTTTTCTCATCAATATTTTTAATGCACATGTTACAGTGATGACAGAAGATGTCATGAGTGATGTAATTTTTGGGGTAATTAGTGCATGGTGAGGGGGCATGTAATAGTTACCTTACGGCACAAAGAAAATGCTTTTTCCTATTGAAACCCAGACCTGACCATAACTACCCTGTGGCGATCGCACTGAGTAATATATATTTATTGTGTGTGTGTGTGTGTGTGTATATATATATATATAAATACAATAAATTGACACTAGTGGCTATATATATATGTTCGATGGCATGTGTAGCTGCAGATACACATGCTTTGCACATCCCGCCATCTAGTGTTGGGCTCGGAGTGTTACAAGTTGTTTTTCTTCGAAGAAGTCTTTTTCGAGTCACAAGATCGAGGGACTCCTACCCTTTCGGCTCCATTGCGCATGGGCGTCGACTCCATCTTAGATTGTTTTTTTTCCGCCATCGGGTTCGGACGTGTTCCTTTTCGCTCCGTGTTTCGGTTCGGAAAGATAGTTAGAATCTCAGAAAATTTGATGGTATTGTTTGCGTTCGGTATCGGGTTAGTTACAACAGATCGACACTGACTTTTGAAGAGCTCCGGTGGCCCTTCGGGGTTTTTTCGATCCCCCGTCGGGGCCTGGTCGGCCGACCACGTGTCTCTTCAAGGCTGATGGAACGGACCCCATTCCGCTTCTGCCCCAAATGCCACAACAAGTATCCGTATACAGATCAGCACCTGGTCTGTAACTTGTGTTTGTCTCCAGAACACAAAGAAGATACTTGTGAAGCCTGTCGAGCGTTTCGGTCGAGGAAGACACTGAGAGACCGAAGAGCAAGAAGACTGCAAATGGTGTCAGCGCCGACAGGACAAACACGCTTGGAGGAGGAAGAAGAAACCTTTTCCATCCAGGACTCGGACTCGGAAGAGCTCGATCCCGAAGAGATGCCTAAAACCGTGAGTAAGACGTCGACACACAAAACTCACGAGAAGACCACAAAAGCCCAGGGGACGCCACCGCCAGCAGGCCATGGCTTAACCTGAAAAATAGGTGACCGACCATCAGCACCGAAAAAGGGCACGCATGTGTCGAAGTCATCCGACTCCGGTCGAGATACCGGCACACAGCAAACTTGAGCCCGAGACAGCGGGTCCGAGCAAGTTCGGCACCGAGAGAGCGGCACCGAAACAAGTCGGCACCGAGAGAGCGGGACGCCGAAAACAAAGAAGGTGTCGTCGGAGCCGAAAAAGGCTACCGAAAAGGTTTCTATTCCGAAACATCCAGCCTCTGAACCGAAATCAGGTTCCTGCACAGAGGAACAGGGACTGTCCTCCCAAATGCAAGGACATAAGTTCGGACAAGAACTACAGTCAATGGAGCCAGACTACACCCAGAGAAGGCTCCACATCCAAAAGGACACAGGGAAGATAAGTACTCTTCCCCCAATTAGGATGAAAAGAAGACTTGCCTTTCAAGAAAAGGACAAACAGCCACAGGCAAAGGTGGCAAAACAAACAACACCGCCACCATCCCCACCACCATCAACGCACACATCACCGGTAGCCACTCCACCACTGATGCAATCCCCAACTCATACAGGAATGAGTCAGGATGATCCCGACACAAGGGATCTTTATGATGCGCCAGTGTCAGATAACAGCCCAGACTGTTACCCAGCGAGGCCGTCGCCACCTGAGGACAGTACAGCTTACACACAGGTGGAGTCAAGAGCAGCTGCATTTCATAACCTTACCTTGCACGCAGAACCTATTGAGGATGACTTTTTGTTTAATACACTATCCTCCACTCATAGCCAATATCAAAGCTTACCTATGCTACCCGGAATGCTAAAACACTCCAAACAGGTGTTTCAGGAGCCTGTGAAGGGCAGGGCCATAACTCCAAGAGTAGAAAAAAAGTACAAGCCACTGCCAACAGACCCTGTATATATCACGCAGCAATTAACACCAGACTCTGTGGTAGTAGGGGCAGCTCGCAAGAGAGCAAACTCTCACACCTCAGGAGACGCTCCACCTCCAGACAAGGAGAGTCGCAAGTTCGACGCTGTTGGGAAAAGGGTTGCAGCACAAGCTGCCAACCAATGGCGTATTGCCAACTCACAGGCACTGCTGGCAAGATATGATTGGGCTCATTGGGACGAAATGCAACATTTCATTGAACACTTACCCAAGGAGTTCCAGAACAGGGCACAACAAGTGGTGGAAGAAGGACAAAGTATCTCAAATAATCAGATACGATCAGCAATGGATGCAGCAGATACAGCTGCTAGGACAGTAAATACAGCAGTAACCATAAGGAGACACGCATGGTTGCGTACGTCAGGATTCAAGCCGGAAATACAACAAGCCGTGCTTAATATGCCTTTTAACGGACAGCAGTTGTTTGGGCCGGAGGTGGACACTGCTATCGAAAAACGTAAAAAAGACACTGATACGGCCAAAGCCATGGGCGCACTCTACTCCCCACAGAGCAGAGGCACATTTCGCAAAACTCAGTTTAGAGGGGGGTTTCGAGGACAAACTATAGAACCCACAACCTCACAAACAAGGCCCACTTATCAGAGCCAATATCAGCGGGGAAGTTTTCGGGGACAATATAGAGGGGGACAATTCCAAAAGAGTAGAGGAAAGTTCCAAAGTCCCAAAACTCCTCAAAACAAGCAGTGACTTCCAAGTCACAAATCCCCAACACCTAACACCTGTGGGGGGAAGACTAACCAAGTTTTACAAACATTGGGAGGAAATAACTACAGACACTTGGGTCCTAGCAATTATACAGCATGGTTATTGCATAGAATTTCACAAATTCCCTCCAAACGTCCCACCGAAAACACACAATATGTCAAAACAACACATGGATCTTCTAGGACTAGAGGTCCAAACGTTGCTACAAAAAGGAGCAATAGAATTGGTACCAATTCAACAGAAAAGAACAGGAGTTTACTCTCTGTACTTTCTCATACCCAAAAAGGACAAGACTCTAAGACCCATATTAGATCTCAGAACATTAAATACCTACATCAAATCAGATCACTTTCAGATGGTGACATTACAGGACGTAATCCCACTGCTCAAACAACAAGACTACATGACAACACTAGACCTAAAGGATGCATACTTCCATATACCGATACATCCTTCACACAGAAAGTACTTAAGGTTTGTATTCCAAGGGGTACATTACCAATTCAAAGTGTTGCCATTCGGGATAACAACTGCGCCAAGAGTTTTTACAAAATGCCTGGCAGTAGTAGCTGCTCATATCAGAAGGCAGCAAATACATGTGTTCCCGTACCTAGACGATTGGTTAATCAAAACCAACACGCAAGAACGGTGTTCACAACACACAAAGTATGTCATAGAAACCCTCCACAAACTAGGTTTCTCACTCAACTACACAAAGTCACACCTTCAGCCGTGTCAAACACAGCAATACTTAGGGGCGACAATCAACACAACAAAAGGGATTGCCACTCCCAAGTCCGCAAAGGGTACAGGCATTTCACAATGTAATACAGGCCATGTATCCAAAACAAAAGATACAAGTCAAGATGGTGAGGAAACTACTAGGCATGATGTCCTCATGCATAGCCATTGTCCCAAACGCAAGATTGCACATGCGGCCCTTACAACAGTGCCTAGCATCACAATGGTCACAGGCACAGGGTCAACTTCTAGATCTAGTGTTGATAGACCGCCAAACATACACCTCGCTTCAATGGTGGAACAATATAAATTTAAACCAAGGGCGGCCTTTTCAAGACCCAGTGCCTTAATACGTAATAACGACAGATGCCTCCATGATAGGGTGGGGAGCACACCTCAACCAACACAGCATCCAAGGACAATGGGACACTCAGCAGAGACAGTTTCACATAAATCACTTAGAACTACTGGCAGTGTTTCTAGCGTTGAAAGAATTTCAACCTATAATAAGACACAAACACATTCTTGTCAAAACAGACAACATGACAACGATGTATTATCTGAACAAACAAGGAGGAACACACTCAACACAGTTGTGTCTCCTGGCACAAAGAATATGGCATTGGGCGATTCACAACCGCATTTGCCTAATAGCACAGTATATTCCAGGGATTCAGAATCAGTTAGCAGACAGTCTCTCTCGGGATCACCAGCAGATCCACGAATGGGAGATTCACCCACAAATACTAAACACCTACTTCCAAAGATGGGGAACACCACAAATAGACCTATTTGCAACAAAAGAAAACGCAAAATGCCAAAACTTCGCATCCAGATACCCACAGGATCAGTCTCAGGGCAATGCGTTATGGATGAGTTGGTCAGGGATATTTGCATATGCTTTTCCCCCTCTCCCACTCCTTCCATATCTGGTAAACAAATTGAGTCAAAACAAACTCAAACTCATACTAATAGCACCAACTTGGGCAAGACAACCCTGGTATACAACAATACTAGACCTCTCAGTAGTGCCTCATGTCAAACTACCAAACAAACCAGATTTGTTAACCCAACACAAACAGATCAGACACCCAAATCCAGCATCGCTGAATCTAGCAATTTGGCTCCTGAAGTCTTAGAATTCGGACATCTGGACCTCACACAAGAATGTATGGAGGTCATAAAAGAAGCTAGGAAACCAACCACAAGACATTGCTATGCAAATAAGTGGAAAAGATTTGTTTATTACTGCCATAATAAACAAATACAACCCTTACACGCATCTGCTAAAGACATCGTCAGCCACCTACTGCACTTACAAAAGTCAAAGCTAGCTTTTTCATCTATTAAATTCATCTCACCGCTATTTCAGCTTATCTGCAAATTACGCATTCAACATCACTATTTAGGATCCCAGTCATAAAGGCTTTTATGGAGGGTCTGAAAAGAATTATCCCACCAAGGACGCCACCAGTTCCTTCGTGGAACCTTAACATTGTCTTAACACGGCTCATGGGTCCACCGTTTGAACCCATGCACTCATGTGAGATACAATACTTAACATGGAAAGTAGCATTTCTAATTGCCATCACATCTCTAAGAAGAGTACGTGAGATACAAGCATTTACCATACAAGAACCCTTTATTCAAATACACAAGCATAAAGTAGTTTTACGAACAAATCCTAAGTTCTTACCAAAAGTCATATCACCGTTCCACTTGAATCAAACAGTGCAACTACCAGTGTTCTTTCCAGAGCCAGATTCTGTAGCTGAAAGAGCACTACATACATTTAGACATCAAAAGAGCGTTAATGTACTACATTGACAGAACAAAACAAATTCGAAAAACCAAACAGTTGTTTGTTGCTTTCCAAAAACCTCATACAGGAAACCCAATATCCAAACAAGGCATTGCTAGATGGATAGTTAGATGCATTCAAACCTGTTATCTCAAAGCAAAATGAGAACTGCCTATAACACCAAAGGCACACTCAACTAGAAAGAAAGGTGCTACCATGGCCTTTCTAGGAAACATTCCAATGACTGAAATATGTAAGGCAGCCACATGGTCTACGCCTCATACGTTTACCAAACACTACTGCGTGGACGTGTTAACCACACAACAAGCCACAGCAGTACTACGAACTTTGTTCCAAACAACTTCAACTCCTACAGTCTGGACCACCGCTTTTGGGGAGATAACTGCTTACTAGTCTATGCAAAGCATGTGTATCTGCAGCTACACATGCCATCGAACGGAAAATGTCACTTACCCAGTGTACATCTGTTCGTGGCATGGGACGCTGCAGATTCACATGCGCCCGCCCGCCTCCCCGGGAGTCTGTAGCCGTTTGAAGTTGATCTTGAACATTTGTAAATTTGTAAATATATCACTTTAAACCACATTATGTACATACATACTTACTCCATTGCATGGGCACTATTACCATAATACACAACTCCTACCTCACCCTCTGCGGGGAAAACAATCTAAGATGGAGTCGACGACAATGCGCAATGGAGCTGAAAGGGGAGGAGTCCCTCGATCTCGTGACTCGAAAAAGACTTCTTCGAAGAAAAACAACTTGTAACACTCCGAGCCCAACACTAGATGGCGGGATGTGCAAAGCATGTGAATCTGCAGCGTCCCATGCCACGAACAGATGTACACTGGGTAAGTGACATTTTTTATATATATATATATATATATATATATATATATATATATATATATATATATATATATATATATATATATATATATATATAGCCACTAGTGTCAATTACAGGATTCAAATTCAGTAATTCACTGCTAGGAAGCTGTTAACAATTGTTGCTACGTCATGGATGTATTCCAGGATGCTATGACAGGCCTCTCTGAGAGACTTTTAGAGCTGCATGGGCCACAGCTTCTGGAGGGGAGAGAAGGGATGTCATAGGGAGTGGTGAAGGTGGGTGACGTGGCCAAGTATTGTGGGTTTTTTTTCAATTCGGGACAGGGAAAAGAGGCCATGTTATGTATAGCTCCCCATTACTCCTCTGCCTAACAGTTAAAAGCAGAGGCTGATGATTTTGGGGGCCATACGAAATATATAGAAGGATAGATCTGTAACAGTGAATTACAGGGATGTTTTCACCGAGGGATCTAAGTGACATCAAATAGACAACAAGAGCAAAGCACACTGGTCTTGAAAGGTAGGCAGAAGGCTGGTGCTTCAGGCACAGGGCAAATGTTCTTGGCTTTCTTGGTGATTTCTCCTCACCTAGTTCGGAGACTTGCAGCCCTTGGTCTCCAGCTCTGGGTGCAGCAGCTAGAAGTCTTGGCGATTTTTTTTCTCCTGATGAACTTTGCTGTTGAACCAAGTGTGAGACTCATGCACCCACTTTTATAGTCCAAATCCAGATGCAAATGTGATTTAGTGTCTGGTTGTTTGAAGCTCAAGTTCTGGGTGTCAGTTCCTTTGACTGTTCTCTCTCCTCTGCCCTGTCTTTTTCCAAAGGAGCAGTCTGTCACAGTAGGAGTGGCTCCAGTTATGACTGATCCATAACTGAGGCCAAGGAATATACTGGGGATCAGACCTGGCTGTCAGCCTCCACTGAAATATGCCTCACACAGGTTGAAAGGCCTAAGACTTCCACTATAGCAAGATTTCTTGGTACATAGTACTAGTCTTATCAATCCCACCATCTCGATAACAATGGGCCCGGGCCCCACTGAGCAATAACTGTTCCTGGAATCAGAGTCCTTTGATGTGCACGGAGGATGCTCTCCTCCCCTTCCTCCAGTGTGCTCTCATCTCCAGTCTGAAGAATGTCAGCAATCCATATCTCCTCTCTGGGTGTTGCAGTCTTCATCTCCACTATACTTTCCAGGCCCTGGACATCCAAAATGTAACTCACAGGACTCCATGTTATTTATGTACCATCCACAGGCATACATCGCTCCCAGAATCCAAACACAAGTATCACATGCTGTCTGGCTTCAATCACAAACGATGCAGGCCAAGAGTGAATGAAGTACACAGCCATGGGCCTTTACATGAGTTGGGACAGTAGGCACCACTCCTGTGGCACAGACTATTCACACTACTGATTCCTACTAAACACTAAATGGGCATTCCCCCACAGCGCTTGTGTCACTTATCTCCAGATAAGGGCGGTAACTCACTACCATTCGTGAGGGTATCGCTTGGTGCGCCTCTCCCTGTTTAACAGGACTGCATCACCATGAGACAAACCTAGGTCCTGACTAACAATTATGATCCTTGTTCTTCCATGACCAAAATTCAGTACCAAGGATCCAGTTATCATGCAGCTGGGACACTCGGGGCCGAGGTGGACATCTGTCACCATGCATGGAACTTTTTTGTTCCAACATGTACTTTTTCTTTGAGGGGAAAACATTTTTTCCTTGTAAAGAAAACCCTTCTCATACATCCTCACCAAATGTAGGGATAGGGAGGGTGGAATCACATCCCCTTCTCTCCATGGACAAGAGTTACCCTTTATTGGTGTAAATTTGTTGTCTGCAAAGGCAGTGTGCTACCACACCATGCATATTCATCTGTACTTCACTCCACGCCACTGTATTCAGCATCAATGCACTCTGCACTTTACTCCACTCTACGCCTCTCTACTTTGCACCGCTCACTGAATTCCAGTTCATTCTACGCCACTCTAGTATCCAGCACTGCACTCTACGCCACTGTAATCTAGGCCACTCCACTTTACTCTGCACAACTTAAATGTACGCCACTATGCAGCACTACACTCTATGCCACTGCACTCTTTGCCAATGCACTCTATGCCCCTGCAGTCTACACCTGTCCAATATATGCTGCACCACTGCTTTCTACCCTCTGGCCACTCTACACCACTCAACTCTACCCTGCACCACTCCACTCTGTGCCTTTTCTGTGTATCCTGATAGAATATACTGTGTGCCACTTCACTCTATGCCACTTTACTCTAAACCACTGCACTCTACACCACTGCACTCTACGAAATTCTGCCCTACAACACTGCGCTCTGCTGTACTATATTCTACTGTGCACCGTTTCGTGCCACGGAGCTCTGTGCTACTCTACTCTGCACTGCTGCACTCTATGCCAGTGCACTCTACGCCACTCTACTTTGCATCAGTGCACTCCATGCCGCTCCATTCTGCACCACTCTGTACCACTGCACTCTGCCACTCTACTCTGCACTGCTCCACACCACTGCACTTTATTGTGCATCACTCTAATCTACACCATTGCATTCAAAGATGCTGCATTGTACACGCTGAATTCTATGCTGCTGCACTCTACCCACTGCACTGTAAGCCACTGTACTCTACAACACTCTACGCCAATGTACTCTACACCAGTCTATTCATTGCCACTCCAGGCCATTGCACTCTACTCTGCACCATTGTACCCAACGCCACTGCCCTCTATGACACTTTACACCTCTGCACTTGACGACCCTCGACTCTGCAACACTGCACTCTACATCACTCTACTCAGCAGGCTGTAGTCTATGCCAGGGAACACTACACCACTGTACTCTGCCACTCTGATCTGCATTACTCCCCTCTATGCCACTGCACTCTACAGCAATGGTTCCCAACCTGTGGTCCGGGGACCCCTGGGGGTCCGTGAAGCCTCCTCAGGGGGTCCGCGACTGCTTAGAAAATTAAATAATATTATCAGAATAGGTCCCCATCATTCAGTAATGACTCAATGAGGGGTCCCCGAATTCCAATAATGATTAAGTGGGGGTCCCCGGGTTCCAGTAATGATAAAGTGGGGGTCCACAGAAGCCAAAACGTTGGGAACCACTGCTCTACAGCACTCCACTCGTCTCAATGTCACTACACTCTACGGCACTATATTTTAACCTGCATCACTCTACACTGCTGCACTCCATGCCAGTCTGCTCTGCACCACTCCACTCTTCGCCACTAAATTTCTCCTATTCAACACTTTAATCTGTGCAACTGCATTCTACGATGCTCCATTGTATGCCGCTGAATTCTCTGCCGCTGTATTCTCCAACATGCTACGCCAATGCACTCTACTCTACTCCACGCCATTTCACTCTACCCCTCTCCACCCAGCCACTCCATTATACAGCACTCTATGGCACTCCACTCTGGGACACTCTACTCTTCGCTATTCCACTCTACAACAGTCCACGCCACTCTCCTGTACTCCACTTTTAGCCATGCTGAACAGCAGACACGCTGGTGTACAACATGGCTAAACCACATTGGCAAAACCAATAGTTCTTGCATATGCGAGGTTTGTTTGGTTTGCCAAAGCGTGTTCTGTTTTCTCAGAAGATGTATTGTAGAGCAGTTAATGGTTTATTTTCGTCTAGTTACTGTAGCAAAATTCCTAATAGTTACATTGTTTATATTATTTTTTTGGACAGGAGGGGACTGAGCAAGGGTTGGTGCTGACTGTTTTGTAAGGTCAAAGTGACCTCATATTTGCTGTTTTGTCAGATCCTTTATTCTAATATTGACTTGGGTATAACTTTAGTTAAAATATAACATCCTCTTTGGAAGGTATGGTCTCATTCTTGACAGGCACAGATGCAGTGGCAAACTTTGCTTCATGGCGTGTGTGTGTGTGTTCACACTTCCCCATTTGTGTAAATAACAGACGATGCTCATGCCCATGTTAATAGTAATTAATTTATTGATCTTTGAATGTGAAATGTGGTGTTATCCTTCTTGTTATTCTAAACTTCTTTCAAGGTGCTTCAATGAATATTACATTATTTCTATAGTACAACTCTCCATTATCAGTTATTGTGATTTAGCAGACAACTTTGACAGTGGGGCATTAAAAAACAGAAATATACATTTTTTTAAAGTTACCCAATTTCTGGTGCTCCTCTTGTTTTGATCACCAAGGAGTGTAATTTCAAAACGAATGCACAACCAAATGCTTCTGCAGTTAAAAGGAAATGGTGGGCCACAAACCTACACGTCTGGCACCTTTTTCACAGGTTTTAACTGATTCTTGTTATGTTTGGGAAATTTCCACATTACGATGATTAATGACATTTGTATTCATATTATTTACTGCACTTCACCAGACTTTTCCTCCTCACCTGGTACGAAGAGTAGACTATAGGAGATGAGGTGGTTTGCATGATTTTCTCAATCTATAGCAAATCAGCTTGCAAATATATATTTTCATTTTTTTCTCCTATTTAGACACTATGTATACTTGCCAACATTGCAGATGGGACAACAGCAAAAGAGCTTATCATGACCAATGATGATATCTTGCAGAAAATCAAGTATTATATGGTAAGGATTTTTCTGTATATGGACTCTGTAGAAAAGAAAGTGGATGGTCTTTTGGCTGCAAAGATGATTTTCCCTCAGTAATTTGAAACTCTTTGAAACGTGAATGTTTGTAGAGCTGCTTGAACAAGTGAGCTGTATTGAAAATCCTGTTGTGTATAGACTATGTGACAAATTTGTAACCATTCTGAACATATATATGTTCTCATATCTGTTTGTGGATATCTGAGCAGTTAGATAAGGTATGCCATCGGTTCAATTTTAAATGAAAAGTAAAAAAAAAAATCCTCCACAATATGTTAAGACCCAGCTGCTCAAAACTTGTGCCTTTTCAATGTCTCATTCAATCAGCAATTATTTGTGATAAGCAGTTCTACAATTTAGAATCAAAATGATTAAATATGTTTCTTCATTATAAAATAAGTTCCAGTTTCACGAATAACAGCAATACAACTTGAGAGATAAATGTACACTATAGAATTATAATACAAACTAACACAACCAATTATGATTGTCCTATGACTACAAATAGTTTCTGTATAGATGTTGAAATTTACGGATGAAGTTAATGTACAATGAAAAAGGTTAACACAAGTGAGTTACCACAGTACACATTTGATGGTTTCCAGATGTGCAGACAACATTGACCTTTCAAGGAATTACTACTCTTAGGAGGTGGTCTGCCTAGTTGTATTCGCCTGTTTGGACAGGAATGCCGCCTACATGGTAAAGAGGCTTGTCCTCTTACCCTGGCTCCCCTACCTGATGTGAAACTGGTATCCTGACTTTGTCTGTCCTGTTAACTTACATAGCATTGAACATAGTCTACTGACCTCTCTTGGAAAGTTTGGCTGTTAGATGAACCCCAGAACTGGGTACTGACATTCTGTGAATGTGTGTAAAGAGCAATAATGTGCAGTGCGTGTATAGCACATGCATAATAGGATTCCGTATGTGGGATGAGACTGAGTGCTGGGACCAGTGGGCTCTATCTTGGGTGGCCCGGGTTCAGCGTTGCACAAGATGGAGGGTGATACAACTTCCCCAGACAGTGGAAGTTCATTCACTGCATTCCTCTGGCTGGGGAAATAAAGATCAAGACACTGAAATGAGGGTGGATGGAGAAAGGGTCATAAACACTTTAAGAAAGGGCTGGTGATTATTTCTTTTTGAACACTGCCATTTGGTAGATGGAAAAGGGTGAGGGGTGGGACTGCAGTTTCTCTTGCTCGTGGTGAGGACGTTTCTAGGCAGGGCCTGTCTTTTTGTCTGAGCCTGACTACTGCTTCAGGAAAGACGACATCCAGGTACAGAGGTGTCACACTTCATTGTACTATTGTTAAGGATACTCTTTCTTGAAGCTTGTCCCATTGCTTTGAGAGCTATCATGGTGCACAAAGGATGTGTCTGAGGAACAGCCTGAAAATGACAACCACCCCATATTGGGTCTGAAACCTTTGAAATTGGTCCACATCCCCTGCCCGCAATAAGTGTATTAAAGTGGGATCCAAACAACCCTATTTTTCCCAGATCCAAGTTGTTCTGGTCTAAAGTTCTATACAGAGCACTCAAAATATTGCTATGTGATCAGGACTGTTGTCTGCTTTACAGCAAGCCCTTCAGAGGTGAGGAAGCATCACATGAACTGTGCACAACGTATTGGAGAAGCTTAAATACCACTTACTGTCTAGTAACCTGCACTCGCCTTGTAGGAGGAGAAACTGCTGAGGAGAAGCCAGCTGTGTTCCCAGTACGTGTAACACCCAGAAGTTGCTGGTAATCCTTGGGAGTGAAGCCTGACCTGACCCTTTCAAGAGAGGGCAATCTAGGGGTCAAGTAATAGAAGTAATCGTGTACTACCCGACGCTCCTGCAATGCCTGAAAGCCCTGTGCTGCTGCTTGACTCCAAGCAAATTCGGTGAAGGAGCTTACTTCCCTTCCGAAACCTGATCTTGGCCTGAAGGCTGCATCTGCCAGACAAGCATCCTGTAAGATACTGGTTCAGAGAGCGCAACTGCTCACAACCAGCACCAATAAAATCCTGCCCGAGGCCTCATCTTCCAGGACTGGCTCCTCCAGAGCAGCTATCCTGCGCAATGGTCCAAGTGAACCCACTGTGACGTGTCAGCAGAGCTGCCCTAAAAACTGTAGTCAAGAGAGCGCCTAGCAGCACTGCATGACCACAGTACCACGAGGTAGGTAGCAGGGCCTCATGTGACAGACTGACTGAGACCTGAAAAGTGGACTATGTTGACCAAGAGATCTGAAGCAGTTGCTAGGTATAATAGCAATTAGCTCTATTGGGATCAAGAACTCTAGGAACAGAAGGAAATTGGCAGTAGAAATATAATCCAGACCAATCACGTTTCCCCAACCAGAGCTGACTACAGTGACAGATTCTGAAGTATACAAAAAAGTTATGGATGGAATGCCTGAAACATTCTCAGCCGTTAATAATTACTCTGACCCCATCCCAATCCATCCTTATTTTGCACACCGTGTCTCCTCATTTTGGACCCAGCAATATGCAAATCAGGCTTGACCCTGCTCTAGTTGGAACAGTCCAGAACAAACTGCTAAGCCAGGGCCTAGCTGAACATGAACACAAGCAATCTTGGACAAGTTTTGCATCTGCATACAAGGCACTCTGTCTTCCATTCTTCCAACCTAGTCAAAGCCTCATACCTGTACATCTTGGCGTTCCAATTTGCCTGCTGTTCCCTGCTCGTGGAGAAGTTGCTTTCTGAACCCAGCTGAAGCAAGAGACTCTAAGGGTCAGTTGGCCCTGGAACTGACTGAAGACTGCTTCTTGTCATGCGTTAACTGTTTCTGAGGGCTTTACTGGTTACCCTGACTGGTTCCCTGTCGCAGCTGGTCCCCCAGAGTCTCACACTGATAATTACACAAGTTTTTCTTGAAAATGTTTCTAAGTGTCATATTCGTTGAATTTGCCAAAGCTTGTGGTTAAGTAAAAAAGTGCATGTTCCCTTATGAAATCTGTATCTCCAGAATCCTCCTGTGCATCTTTTTCTTTTTGGTGTCAAAATTATATAAAAATACAACGTATTTTCATAAATTGGTGTCTGATTTCTTGAGTGTTTCATATATTTCTTCCGCAGTTGTTTTGGTGCTGTTTAAATGCTTTAAACTTGTTCTTTAATGTAAGCCTGACTGCTCAGAGCCACAGCTACCCTGCCATCAAGCTAAGGTGTTCACCGATGTAACCTACTGGTTCTCAAGGGGTTGGTAAATGTATTACGCAGTGAGGTCATCCAACCATACAGCATACTACAACCCTTTTCCTCTCATTGGTGCCCTGTGGTGGGATTCAGAACTTTTAGCAGTTCCACTCAGTTGTTGGGAGAATGAGACCTCTGAGAATTTGCCAACGGTGACACCTACAAGAAAGTTCTTGTCTCCCTAACAGTTGTTTAGTTTGGTCACCTCCCGAAGTACTGTTTCCAAGGGATTGCTAAACTTTTCAAGTAGGTGAGAAAAGTTAAGGCAGTCGTGACAAAGTTTCCCAAAAGTTTCAAAAAGTTTGAAAAGTTTCAGCAAAGCTTTGAAAAATTGTGAAGAGTCACTTCTACAGCAAGGGAACTTAGGGCTTGACATAGCAGATCAGCAGCAGCCTTAAGAGATATGCGCTGAGGACACTTTGCAGGGCCAGGAAGGTTAACATGAGGGCTATGGCCAGAAAGAATGAGATGGTTAAGGCACTCGGAGCTTGGGAGGAAGCCTACAAAGTACCTCCAGTCCTGGATAAGAAATTACCTCAAGGCAGTGGGGAAGAAGATAAAGTGGAGGAGGATGGCAGAAGTGCCATTGAGGAAACCAGTGGGGCATGTGGGACACTTGCTCCCAACACCAGACCAAGCTCAGCAGCCTAAGAGGCTCCATCATTAGCCAAAGGTTGCCCAGGAGGACATGCCAGATTTGGGCCTTGAAGAGAGGGTCATAACACTGGCGGAAAGATAACTGCCCCTTGAAGAAAGGAGGACCAAGCTGGGCCTAGAGATCAGAGAGGATGGTGGCAGCAGAAGAACATCTGATGTATCTGACCGATGTACCCAATAAGTTGGATTGCCTAAAGGGATCATCCCTAGTTATGCCCAGTGGGATGATTTAAGTAGGTGGCTGGCCTTGTGTCTCAAGATGAAGTTGAGTGCACAACACTGGGGGGACACTACTGTGTAAGTTAGTGCCAGTAATTGGTAGGGACAGACTACTCACACTTAAGTATGAGATAGCAGAGTTCTACCCACACATGAAGCTGCACTTTTTTAACTCTTTGGACTTAGTCCTGAAGAGTACAGCCAGGCAGAAACTCAGGACAACACAAAAAGGGGCAACACGTACCTGAGTTGACTTAATTGACACTAAAGCCACTGGAAGGGTAGAAAAGTGGACACTTTTGAAGGGCTCAATAACCTAATTTTTAAGGAGCAAATGTTAACGAACTGTAGAGGGAACTGGGCAAGACAGCTGATGAGTGGGTTCGTACCAGGGTCCCCAAGAACTCCAAAAGAGAGGAGGTCAAATGCCCCTTCAGGGGAAAGGGTGGAGTAAGTATACAAAAAAAGACTCCCCAAAGAGTCCCCAACAGATGCCAAAGGGTGGAGCCCAAAGTAGTTTCCAGGCAAGCTCGCAGCACGTTATTTAGCAGCATCTTGCCTGCTAAGAAATACTGGTACTGTTCAATTAAAATGATAGTCAGTGTGTTGGACTTGGCCCTTTTTACATGGTCATCCCCAAACTTTTTGCCTTTCTCCTCCTATTTTTTCTGACCTCTTGTTGTTGGCTCTAGGACTCTGAGCACTTTATCACCGCAGATCAGTGCTAAAGTCCGTGGCCTCTCTCTTCTTAAGTTGGTATGATTGTCGTACAACTAATAGGCCCATTTAATTTACCTGTAAGTCCCTTGTAAAGTGGGTATCCAGTTCACTGCCACAGGGACCTGGCATCTAAATTTACTTGTCAGGCCTGAAACTCCCCTTTTACTACATGTAAGTCACCCCTAAGGTAGGCCATAGTTAGCCCTGTGGGCAGGGTGCTGTGTATAAAGAAAGCAGGACATGTGCCTGGTTGTGTGGTCTGTCCTGGTAGTGACAAACAGCCCATTTGGTTTCTCACTGCTGTGAGTGCTGCCCTTCTCATAGGATTGCATTGGAAGTGCCCTACCTTATGTCTAGGTGATATTGTGTGATCAATGAGGGGTAGCGTAGGCATTTTTGGTATGGTTGTCGTGGTAGTGAGAAATGTTGCTTACTGGAGTAGGTAGATTTTTTTATTACCATTATAGAAATGCCACTTTAAGAAAGTGGACATTTCTCTGTGCTGATGATTCTGGTGTTTTGCAGCTTGACTCCAATCCACGTCTGGGGCAGAGTGACAGCTGGGCTTTTTGCATACTTTTCAGACAGCCTGTAGAAAGGGAGAGTGGAGGTGTCACAGAAGGTCATCTGCATATTGAATGGTCTTCCTGGGTTGAGAGAGGGTGAGGCGGGGCTAACCTTCATTTGTACAGGCTGTGCCCTGGTCTCACACAAAGGGCTTGCTTTACCCCCTCCCTTCCCCCACTGATCTCTGGAACCTGTACTGTAGGAGAGAGGGGACACTCCTGGAACCAGTTAGTACTGGTTGGAACCTCTTCTCCCCCTTTTGTGGGCACTGCGCAAAAGGAGTTTAAGTTCAGGGGATTTTCCCCATATTGGATTGACACTAGTGGACTACTGAACTGGACACAGGATGCTGCTGGATGGACTCGCTAGGAACCGCCTTTGGACTGTTGCTGTTGTGCTGATCTGTGATCTGCTGGTTAACTGAGAGGAACTGCCTGCAAACCTTTGTTCTGGCCTGTTGGATTGGGCCCTGCCGCCCTGTACTCCATTTTGCTGTCTCCAAGGGTTGGGTGCTGTGTCCCCTGTTCCCCTGCAATTTTAATTCTTAAAGTGCTGGTAGGGCGCTTGACTTTTAGTTTTCCCTGGGCATGAGGAGTGCTTAATATTATGGGGAGGCACCTGGAGAGCGTGACCACATCATCCTTCATTTTGGCCTGTTTGGTTTAGGTGGTATGTCGTACTCACCAGTTCTGGGAGGGACATGTCAGGGTCTGTAAGTAGAAGAACAGTGCATGGTGGGTTCATGATTTCCCAGATGGGAGTGCCTTATTGCTATGTGCATTTTCCTCGTGTAGGACCTTATACCATTTGGAGAATGGATTTCATGATGAGGTCATGGCCTCTATGCTGATGTGATCTCTCTGCCATGAGCATTTCTGGTGATGTTTCATCTTATGTGCAACCATGATGATGTTTTGGCAGTTATGATGATGTGGTTACTATGGCATGTGCATTTTTAGTAACATGTGTTTACTAAGATATACGTTTTTGGTAAAAATGATGACCTGACTACTGCTTGTCTTGCAGAATAACCAGTAACCTTTGTTTTCCTGACTACTGCTTATTTTTTGAAGAGTACTAATAACTGTGTGATGTCCTGAAAACTGCTTGTGTAGCAGGGTATTACTGATACATGTTGTGTTTGGTCTAATGATGTTTTATGCAAGACAGTTAATTTTTATATAACTTGGTGGTGTGTTTCCTTTGTGGTGTATTTAATGCATCACATGTTGTGCAAACGCTTTAAACATTGCCTCTGGGATAAGCCGGACTGCTTGTGCCAAGCTACCAAGGGAGTGAGCAGGGGTTTTCTTGGGTGTGTAACTCCCTCACCCTGACTAGAGTGGATGGGTTCTACCTGGCTTAGGTGCATACCCTAGCCAACCAGAAACCTCTTTTCTAACACAATAGTTAGGTTTTTTTAATTTTACAATTTGTGTTGCAATGATATGGCTGCCATGTTTAGGTGGTGCTTCTTTTCTTCTGTTTATTTTTGTATTGTCTTGTCTTTTTAAAATAATGTACTTATTTTTTGCAGACTCAGTCAGTATTTCTGCTAGGTGTTTGTCTTAAAGCTTTTTTTATGGAATGGAATAAAATGTGCATTTTTAAGGAAAACTGGTCAACATTTTAAATCCATAAAATGTAACATTTCTACATTTAGAAATAGTACCAGAATTTACAGTCTACTTAAACTGTATAGGACATGTGAGGTAAACATCATTGCAGTTGTATATTACTTCTAATAACACATACATGAAACTTATGAAGACAGTGTAGTGAACTGAAAATAGTAGGGAAGACTAACTTTGAACAACAACACAGACGAACAATGACAGAGATCAGAAACATCAAGGACCCAATGGAAGAGAGCGATGAGAAGAAACAACTAATGCATACAGGATCCATGAAAGTTATTTTGTTGGAGACAAAATGTGTCTTTGAGCAATTTGTATAACAGGATTTGCACAGGCCTTGCTGTCCTAGACAGAGGGTGATTCGGGCTCACTTACAGGAAACTTACATAGTACCAAGCAGGGACGCTACCTGCATCACAAAGGCACTCTATCTAAACATTTGTTTATGTTTATTGAGGCCTGATAAGGAGGATGAGGCAGCCGTAAACCAGCAGAGAACTCTCCGTGTTGTGTTTAGTGCAGTATCTGAGGGTCTCATTTTTAGTGGAATTATTGGCCCTTTCAGCTGTGAAGGCTGTGTAATAGTTGCCTTTTGTTCTCTTGTTTAGGCAGCACACAAGTGCGCACTTAAGAGGGAACATAGGTCCCTTCCTAATGTCTCCGTAAGTCACCAGCCTTTGGGTTTTAGTACTGGCTGAATGGTTATTAGAAATTTCTCAACTGTTTACATGCCAAGTCCCGCATACCTCAGAAAGCCATTGGGTCTGCAACCGGTGGCTCTATCAATCAGTCCTCGGCTCTGTTTAACCCAAGTCCTCGTACTCTTTATAGCTGTTTTGTAGAGAGAGGAGGGAAACTCCTGCTCAGCTTCTCATATCATCGCTCGGGAATACCAGCAAGGATTTTTTTGCAGAAGCCATGGAAGGTATGCAAATTTGGCTATTTTCTTTCCTTCCATTCCTGATTTGTATGAGGGCAGATGGAAATGAAGTTCTGACCATTGCAAGTAGTCCTGTAGCGTTTTAGATAGGAGAAATTCCAGTTCTCTGTTCAGATAGCATGTCTTAATAAAATATAATGTGATGTCTGGAAGTGATATGGGGATCTTGCACAAACCATTAACATTTCCATTCAAAATGCTCATTTTATAAGACCTAATCAAGGCATATTCACGCTCTTAAGATTTATTACTCTCATGTTGGCATACAGCCATGCCTGGTTTGTATGTTTCATGTATGTATTATGAGGAAAGCCCTACCATACACAACAGGATACTTGACTTAATAGTCACAGGTGCACACAACACCACTATATCGGGGAAAATGTTTAGGAAAGTTTAGGGAGAAAAAGACTTTAGGTCACCTAATGATTCTCTGGGAGCATATGGTGGTCTAAAATTTGATTTGGTGGAATACTTCGAAGCTTTTCTGGGGTTTGGATTCAGAAGTATTATGGAAAAGTGTTTATTGCTCACAAAGGGCAAGACATTGTAATGTGGTTACACCACAGGCTGTTAGACATGGTGCTGCTTCATGAAAGAGATGTACAAATTACAGCACAATGGAAAGTGTAATACGGAAGACATTAGGGATCTGTTGCTAGAGGTGGAGAATAGAAGGACAGAGAACTATAAACAAATAGACAAGATACATGGAAAGTGAGCTGAAGTTTTAGAGCATGAACTAATACAAGTACCAGTGTTTGATGGAGGAGGAGTTATTGAGGCACCTTAGTCCTCTGTTGCTTTTTCTCTTAACCGTGGCCAGAAAAAAGAAATCATAACGAAGTGCATGCATGTGTTAGTTTACATACCCATAAAAGGACCACTCATTATCGACTATATATGAAAAGCTGGCTTTGGTTGGTGGGCATTGTGTTTAACTAAACTCTGCATACCACCAACTAGTGTTAGGTAAAGATGGCTTTTGTACCCTGATGGTTTAAAAATTTGGAAGAATGCCTTATGCATGTATTGGCCTCAGCTGCTGCAGATATCCATTGACTGATGTGAAACTTATATAAACGAATGAAAGTTATGCTAACATTTCAGGGTAGTATATTGATAGAATGAAAGGTAATGTAAGTCACGTTTTAAAGCAAAACTGTTTGAGATTGTCCAAATTAAAGTTTTTCAATTCAGAATTGAAATAGTTGGGACAATTAATTTCTACAAAAAGGATAACATTCAAAGCAAGTTTGCCTAAAGTGATGAAATGAGCTCTGGTACCTAATTATTGTGTACAAATGTTGTCCAAGTTTGTTGGATATTTTACTTCCTATGTGCCTTTTACACAATTTCTAAAGCAAGGGCTGTATATCTTTGGGATGTTGAGTAAATGAAACCGTTTAATGTCATAAAGGGGAGAAATATTTAAGGCCCCTATATTGCAGCTCTTGTACAGTGGTTGCTATTACATATACATGTATGTTAGTTCACATGGAGTGGGTGTAGCCTTAGCTCAGAAGGGAAACAAGTAGAATACTATAGCTTTTGCTTATTGTACTTTGTGACCTAAGAAGGACAAAATTCCAATACAGAAAAATAATTGCTGGCCTGTACTGGGGCGGTCTGGAATTGTTAACCTTAAGATTTGAGACCTATATTCACACTGAGGAAAAGACCACACACAACTGAATGGATGTTCATTCTACATTTATACCAAAGTTGTCTCAATCTGATAGAGAATTCTAGCTGCAGATTCCTTGCCTTTGAATTCTCCCCAGCCATCAGACTGGATCCAGAAGATTTTTCGTGAGCAGTACCCCTGCACGCCAGTAGGTGGCGTCGATTGGCTCGGTGTCCGTCCTTAGCATCGTCTGCGCCGGAAATTATGTTGCGGTTCCTATATGAACGCCACCCAGGCACACCGATTTCATTTCTTTTCTTTCCGCTCCAGCCAGTGCAGAGAAAAAGTGCTACCCTTCAGTCATTTTTTGACTGCCCTTCTTTGACTTTGTCAAACTTTTTTGAGGTTTCTTCCAGTTGAAAAGTTGTCACGTGAGATGGGTTTTAAGCCCCATGGATCCTGTCATCAGGCGATGTTGGTGATGGATTCGCGCCTCGTCGTCTTGTGGTGTCTGGAGTACGACAATGACCCAAAGTCATGCTCCAAGTGCCAGGCCATGCATCTGGAGGGTTTGAGGGAGCGGACCCTAAAGCTGATGGCAGCCCGGGATGTGACGCCGCTCAGGTCGAGGTCCTGGTTTGAGAGGTAGGACATGGAACCGGTTGCGAAGTCCCAGGTTGTTGTCCCACTCCAAGTCCTTGGGTGATTGGGTAAGTCGAAACAGTCTTCAGTTTCTCCTCATCCATCGGCCAAAGTGAAGAGCATCGTCATTCAATCAATCAATCAATCAAATTATTTCTTAAGCGTACTACTCACCCGGTAGGGTCTCAAGGTGCTGGGAGGGGGCGGTTACTGCTTGAAAAGCCATGTTTTTAGGTGCTTTCTGAAGTTTAGGAGGTCCTGGGTCTTGCATAGTTTGGTGGGGAAGGGAGTTCCATCTCTTGCCGGCGAGGTGGGAGAAGGATCTGCCACCAGAGGTGGTGCGTTGGATGCGGGGGACTGTAGCGAAGGCTAGGTCGGCAGAGGGGAGCTGGCGAGTTGATATGTGCAAGTTTACTTGTTCGTTGAGGTAGGCCGGTCCAGTGTCTTGGAGGGCTTTGTGAGCGTGGACGAGGACTTTCCAGGCCTTGTTCTTCTGAACCCGGCGCCTTGGCTGATTCTGTGCCTTCTTGAGTTTCTGGGACCCAGAGCGACCCCTGTCCAATTGAAAGAACTTTGAGGCCATTTTGCTCTTTTTTGGCCAGCCCAACTCTGCAGCGCAATTTGGGGCCCTGTGGGGTATGACGGGCCCCATTTCATGCCCGCGGCTTCGGCGCCAGTGGGCTCCCAGTTATCTAGTGCTGGATCTGGCCGGCGTCTGTCGTACCACCTCGACCTCCCCTGGCACCTGTCCCGGAGCCAGAGGGGCATCACCCGATGCCGGCTCCAACACCGGCAGGAGCTTTGCCTCCTAGCTTGGCCCCTGAGCCCTATTCTGCTGGACTAGGCCCCTGGGAAGATTGGTGTGGGCTGGGGAAGGGGGAGGTGGTTTGCTGGATCCTTTAAAATCCCAGCCCTAATAAGAGGAAATGGACTGGCGTGATGACTTGGGTGTAGCCAGTGGACTGGATACATCTCCAGATACTGCTATGTTTTCTCTCCCTACCCTGGCTACAGAGAAGGGAGCCTCTTATTCAGTGGGGGTGATGAGGCTTGCTGGTGTCCTGGACCTTTAGCTACTGGAGGAAGTTGGCCTGGTGTGTGGTGGGTACCTGAGGTACTTACACTTTATACCAGGTCCAGGTATCCCCTATTAGTGTAGTGTAGGCAGTGTCTAGAAGCCAGGCTCTCTAGAGGTAGCTGTGGATGAGCAGCCAAGGCTTATCTAGGAGACATGCAAAGCTCATGCGGTACCACTGTAGTCACACAGCACTTACACACATGAAAGAAAACTCTGTGTTACAAAAATAAAGGTACTTCATGTTAGTGGTACAATACCAAAAAGTACTAGAGAGGCAACCCTCCAATAGGATGTAAGTAACACACTAGATATGTGCACTAGTTATTAGCAATAGGCATAACAAGTGATAGCAAATAGTGCAAATGCAGATAGACAATAGTGACCATAGGGGGAGCCCAAACCATATACTTAAAAAAGTGAATATGAACACAGGACCCCCACCTAGATAAGTGGAATGTGTGGAGGGGAGCTGGGGGTACTAGGAAACCCCAGAGGTAAGTACCACAGCGCCCCCTAGTAACCAGGAGGAAAGGAGTAAATTACTAGATTTTCCCCAAACTACCCAAAAGGAAGAAAATGAAGAAAATGCAATACCCAGACCACACTGCAAGAAACCAGAGGTGGATTCCTGAAGCAGAAGAAGGGGACAAGCCCAGAAGTCACAGAAGAGTCCAGGAGGAGTAGGAGCTACTACCCACCCAGCTGTGGATGCAGGTGTTGGTCGATGGTAGGATGAAGACGGTCAGAAATGCAGCCCTGGAGCAGGTGAAGAGTTCATGGAGGATGCAGTCGACGCCCCATGCCGGATGGATGATTGTAGTCGGTCAGTGGCATTGAAGAGGCACCATCAAGCCTTGCCAAAGGCAGAAGTAGCGGTGAAGCAAATGTTGAGCTGCCGGGGACCAGCAAGGTCCAGGAGGACTCAGCCCAGGGGTGGAGCCCTAGGAGGACCCTCAGCAAGGTAGAGAGTCCAAGGAAGAAGGAGCCCCCACAGGAGACCCACTGGACGAGGAACCAGGAGTCACAGAGGAGCCCACACAGCACTACTGGTAAAAGGGTCCCACGCTGCAGGAGAAGCACGCAGAGGGCTGTGCGTCGCTGGAAGGAGTGCTGGTGCTACACAGAGCCTGAAGATCCCTTGAAGGAGATGCCAACAAGCCTTGGCAGCTTCAAGAGACACGGTGCATGGTGTTACTGTCCTACATGGGAAGGCAAGGGCTTACACTTACCAAAGATGGACAGCTGATAGAGAGGACCAAGAGGATTACTCCGAACCACCACCTGTGATGCAGGATCCACACAGCTCAGGATGAGTTGAGATCCATGCAGCTGATCATCGTTGAAGTTGGTGCCTGCGGATGCAGGGGAGTGACTCCTTCACTCCAAGGGAGATTCCTTCTTCCTTCTCGGGCAGACTGAAGACTTGTCGCCCCCAGAAGATGCGCAACCAGGGAAATGTTACAGAACCTGGAAGAAGCTGTGGAAATAATGTTGCAAGCAGAGTCTTCGCCGTGGATGCAGATTGTCGGTTCCTGGAGGGTCCAGTCGTGGTTCCAGTGACTAGAAGTCAAAGTAGAGGTTCCAGAGGAGTACTGCTGGAATCTTGAAAGTCAAATCTGAGGACTCACCCAAAAGAGAGAGACTAAATAGCCCTGAAAGGGGGCTGACCACCTATCAGGAGGGGGTTCTGACATTACCTGCCTGACCTGGCCACTCAGATGCTCCCAGAGGTCCCTGCCAACCTTTGATTCAAGATGGCAGAACCCATGAACCCTCTGGAGGAGCTCTGGGCATCACCCCTGGAGTGGTGATGGTCAGGGGAGTGGTCACTCACCTTTCCATTGCCCAGTTTTGCGCCAGAGCAGGGACTGGAGGTCCCTGAACGGGTGTATGCTAGTTTATGCATGGAGGGCACCAAATGTGCCCTCAAAGGATACCAGTGGCTTGGGAAGGCTACCCCTCTCAAGCCATGTAACACCTATTTCCAAAGGGAGAGGGTGTTACCCCCTTTCCCAAAGGAAATCCTTTGTTCTGCCTTCCTGGGCTTGAGCTGTTAAAGCAGGAGGAGGGCAGAATCCTTTCTGAGGGGTGGCAGCAACATAGGCTGCCCAGAAAACCCCATAGGGCTGGTAGGAGCAATGCTGGGGCTCCTCTAAGGAGTCCCCAGAGTGCATGGAATCATACTTCCAATGCTGGTAACAGTATTGGGGTATGATTCCGACATGTTTGATACATGTAGCTGGACATAGGTAGTGAACTGTGTCCAGTACACACATAAAATGATGTCCCCGCACTCGCAAAGTCCATGGAACCTCTGCTAGTTTAGGGGTGCCCTCACACACAGGTACTTGCACCCTGCCCTCTGGGCTAGGAGAGCCTGCCATAGGGTTGCAGTGACCTGTAGTGAAAAAGGGTGCGTGCATCCTTTCACGCAGGATACAATGGCAGGCCTGCAGAACACTTTGCATGGGCTCCCCGTGGGTGGCATAATACATGCTGCAGCCCATGGGGATTCCCTGGTACCCCAATGCCCTGGGTACCATATGCTAGGTACTTACATGTGTGCACCAGTATGTCAAATGTAGGGTGAAAGTAACTATGTTACCAAGTTAGACTGGAGAGAGCATAATCACTGGGGTCCTGGTTAGCAGGATCCCAGTGAACACAGTGAAACACACTGACACCAGGCAGAAAATGGAGGAAACCATGCCAAGAAAGAGGGTACTTTCCTACAGCTACCCTCGGTCGCAGTCAGGGCTGATCTCCCACCTCCAAACCACTGATCCTGTTCAATAATGCTCTCACGGACGACCTTCTTGGGTACCTTGTCCAAACCCAGTACAGGGGCTCCTGTGAATAAGATGATTGCCCTCCGCCATCGGCCCGCATCTCCAAACCCAAGTTTCCCGACTCAGCACCCAACCACTGAGAGCTTGGTGATCCAAGCCTCTACTTCCCATAGCTCATTCCCTACCACTCCCTGGATAGGGAATCCAAGAGGCTGGACTCATTTGGGAAGATGTTTTCTTCTGCCAGCCTGGAATTGCAGTCTGTGAACACCGCATGCCTTTTGGGATGTTATTCCCACACTCTGTGTGACACGATTGCGCAGGTGCTGCCACAGGCCCAGGAAGAGACTTGAGCTGTACTCTTTCAGGCTGTTGCCGACAGGAGAGACACAATGAAGTTCACAATCCGTTGTGGACTAGATATGACTGACTCGCTGGACAGAGCGGTTTCAATGACAGTGACGCCACGCCTCGCTGAGAAAGTCTCGCTTTCAGGGAATGTCCAAGATTCCCTTATGGACAGGGCCTTCTATGGCACCCATCTCTTCAGAGGTAGGGCAGGCTCAGCACTCTAGAGCTACAAGGATTCTCGGGCTACAGCAGCTAGGTTCTTCAGCCTCATGGCAGCCCATTGTACGCCCCCTCTCCCTTTCCCCCGAATCTGCCTTTAGCTCCTTCCAGACTACTGAAGGGGCTTCCAGCCATGCCAAGTCTTGTCCAGCCAATCTGTCCCGCATGCTGCCCAACATCTGTGTGGCTGAAGGCATGGACCAACTGACCCAATGGGTCAGGTGCCCTTCAGCGGCACCCGTCTCTTCGGAGACAGGGCAGGTTCAGCGCTTGAGTGCTTCAAGGATTCTTGGGCTACTGATAAGTACTTCGACCTCGCAGCGGCCTCTTGTCCCTCTCCCCCTCATGGCAGCCACTTGTCTCTCTCCCTCCTGTCCTCCCCAATCTGCCTTCAGCTCTTTCCAGGTTATGGAAGGGACTTCCTACCATGCTAGGTCCTGTCAAGCCACCATGTCCTGCATGCTGCAAAATTTTCCATGACTTGCCCAACTGGCAATCAGTTACTTCAGGTGGGTTTTGCAGCTCGTTCGAAGGGGCTACTCCATCCCCTTGGAAACTACCCCTCCATCAATACCACCATCTTACGACTGAGTGATGGAAGATCATCTGTTCCTTCTCCGTGAGGAAGTTGTGTCTCTCTATGCTCATTGAGCCATAGAGTGGGTTCTGGTGCCAGAATTAGGCTGTTGTTGCTACTCATGCTACTTTCTGGTCCCCCAAAAGGAGAAGGGGCTTTGCCCTATTCTAGACCTATGAGCCCTCAGTCTCTTCATCAAGAAGGAGTAGTTCAAAATGCTGATGTTAGCTCAGGATGTGTCTGCCTTGGAGCAAGGAGACTGTGTGGTAGCATTAGACTTCCAGGACGCTTATCACATCCCTTTCCTGCTGGCCACAGACGTTACTTGCGGTTTACAGTAGGCCACGACCACTTTCAGTTTATCGTGCTCCCCTTTGGCCTTACTGGTGGCCCTCGGTGTTCATCAAGTTGATGGTGGTGGTTGTAGCTCATCTGTATATATCAGGGGTGTCAGTCATCCCCTACTAGACGACTGCCTGTTGAAAGCAGGCTCACCCCAGTCTGTTGTCTCCCACCTCTAGACCACAGCGAACCTTCTGCATTTGCGGAGGTTCACCATAAATGTGCCAAAGCCCCACCTGACTCCTTCTAAGACGTCCCATTTTAGCGGAGCTGTTCTGGACACGATACTCAGACTTGGGCTTATCCTCCAGAGTGACGAGTCCAGGATATCCAGGCTATGATCCTGAAGTCTCAGCTTTTGGTGATACATATTGTCCTGGATTTTTAGTGAGACTGACTCTGAGGCTGCTGGGCCTCATGGCCTCCTGAATCCTGCTGGTGACGCATGCCAGATGGCATATGCAGGCCCTGCAGTAGGACCTGAAAATCCAGTGGGTTCAGCATCAGGGAAATCTCTCGGCCAGGGTCCAGATCTCGAAGGGGACTGTAAAAGATCTGCAGTGGTGGTTAACAAACTGCGATTGGGCCAGAGGCAGATCCCTCTCCCTTCCCCATCCAGATACGACAGTAATGACAGATGCGTCACTCATGGGATTCGGCGGCGATCTGGTAGAGGTGGAAATCAGAAGAATCTGATCTCCAGCAGAAGCGGGACTCCATAAACATTCTGGAGCCTTGTGCAATCCGACTAGCATTGAAAGTCTCTTTCCTCTGTCAAGGGAAACATAGTGCAGGTGTTCATGGAAAATTCCACCGCAATGTAGTACTGCAGAAAGCAGTGTGGGCTGGGGTCATGGACCCTCTGTCAGGAGGCTCTTTGCCTCTGGTCATGGCTGGACCAGCAGGGCATATCCCTGATAGTTCAACATCCGGCAGGATGTCTGAATGCCAGGGCTCGAGTTCATCTTGAGTGGAATTCAGGCCTCCTGTACTCGTTTCAGCCCATACCACTCCTGCCCAGAGTATGCAAGAAGATCAGAAACATCTGGGCCTAAGTAATCTGGACTGAGCACAAAGAGTCTGGTATACCCTATGTGCTGAGCATATCTATTGCTCCTCTGATCAGACTGCTGCTTCTGGAAATCTTCTGTCATAGCAGCAGGGAAGAGTTTTTTACCCAAACTTGGCCACACTCCGCCTTCTTGAGTGGAGATTGAGTGGTGGCAGTTGACAGCTTTTGACCTTCCTTCTGACTTTCGTAACATCATCTAGGCAGCCAGACATCCCTCCACCAAAATGGTATATGCCTGTTATTGGAAAAAATGTGTGGCATGGTGCATAGACATGTCTGTTGAGCTTCTTCTGCCCCTCATTATTAGGTTCTACTGTTCAACCTTTCCCTTGCCCAGCAGACTTTGCTTTGGGCACTATTAAGGGCTATTTATCTGCTATTTCTGCCTTTTTCAGTTGCCTGATAAACACTTTTTGTTCAAGCCTCTTATTGTACATAGGTTCCTCAAATATTGTACTCCTCTCCTCTCTTCCCTCCATCCCATTTTCTACCAAAAGTGGTTACACGATTTCATGTAGGCCAGTCTTTTACCTTGCCTATTCCCCCCCCCCATCCTTCTAATGGAGAGGAGATACTCCACGGCCTGGACCCAAAAAGAGTGTTGGCATTCTACATTGATCGTACAAAAGAGCTCTGAGTGGATCACAAACTCTTAGTGGGGTATGTGGGTGTGAAGAAAGGTTGAGCCATGCAGAATTGGACCATCTCCAGATGGGTTGTACTCTGCATTAAGATCTGCTACACAGTGGCCAAAAAGCAACCTCTTGACTGCTTGCAAGCTCATTCCACCAGAGATAAAGCTGCCACCACTGCGTTAGCAGAAGGAGTTCCGGGCCTGGACATTTTTCAGGCAGCAATGGAGGCATCTATGCACACGTTTACTAAACACCTCTGCCTTGACAGTCTGGTCCGTAGGGATGAGGACTTTGCCTATTCGGTCCTGCAGGACTTTCTTGTTTGAAATTGGTTCACAGATCCACGTCCGGGGATGGTATTTCTTGGGATCTATTCAAAGGTAAGGAATCCGCAGCTAGAAGTCTCTATCCGATGTACAAGTTACTTATCTTCAGTAACGCCTTATCTGGAGCACAATTTAATTGAAGTTGATTTTTACATTGAGCACATTGTAGGATCCCCAAACAGACGGGTCAGTTGCATGTCTAGGCTAGAGAATCCTGTGCTTCATTTTGTCTCTGCAAATCACATGAAAACTATAATTTTTACTTGTTTAATTTTAAAAAGTCTAATATTATTTTAGGGGCATTCCAACGTGAAGCTCCAGCTTGCTGCCATGTTTTGCATATCAAACCTCACATGGAACGAAGAGGAAGGTAAGCTTTTCCCTGTTAATCACATCTGAATGTTCTGATATATATCTCTATCTATCTATATCTATATATATATCTATATATATATATATATATATATATATATGTTCGATGGCATGTGTAGATGCAGATACACATGCTATGCATAGGTCCTGAGATCTAGTGTTGGGCTCGGAGTGTTACAAGTTGTTTTTCTTCGAATAAGTGTTTTCGAGTCACAGGATCGAGTGAGTCCTCCTCTTCGGCTCCATTGCGCATGGGCATCATCTCCATCTTAGATTGTTTTCTTTCCTCCATCGGGTTCGGACTTGTTTCTTTTCGTTCCGGTAGTTCGAGTCAGAAAAGTACAACAAACTCCCTAATTTGTCGGTATTGTTTCGATCGCGTACCCTCTATCATCGACACTTCAGTACCGGCGGATCCAACTCCTTTACTTGCCCTTCGGGGCGCCGGTGCCCAACTCGGGCCTGGTCGGGCCGACCAAAGCCTCGTTGAAGCCTTATGGACTGGACCCCATTTCGCTTCTGCCCTCAGTGCCACGCCAAGTTCCCATACACGGACCAACATTTTGTCTGTAACATTTGTCTATCTGCAGACCATCCAGAGGATACTTGCGAGGCCTGCATATCCTTCCGCTCGAAGAAGACTCTACGAGACAGAAGAGCGTGAAGGTTGGAAATGGCGTCGAGAAGCACCGAACGTCTCGACATGGAGGAAGAGGAGATTATGCACACTGCAGTCTCCGTTCGGGGGTCCGACTCCGAGAAAGAGTTCCAGGAGGACAGACCGGTCACGGCAGGACAGCACGTGAGTACGCCTGCCCCTGTCTAATCCAAGCCCAAGCACAAGGCCTTGAGAACGCCACTGCCGGAAAGCCATGGCTCCACCCGCAAAAAGACTTCCGGTGACCAAGCAACAACTTCGGCACCGAGAAAGGCCATGCCACCGAAGCCTTCGGACTCGAGCCAAAGCACAGGCTCCGAAATAGGCAAACACCGACCCATCGAGTCGAAGCCTCGAAAATCCCTGTCAGAGCCGAGGCCAACATCTACTCCAGGCCTTTTGATCCTGAGGAAACCGGCTTCAGAGCCAAAAAGACCCATATACACAGAGGAGCATGGACTTTCCAAACAACTTAAAGAAAGCCATAGATTTTCTGAGGAACTATGGAGGAATTTGATGAAAGGCAGGCCAGAATTCAGATTCATAAAGACACTGGCTAGATCCTAACTGCACCTCCTCTAAAAACAAAGAGGAAGCTAGCCTTTCAAGGACAATTGGACACTGATCAGCCGCCAGCTAAATTGCCAAAACACAAACAAAAAACTCTGCCTCCTCATTCTCCTCACCTGACTGTCTCTCCACCTACTACCCCCACTGCACAGTCTCCAGTACACTCTGCAGATTCACACCAAGATAATGTCGACCCATGGGACCTCTATAATGATCCCATTTCTGATAACTGTCCAGCCTGCTATCCTTCAAAACCACCGCCCCCAGAAGATAGCACTTCATACACTCAGGTTCTAGCTAGGGCAGCATCATACCATAACGTAGCCATACACACAGAAGCTCTTGAGGATGATTTTCTCTTTAATACGTTATCCTCCGATCACACTACGTACCAGTCCGTTTCCCATGCTTCCAGGCATGTTCAAACATGCACATCAGATTTTTCAAGAACCAGTTAAGGCAAGAGTCATCACTCCTAGAGTAGAAAAGGAATATAAGCCGCCTCCTTCTGATCCAGCTTTCATTACCCAGCAGCTACCTCCCGATTCCATAGTTCTCAGTGTGGCAAGGAAAAGGGCTAACTGTCAGTCGTCTGGTGATACACCACCACCAGACAAAGAAAGCAGAAAATTTGATGCTGCTGGTAAAAGAGTGGCATCGCAAGCAGTTAATCAATGGAGAATAGCCAACTCCCAAGCACTACTGGCTAGGTACGATAGGGCCCACTGGGATGAGATGAAAGATATCATTCAACATCTCCCAAAAGATCAACAAAAAAGAGCCCAGCAATTAGTCAAGGAAGGGCAGGCTATTATAAATAACCAAATTAGGTCAGCTCTAGACTCCGCAGACACAGCAGCAAGAACAATCAATACTGCGGTCACCATTCGGAGACACGCATGGCTTCAGTCGTCAGTTTTTAAACCAGAAATCCAGCAGGCTGTCCTTAACATGCCATTTAATGAAAAACAGCTTTTTGGCACTCAGGTTGATACAGCCATTGAAAAAATTAAAAAGGACTCAGACACTGCTAAAGCCATGGGTGCTCTTTATTCTACACAGTACAGAGGTTCATTTCGAAAGCCTCAATACAGGGGTGGTTTTAGAGCCCAAACATCTGAGGCATCCACCTCACAATCAAAACCGTCTTACCAGCCTCAGTACCAATGAGGTTGGTTTAGAGGAACTTACAGGGGCCAATTCCCCAGAGGTAGGGGAAAATACCAGCCATCAAAGCAAACCTCACATACAAAACAGTGACTTGCTCCTCATCTTACCTCACCACACTTCCCCTGTGGGAGGAAGACTGCAAAAGTTCCACAAACACTGGTTACCCATTACAACAGACAGCTGGGTATTATCCATTATCCAATATGGTTACTGCATAGAAATCGCACAAATTCCTCCAGATATACCTCCAAAACCACACAAACTCTCCTCCCAACACATTTCCATGTTGCAAACAGAGGTACAGTCACTATTATTCAAACAAGCCATAGAGCTTGTACCACATCATCAAACGGGAACAGGGGTTTACTCCCTGTACTTCCTTATTCCCAAAAAAGACGGAACATTGAGACCAATACTAGATCTCAGAACCCTCAATCTTTACATCCTGTCAGAACACTTTCACATGGTAACACTACAGGATGTAGTCCCACTGTTACAACAACAAGATTTTATGCCAACATTAGACCTCAAAGATGCGTATTTTTACATACCCATCCATCCAGCGCACAGGAAATATCTCAGGTTTGTAGTACAAGGAAAACATTACCAGTTCAAAGTGTTACCCTTCGGGATAACAACAGCTCCCAGAGTATTTACAAAATGCCTTGACGTAGTCCCGGCCTACCTAAGAAGGCAACACATCCATGTCTTCCCATATCTCAACGACCGGCTAATAAAATCCAACAGCCAGACACAGTGTCAGCACCATACACATTATGTAATACAAACCCTACACACTCTAGGGTTCTAAATAAACTACCATAAATCTCACTTACAACCAGCGCAAGTGCAACAGTATTTAGGAGCCACATTAAATACGCAAACAGCACTTGCAAGCCCACAAAGGATACAATCATTCTACAGTATATTACCACAAATTTAGTCAAATCGACAGTACACAGTCAAGTTTGTCATGAAAGTGTTGGGCATGACGGCATCATGCATCGCCATTGTCCCAAATGCAAGACTAAACATGCGGCCCTTACAACAGTGCCTTGCAAAACAATGGTCACAGGCACATAGTCAGCTTCAAGATCTAGTGTTGTCGTAGTTTGGACTCTTGCTCTGGGCAAGACAGCTGGTTTAAGGATGACAGTACTTTTGTTTGTAGGCGACTACGCCTTTCCTACAACAAATCGCAACTGTTGTCCCAACCTTACCGGCTCACTAGCAGCACCGCACCAGAAACACAATAGCACAAGGTGATTTGTGGCAGCCTTTACGCATGGACTCGAGAATAAGACATCTCAGGGAGTGTCGTGGTTAAACGGAGATTACCCCTTTCTCACAGATATATCATGTCTCATACAAACACAGGCAATGACAAAGATGCAGTAAAGTTTCAATAGTTTTTATTTAACATAACTGCAATTTGCGATAAGTTGCATGGGCTGCAATGATTAGGATAATGAATAATGCAAGGAACATAATTGTGAAGACGCGAGTCATTATTATAAAGACCCCCACCATCTTGCAATGCATAGAAAAGACATACGAGATGTAATATGCCCTAATACCCTAATGTGAAAGGCCTAACCTCCTACCTAAAGGAGAGTTGGGTTTGTTAAACCTAATCTGCCAATGCCATGTCCATGAGAGGAGCCCCCAACCCTTGTTACCTTGGAATGAGGTCTCTATCTCAGACTCCGCAGGGACACGAAGACTGGGTCAACGTCAAGAAGACTGCGGCATCGATATCAGCGATGGTGGCGATGCCCTCTGGTCGGAATCCCTCTGATTATCTGTCTAAAGTGCAATATATTTATACAGATCTACAAGGACCCCTGACGTAGGTGTATTCCCAAACAATAGATAACAGACATGCTTGGGACGGCAATTAATATAAACAATCACTCGAAAGTATAGAGAGGGAAAATCCCTAAGTGTGAACTCCTACTGTTTGTTTGTCTTTGTTGCTTGATCTTGACGCCTTAGCGCGGTGACACTGATAATGTAACTCATAACAAGTGGCCTAACTATCAACAAGGAAGCCATCTTAGAAGAATTAAATAACTAAATGGGCTAAGACAGAGCAAGCTAAGTAGGTTAAAAGTCACTAGGTGACGGGGGAACAAGTCTGCAAGCCAGAGGCTAAGCTAACTCCTGTTATCCCATTAAAACGAACTAGGATTCACTACAGTGTTGATAGACCGCCAAACACACATCTCTCTTCAGTGGTGGAATTCCATTTCAAGACCCTGTGCCTCAAGCCACACTTACAACGGATGCATCAATGATTGGATGAGGAGCACACCTCAACAATCACAACATTTAGGGACCATGGGACAACAAACACAAACAACTTCACATAAATCACCTAGAATTGCTAGCTGTATTCCTAGCACTCAAAGCCTTTCAACCTCTTCTCGTTCACAAACACATTCTCATCAAAACAGACAACATGACTAAAATGTACTACCTAAACATACAAGGAGGGACCCGCTCATCGCAACTGTGCCTTCTAGCACAAAAGATTTGGCATTGGGCAATACACAACAACATTCATCCTGTAGCACAATACATTCCAGGGATACACAATCAATTAGCAGATGTTCTCAGCCGAGATCACCAACAAACACACGAGTGGGAAATTCACCCCCAAGTACTCCAAACATTCTTTCATCACTGGGGAACACCAGACATAGATCTATTCGCCACCAGCGAAAACGCAAAATGCCAAAACTTCACATACAGGTTCCCACACCGTCTATCCAAGGGCAATGCTCTATGGATCAACTGGTCAGGGATCTTTGCTTACGCTTTTTCCCCTCTCCCGCTCATTCCATTTCTGGTCAACAAACTGCGTCAAAACAAACTCAAACTCATACTTATAGCACCAACGTGGGCACGTCAACCATGGTACACAACATTGTTAGACCTGTCAGTAGTACCACACATCAAACTGCCAAACAGACCAGATCTGTTAACACAAAACAAACAACTAATCAGGCATCCAAATCCAGCAATACTTAATCTAGCGATTTGGCTCCTGAAGTCTTCGAGTTTGGATATCTACATCTTCCAACAGAATGTATGGAAGTAATTAAACAAGCAAGAAAACCCACTACCAGGCAGTGCTATGCAAACAAAATGGAAAAGGTTTGTGTTTTACTGTCATTCCAAGCATTGCTACAAGACATTGTAGGTTACTTACTTCATCTGCAAAAGGCAAATTTAGCTTTTTCATCTATCAAAATACATCTCACTGCTATTTCAGCGTATTTGCAAAATATACAACACGCGTCTCTATTTAGAGTCCCTGTTATCAAAGCTTTCATGGAAGGGCTAAAACGTATCATACAACCAAGATCACTTCCAGTGCCTTCATGGAATCTCAATATTGTACTCACAGGACTCATGGGTCCACCATGTGAATCCATGCATTCGTATCACATTCAATACCTAACGTGGAAAGTAGCATTCCTCATTGCAATCACTTCATTACGAAGAGTTAGTGAAATACTAGCATTCACTATTGAACAACCCTTCAAACAAGTACACAAACATAAAGTAGTACTTCAGACAAACCCAAATTTCTACCTAAGGTGATCTCACCGTTTCATATCAATCAAACAGTGGAACTTCCAGTCTTCTTCCCACAGCCAGACTCAGTAGCAGAAACAGTGCTGCATACATTAGACATTAAAAGAGCTATAATGTATTACATTGACAGAACAAAATCATTTAAGAAAACTAAACAGTTATTTGTGGCATTCCAAAAAGCACATACTGGAAATCCTATCTCAAAACAAGGACTAGCTAGATGGCTAGTAAAAATGCATCCAAACTTGTTACCTAAAAGCCAAAAGGCAGCTATTAGTAACACCAAAACCACATTCCACCAGAAAAAACGAGCAACAATGGCCTTTTTAGGAAATATACCAATGACAGAAATCTGTAATGCAGCCACTTGGTCAACACCCCATGCATTTACCAAGCATTACTGTGTAGATGTGTTAGCAGCACAACAAGCAACAGTAGGACAGACCGTACTAAAAACACTATTTCAAACAACTTCAACTCTTACAGGCTGAAAACCGCTTATGGGAGGAAAGCTGCTTTGTAGTCTATGCATAGCATGTGTATCTGCAGCTACACATGCCATCGAACGGAAAATGTCACTTACCCAGTGTACATCTGTTCGTGGCATGTTCCGCTGCAGATTCACATGCGCCCACCCGCCTTCCCGGGAGCCTGTAGCCGTTTAAGTTAAAACAAACATTTGTACATATGTACATGTATTTCTATTCCATTAGCATGGACATCTCTTTTCTTTATACTCTATGACTTCTACCATACCCTCTGCGGGAAAACAATCTAAGATGGAGACGATGCCCATGCGCAATGGAGCCGAAGAGGAGTAGTCACTCGATCCCGTGACTCGAAAACACTTCTTCGAGGAAAACAACTTGTAACACTCCGAGCCCAACACTAGATGGCAGGACCTATGCATAGCATGTGAATCTGCAGCGGAACATGCCACGAACAGATGTACACTGGGTAAGTGACATTTTCCATGCTATTCATAGGTCCTGCCATCTAGTGTTGGGCAGGATATATATATCCTGGAGTTAAAACTGTAAACCTTCTCATTGAGAGTGCCTCTTGGACACTGCACTGTCATTCTCTAGGGTTAATAAGAAAATATGCCATACTGCTGAGAAATCCTTCTTAAATTAAAGGTGCATATCCTGTCATAAGGTCTCTGTAGGCCATTCCACCACTGAAAAATCTTGAGGTTACCTGGGAAGACTAGCAGCTCATTTTTAATTGTATGCATGAACTTGGAAGCGGAGATATTAAGGTACTAAGGATATTTGCAAACCAAAAGATGCCCTTTTTATTCTCCCTGCAGACATATGTGCATAAAGGAAATTAAATATAAAGTACCAATCTAGAAACGGTGATCCAATTTAAGTAAGACACAGTCATGTATAAAACGCCACAGTTTACGCTTTTTAATTTTATTTGAAATGAGACGGCAGTTTATTAGTTTTCCTAGCCTGTATGTGATATGAAAATTTGCTTTTACACAATTTGAATGTAACATTTCCTATCTATCCTGAAGGAAACTCTATTAAGGACATGGAGGAAAGGATTATGAATTTTGTTTCTCCATAATTGCGCAGCAGCCCCAAATGAACTTTATCATAAGAAAAATAGGACTATACATTCCTTGAGTCCTAGAAAGAAAAATTAACAGTCCACCAATCCTAGTCCTTCAGTTGCATGTAAGACAGTCCACAAGGAAAAACATTTCCTTTTCCTTCGTGTGAAATTTATCCCAGTATATCTCTTTCCATTTTAGAAATATTGTGTTTGTGGCTGTGTAGCTGTAAATACACATGTTGTGCATACTCCTGAGTGTTTGGCTCCGACTAGTGAAAGTTTTTTTTTCCGAAGATGTCTTAGAGTCACAAGGTATAGTGACTTGAGCTATTGCTGGTAATGCGCATGAGCTCCATTATTAGATTTTTTTTCCCTCCGTTTGGCTCAGATGTGCCACACCGAGCTCCAGGTTGGTGCCTCGTGTTGGTGTTGCTATATTCATTTGGATCCTCTAGGATTGTTGCATCTTCTTTTCGTCTTGAAGCGTTCTGTAAGCCTTCTTCAACTCCACAACCGAGACCTTTCTGCGCCTCATTTGGGTCTTCGGCACACTGGGGCTCAGTCTACAGTTCAATGCCTGAAAATGTTCCATCCATAATGGAAAGATCTCCATTCAGGTACTGCCTGAAGTGTCACGCCAAGTATCTGGTAACAGACCTCCAGCAGGTATGTGTAACCTTTGTCTGTCCCCAGAGCATGGTGAGAGGCCCCCTGTTCTGCATGCCTCGCCTTTGGGAATAAACAGACCTTGGTTCATTGCTTGGCTTTACACATCACATCTGCTTCCATGACGCACAAGCAGGACAAAAGCCACTCCGGATCTCTTCCTTAACAGAACGTCTTCAGGAAGCTGGCCTGGCGCGTGATGGGTACCTGAGGTTCTTACATCTTATACCAGGTATCCCCTATTAGTGTAGTGTAGGCAGTGCCTAGAAGCCAGGCTCTCTAGAGGTTGCTGTGGACGAGCAGCTAAGGCTTGTCTAGGAGACATGCAACGCTCATGGAATACCATTGTAGTCACACAGCACTTACACACATGGAAGAAAACACTCAGTGTTACAAAAATAAACATACTTTTTATTTTAGTGACACAATTACCAAAAAGTACTAGAGAAGCACCTCTCCAATAGGAGGTAAGTAACACACTAGATATATACACTAGTAATCAGCAATCGACATAGTAAGTGATAGAAAACAGTGCAAATGCAGATAGACAATAGTGACTCTGGGGTGAGCCCAAACCATATTCTAAACAAAAATGGAGTGCAAACACAGGACCCCCACCTAGGTAAGTGGAATGCGTAGGGGGAGCTCGGGTTATTAGGAAACACCAAAGGTAAGTACCACAGTGCCCCCTAGCGACCAGGAAGAAAGGTTTAGGTTACTGGATTTTCCCCAGACCATCTAAAAGGAGGAAACTGAAGAAAATGAAACACCCAGACAAGACTGCAAGAAACCAGAAGTGGATTCATGAAGAGGAAGACCTGTGGAAGAATGGGACCAAGTCCAGAAGAGTCCAGGAGGAATAGAAGCTACTACCCACCCAGCTGTGGATGCTGGAGTTTGTCGATGGTAGGACGAAGACAGTCAGGAAGGCAGCCCTGGACCAGGTGAAGAGCTCCTAGAGGATGCAGTTGACGTCCCACGCCGGATGGATGTTTGCAGCCGGTCAGTGGTGTGGAAAAGCCACCAATAAGCCTTGGCAAAGGCAGAAGTCACTGTGAAGCAAAAGTGGAGCTGTCCAGGAGGACTCACCCCATGGGGAGAGTCCTAGGGGGACCGTCAGCAAGGCAGAGAGTACAAAGGAGAAGAGGCAGCCCCCACAGGAGACACACTGGACAAGGAACCAGGAGTTACAGAGGAGCCCATGCAGCACTACTGGAGAAGGGTCCCACACCACAGGAGAAGCATGCAGAGGGCTGTGCGTTGTAGGAAGGAGTGCTGGGGTCTCAGACCACAAAGAGCCTGAAGATCCTTGGAGGAGGAGATGCAAACAAACCTTGGCAGCTGCAAGAGACGCAGTACATGGGGGTACTGTCCTGCCTGGGATGGCATGGGCTTACCCCCACCAAAGTTGAACAGCTGGCGCAGAGGACCAAGAGGACTACTCTGGACCCCTACCCGTGATGCAGAATCCACGCAGCTCAGGATGAGAGGAGACCCACGCAGCTGGTCGTCGTTGCAGTTTGTGCCTGCAGATGCAGGGTAGTGACTCCCGGGAGATTCCTTCTTTCTTCTCGTGCAGACTGAAGACTTGCCACCCTCAGAGGATGCACAGCTAGGGAAATTTTTCAGAAGCTGGAAGGCGCTGTGGAAACAATTTTGCAAGCAGAGTCTTCGTCATGGATGCGCATTGTCGGTTCCTGGAGGGTCTAGTCGCAATTCCAGTGGCTAGAAGTAGAGGTTGCAAAGGAGTCCTGCTGGAGTCTTGCAAGCCGAATCTGAGGATCCACCCAAGGGAGAGACCCTAAATAGCCCTGAAGCGGGGCTTGGTCACCTAGCCAGGTGAACACCTATCAGGAGGGGTCTCTGACGTCACTTGGCCACTCAGATTCTCCCAGAGGTCCCTGCCATCCTTGGATTCAAGATGGCACAACTCAGGGACCCTCCGAAGGAGCTCTGAGAACCACCCCTGGGGTGGTGATGGACAGGGGAGTGGTCACTCCCCTTTCCATTGTCCAGTTCCGCGCCAGAGCAGGGACTTGAGGTCCCTGAACCAGTGTAGACTGGTTTATGCACCGAGGGCTCCAAATGTGCCCTTCAAAGCTTGGGGAGTTTAGCCCTCCCAAGCCATGCACCACCTATTTCCAACAGGAGATGGTGTAACCCCCTCTCCCAAAGGAAATCCTTTGTTCTGCCTTCCTAGGCTTGAGCTGTTCAAGCAGTAGGAGGGCAGAAACCTGTCTGAGGGGTGGCAGAAGTTTGGGATGCCCGGAAAACCCCAGAAGGCTGGTAGGAGCAATGCTGGGGTCCCTCTAAGGAGCCCCCAGAGGGCATGGAATCATACTTCCAATACTGTCAACAGTATTAGGGTATGATTCCAACATGTTTAATACCAAACATGCCTAGGTTCGGAGTTATCATTATGTAGCTGGACATAGGTAGTGACCTATGTCCAGTACACGCATAAAATGGCGTCCCCACACTCACGAAGTCCATGAAAATGGAACTGGAGTTTGTGGGGGCACCTCTGCTAGTGCAGGTGTGCCCTCACACACAGGTACTTGCACCCTGCCCTCTGGGCTAGGAGGGCCTGCCATAGGGGTGACTTACAGTGACCTGGTGCAGTGAGCTGTAGTGAAAAGGGTGCATGCACCCTATCACGCACGCTGCAATGGCAGGCCTTTAGATACAGTTTGCATGGGCTCCCCATGGGTGGCATAATATATACTGCAGCCCATGGGGATCCCCTGGCCCTGGGTACTATATACTAGGGACTTACATGGGGCACCAGCAGGGGCAGCTTCTCCGTTAGGGCAGAGGAGCATTGCCCCCCTCCCACCGCCAGCAGCAGGAGCTGCAAAACCTTTGAAAATAAAACGATAATAAACCATGTTTATTGTTGTTTTATTTTAAAAGGGGGTGGGGCAGTCGGGGTGACGAGTGTGAGGGGAGTGCACAGAGCACTCCCCTCAGTACGCATGATGTTTGGCTAGCTGTCTTGGGCTGGCCAAACACACATGCACACAATGGCTCTTTCCAACTCGGCACTGTGTTGCTGAGTTGAAAGAGCCAGCCCAGCCTCCCAGTCTGAGTTGGAACGCCTAGCCAGGGTGCTCCAGACAGTCATAATGCTGCTTTGAGCAGCGTCATGATTGGCCACAGAGCAGGCTGGGAGCCTGCAATGCAGCGGAGAGCGTCAGAGAGAGGCGGTGGCGTCCAGGTACTTTTTTCTTTTTTTAATTTAGATTTTCTTTTTATTTTATCCCCCTCCACCCCTAACCCCAGCCCCGCCACTTTTCAAAGACTCCAGCCGCCCCTGGGCACCAGTACGCCAAATGTGGGTTGAAAGTAACTAAGTTACCAAGTTAGAAGAGAGAGAGCATAATCACTTGGGTCCTGGTTAGCAGGATCCCAGTGAACACAGTCAAACACAGACTGACAACAGGCAGAAAATGGTTATCATACCAATAAAGAGGGTACTTTCCTACAACGTTTAAGCCAAATTGCAACCTGGGACTTGTGCTGAGAGGGCCAGGTCTTAACCTTGGAAGAGAGTTTTCTCTCCAAGGTCAAAGTGCACGAGCCACTGCCTCCCCACTGTCATCCATCAAAGAGGGTAAAACCTTACAAGCTCATCCACATACCCAGCACCATACAGGCACTGAGCATCGCCCATGAAGTGGTCAAGCTTTGAGCTCCGAAGCCCACCAAGAGGCTTTGGTCTGCCATTGCCAGAAGGCCATGGTCGGCACAACACTGTTTGGACCCACATCATTCCAACTCTTGGCGCCGAAGCCTACGCACAAAAAAACGCCATTCGACTTTCACGTGTCAGCATCACAAACTCCCTCAAAGCTATCCTCAGACTTGAGGCACTCTACAAAGACTACACTGGTGCTGCAAGGCCAGCGGCCATCTCCAGCACCAAATTGCCAAGCATCCAGGGCGGTATCTTCCTGCTCCTCTGAGGATCAAGATCAACCATCCTGTAATGCCGGCAGGGTGAACTTGATGCCCGCTAGAAGTGGTTCCTGATACACTCACAAACTGGTTGGATTCTCACTCAGCCTCCTTCTAAAGCTAGACACTCTGCTCCCTCAAGAGGAAGCTGGCCTTCAAGGAAGCCACCACTGGAGCCGGCGCCTATGATACCTCAGCGCCACATCAGAGGCACCAGCCCACTTTCTTTTCTGTTTCATATCCCTCCACCCTCTTTTCTCCTCCTGCATCTTTGCCTTCCTATCCACCTCTCCCCCACCTCCACTTGCTGACCCCTCAGCTCACTCTCCATAGGGGTCGCCTCATTCTGTTTTTGGTGGAGACAGTCTGGGTCCCCCTTACGACATGCCCTTAGACCCATACCCTCAAGACATGAGATGACTAATGTCATCCCCCTGGGGATATGGATCCCGTCTTGTTTCCTGCAAAAGCTTCCCCGCCCGACAGCACTACCTCCTACTATGATGCCCTCCACATTGTGGCCATGTATCACAAGTTAAAAATGCACAGGCTACCAGAAGATGACAATCTTTGGTGGAGATGCTCTGACAATCAGCGATCCATAAAGTGCTCCCCTATTCTTAAGAGAATGCTTAAGCTTACTCCTGATATCTTTAAGGAGCCCATATAGGCCAGGGTAATACCCACTGGGTCTCTTAGCAGTATAAAGCATCCCCCTCTGACCCTGTTTATATTAAAGGTCAGCTTCCACCTGACTCTTGTCATTCACACTGCCTACCAGTGTGCCAACGCCCATGGCAGGGGTTATGCACCACTTCCTGACAGGGAGAATAGTATGATAGATTTGGCAATGAATCACATCTCTGCCTAATTGGTCACATATTGGTTTATTGCTAATTCTGTTGGTTTTCTTTTCCGTTACCTCAAGGCACACTGGGATGAAATGGAGGAGTTTCTTCAGCACCTCCGTGAGCAGTAAAAGGGGATGGGGCAAGAACTTGTGCACAGGGCACGCTCATCTCCAACATCAATATTCGTGGCCCTTTGATGCCGACACTGCCGCTCGCGGAATAAATTCCAGTGTCCTCCTTCATCCACACACTTGGCTGCGAGTTTCCAGCTACCCGGAAGTACAGTAGCATCTGCTCTCTTTCCTTTGATGAGAAGCACCTCTTCAGACCACAGGTTCACCGATACTAGAAAAGATAAAACAGGACACTGATACTGCAAAGGCCATGGAAGCACTACAAACGCGCTCCATCTGTATCACCTTTCAGCAGTCTCAGTATGGCGGAGATGCTATAATCTTCACCCCCAGGGGATCCAACTCTTTCCCCAGACAACAATTGCAGCAGATGCCTTCTTGAGGCTACTACAGAGGGATTTACAAAAATACCAACCCTAGGCAGGGATGCCTGGTGACGACGTCGATGGTACTGGTGAACCTGAGCTGCGGGACCGGATGGTGCTTTGTGTACTTCACAAGTGGTGTCCACAGGCCACGGTGCAGGCAGCGGGCGGTGTCAGGAGGAGCGTCATGGTGGGGGAAGACCAGGCTGGGGTGTGAGCAAGGCGATGCCGGATTCTGGGCCCACAGATCGTGGTGTGACCAGCAGCTCGTTGAAGTCGTCCAATGACAGTGTCGGTGAGACCATGAGTCACGTGCGAAGCGGGGCAGTGCAGGCCTGCGGCGTCGTTGACTGCTTCGCTATGGTTTTTTTTTCTTGAACAGGACAAAACACACTGTTCCCAGTGTGGTAGGCAGATGAAACTGAAGTCTTTGATATCCCTGAGACTTCCAACAGGAGGCAAGCTCTACTCCAAGCCCTTGGAGAACTTTCTGAAGCAGGATGCACAGCAAAGTTCACCCTTTGTTCTCTTTTCAGGCAGAAGCAGCAACTGTAGGCCAGTTCAACAAAGCAACACAGCAAAGGGACAGTACTCTTCCTTCAGCTCTTCTCCAGGGCAGAGGTTCCTCCTGATTCCAAAAAGATTCTAAAAGTTTGGGGTTCGGGGTCCACTACTTAAACCCCTTTCTGCCTTTGAAGTTGGCAAACTTCAAAGCAAAGTCTCAAGTTTTTGTAAGATCCTTCCTTGGCTAGGCCCCAGACACACACCAGGGGGTTGGAGACTGCATTGTGTGAAGGCAGGCACAGACATTTCAAGTGCAAGCAACCACTCCTCCCTCCACTCTAGCTCAGATATGGAGGCTACACCACAGCTCCCTCTGTCACTGTCTAGAGGAGAGTTGTTAGTAGCCCAACTGTCAAACTGACCCAAATGGGGAATCCACAAACAGGCAGAGTCACAGAATGGTTTAAGCAAGAAAATGCCTACTTTCTAAAAATGTTATTTTCAAACTCACAATCCAAAAACCAACTTCACTAAAAGATATATTTTTAAATTGTTCAGAGACACTAAACTCTATATTTTCATCTCCTCTCAAAGGGAAGTTTCACTTTAAAGTTATTAAAAGGCAGCCCCCCATGTTAACCTATGAGAGAGATAGGCCTTGCAACAGTGAAACCCAAATTTGGCAGTATTTAATTGTTAGGACATGTAAACCACACCAGTACATGTCCTACCTTTTAAATACACAGCACCCTGCCCATGGGGCTACCTAGGGCCTGCCTTAGGGGTACCTTACGTGTATCAAGAGGGAAGGTTTGGGCCTGGCAAGTGTGTACACTTGCCAGGTCGAACTGGCAGTTTAAAACTGCATACACAGACACTGCAGTGGCAGGTCTGAGCCATGTTTACATGGCCACTTATGTGGGTGGCACATTCAGTGCTGCAGGCCCACAGGTAGCATTTGATTTACAGGCCCTGGGCACCTCTGGTGCACTTTACTAGGGACTTACCAGTAAATACAATATTGCAATCATGGATAAACCAATCAACAGTACAATTTACCTGCTGTAGTTTAGCACTGATCAGCAGTGGTAAAGTACGCAGAGACAATAAACCAGCAAAAACAGAGTCCATTAAACCATAAAAACAGGAGGTCAGAAGGCAAGTAGACAGGGGAGACAAGCCAAAAAGCTGCCAGGTTTAACAATTTTCATATGGTAGCACTTGAGAATGTCATTCCTCTGCTACAGCAAGGCAACTTCATGACTGCCGTCAACCTGAAGGACTCCTGCTTCCACATCCCCATCCACTGTGCATATCGCCAGTTCCTCTGGTTTATGGTAAATGGTCAGCATTATCAATTCAAGGTGCTGTCCTTCTGGTAACCACAGCCCCCAGGCAAAGTGTCTTGCTGTGGTAGCCACTAATCTCAGGTGGAACTGCGTCCACTTCTTTCCTTATCTAGATGACTGGTTGGTCAAGAGCACAACAAGTCACCATAGACCTCTTAGACAGTCTAGAATTTACCATCAGAACTACTAAGTCCCACCTACAGTCATTTTAGGTCCAGGCAATACTGAACAGGCATTGTCCCACATGCTAGGTTAAACATGCCTCCCTTGCAGGAGTGCCCAGTACCACAGTGGTCACAAGCACAGGGTCACTGTGAGGATCTAGTGTTGATCCTGGGCTGCACTCGTCTCTCTCTGGGATGGTATAATGGCGGCAACCAGTTCTAAGGACGACACTTTCTGCACCTTGTGCTGCAGATGGCCATCATCACAACGATCACCTCCATCATTGGGAAAGGGGGATAACTTACAGGACGTGACTGTCAGAGAAATGTGGACACCCCATCACCAGGGTCGCCATATCAACTACTTTGCTGTCCTGCTAGCACTCAAGGCATTCCTCCCTTACATCTTACACAAGTACTTCACTTTGTTCACACAGACAACATAACTACCTACAGAAACTGGTCGGCACTTTCTGCAATTGCCTGCACCAGCCCAGGGCATCTGACAGTGAGCAGTCCATCACTGAGCACATCTACTGGTAGATTACCTGCTGGGCGTGGACGTCGATTTGGCAAACCTGCTTAGTAGGATGCAGCAGCAAGTCCATGAGCAGGACCACCACCCACAGTTTTACTCCCATACGTCTGTTGTTGGGGGTTTCCCAATATAGACCTCTCTGCCACTGCTGAAAATGAAAAATGCCCAAGCTTCTCCTCCAGGTTCCCGCCATCCAAGGGCAATGCAATATCGACGGTCAGGGACATTGCCTAAGCTTTCCTGCCTTTCCCTCTTCTTCCTTTCGTGGTTCAGAGGCTTCTGCAGACATCCCTCACTCTCAACCTGGTAGCTCAGACCTAGCTAGACACCCCTGATTCTCCACCACCCTCCACCTCTCCCTAGTACCCCACAAGAAGTTGCCCAACCGGTCAGATCTTCCCACGCAAAATTAGGACACCCCCAGGCATCCGAACTGGAAGCAGCTCAAACTTGCAATTTGACTCCTGAGTTCCTAGAGTTTGGCTACATGTGACTACCTTCAGAAAGCATGACCATCCTTAGGGAGGTGTGCAGGCCTACAACAAGAGCTCGCTGCACAGCCAGATGGCAAACGTTTGTGCATTTCTGTGTTCTAGACATATTGACCCCCTCAAGGCAGCAGACAACACACTGTCGGTTATCTGCTTCAATTATACTTCCATCTGACTTCACTGAGCTCCTGTTGCAGCTTACCTTCAAAGCAAGGAACACTATTCAGGGTTCATATTATCAATGACTTTATAGGATGGACTTAAAAGGATAATGTCGCTGCGGGTGCCACTTGTTCCGTTATGGAACCTCACCATTGTTTCAACTAGACTTATGGGCCCACCTTTAAAGCTACTCCAGTCTTGTCCTTTACATTTTCTTTCCTGCAAAGTAGCCTCCTTCGTAGCTATCGCCTACCTCAGGCATGTGAATAAGCTTCATCTCTTGTCCTTGATGAACACTTTCTTCAAGACCACAACAATAGGGTAGTTATCTGAGAAAACCCCAGGTTCCTTCATAAGGTACTCTCTAGAATTCACCTTAATCAAACTATGGATCTGCAGGTGTTCTTCTCTCATCCAGAGACAGTAGAAGAAAGGGTTTTCACACATTAAATGTCAAAAGAGCCCTCATGTAATACATTGAAAGGACAAAGCTTAGGACTCCGTAGCTCTTTGTCTCCTTCCTACTACCAGATCACACAAGGGCCATGCTCTCTCTAAAGCAGTAACAGCACAGTGGTTTGTCAAATGTGTTCAGACCTGTTATACCAAAGCTAAAATAATTTTTACAGCTCCTCCAAACCTTGGTCAACCCACAAAAAATAGCCCCTATGGCTTTCAAGTATAACATTCCCATAGCTGATATCTGCAAAGCAGCTACCTGGTCTACTCCAGTCACTGTCACCAAGCATTATGGTATGGATGTCTTGGCTTGTAAACAAACTAATGTTGACCAGCCTGTCCTTTGAACACTTTTCCAATCTTCTGCAACATCCTCTGGCTAGCCACTGCTTTAGGGAGGCCTGCTCCCAGTCTATACACACCATGTGTATCTATAGCTACACATGCCACGAACAGAATATATTACCCTGTAAGCACCTGTTCGTAGCATGCAATGCTGTAAATTCATATGCACCCATCCACCTCTCCGAAAGCCTTTCGATATTGCAGATACTTTTCCTTCCTCTTTCTTTGCATGATCATCTTCTTCTGTATCTCTATGCTCCATTTAGTTGCTCACCCCCCTTGTGGTAAAAACAAACAATGGAGCTGATGCCCATGAGCATTAACAGGAATAGGCAGAGTCATTATACCTCAAGACTCAAAGACTTCTTCGAAGAAACATCGCTTTCACACATACAAGCCCAACACTAGATGGCAGGACTATGCACAGCATTTAAATCTACAGCCACAAAAAGATGCGTAAGGGATTAGTATCATTTTTCTTCTATTCTGTTCCTGTCAAAGAAAACAAAACGTTAGAAATCCAATCTCTGACCCATGTGAACATAACCATTCAAATGTTTTGCATCGTCCAGTGCACTAGTCTTGGCATCCAATTAAAGCAGACATACAACTTACGTCATACGCACCAGTATGTTTCCAAGGTGGACCATAAAGATTTGAATCCTCCATGGTGGGATAATCCTTTCTTCTGTGTCTTTAATAGAATTAAAACTTTATATCACAATAGGTAGCAAATTTTACATTCTCTGTCAGGACTGGAAGCTCAGACTATGCATTTTCAAAGCTTACTAGCCACCAATGATGTTAATCGCTTAACTGGTTTGAATTAAAATTTCTTAAGATTAGTCAGTTAACCAGTCAGCCGCATTCAAAATGTCTTCCAAGTGTCCCCTACCAAATCGTCCACCCATGAGACGGAGAGCTCCATTCAGTGTCAACTGGTACAATCTGCTTTGAACATCCCTCAGAATGTTCAGACCTTGGAAAAGGAGGTCTGACGTTCCAGAAGAACTGGAAACCAAGCTTACAATCTCCTAGTGGTGTTGTCACCACCAGTTCGCTTTCTGTCTCCTGACCTGTGTTGTGAGCATTTTAATCCTCAAGAAAGGTGGGAACACACATCTCATGTTCTGGCTCCAGTCCTGCCTGAAAGCATCGGTCACCAGCAGATTGGGTCTCCATTGATGAAGCGAAGAAGTTGATGATGCAACCATGAATAAGTATATCTATCTAGCTAGGTCCTTATTTGTAAATGATCCTTTGGAACAGTTCTGGGTCCAGTCTTCATGCACTAAATCCTTCAGATGTCTTGAGTTGCAGTCCGTTATCGGATTGAGCTTTCTCTGCAGGTACAGTGCTATGACAAAAATCCTCCAGTCCAAGCAAAGTGCCAGAAACCTTTGACCAGTTCTAAGCTCTCTACCTCGTCCCTGTGAGGGAGTTTATGTATTGAACCACTGATATGTTGTTCATTTTCTGGAGAATAGAACACGAACCCCTGCCTTGTGGCAGACATTTTACTGCGAACTGTCCTAGCAGTTCCAGGCAATTGTGCATCTGCCTCGTGTTCTGACCACAGACATCTCGCGTTATTTCCACGCATCTGGCTTACAAACCTGGAATATTGACCTCCAATTCTATTATACCGAAGATGGTTTTGCTCTTTTGCTCTTCTAGGCCTTCATATGTTCCAACAACCACTGAAGTTCATTCTCATCTCTTTTGTGAGCCGAACCCTTTTCACCCAAGTTATTCCTGTCCTCGGGTGGGCATCTTTCAGCCATTGTATTAGTCAGTAATAAGGGGAGCTCAGGAAGGTCGCTTGGACAGATGATACCAGAAGTACCACTATTCTGGCTAGGTTCCTCGGAGAGGTTTGTTCCTTCAGTGTAGTCCTCAGCTCTCTTGGAGTGAGTATCATCTTTCTCTTGATACGTTTCACCATCTGTTGGACCATATCTATAACCCCCTAGGAAGAGCGTAGTGTGAAAAGTTTTGATTTCAGATTTCTGCATATAGATATGAACCCCAAAGTTTGGAGCAGGGACAATGTTCTATAGAGGACCTTTCACAGTTGCACAACCTCTTTATTCGTCACTAATATCGTCCAGTTGTACTACTAACATGATAACCCTGGAGCACAAAGCTTCCTTGACTGACATCAGCACCTTGGTAAACCACCATGTAATGCCATAAAACATATACACCTGTTTCTCTGCATAAACTGGAGGAATCTCCTTTGGCGTGCAAAAACTGGAATTGAGGTGTGTCTCCTTCAGATCCAGATTTACCTTCCAGTGGTTTGGTAATAGTATTTCTCTGAGAAGATTAATTTCATCAATTTTGAAGTGGTGATGTATTAGCCACTTATTGAATTATTTTCAGTTTATCTCTGGTCAATATCCTTTGTCTTTCTTTTTGACCAGAAAATTTTTGCTCAAGACCCCTCTGGGTGTAAACTGCTTGCTACTATCACACCCTTGTCCAGTAAAGATTCTACCCCTTGATCTATAGGGCACATATCTGCCTCTGAGAAGGGTTCTGTAGAACTCTATTTGAAAATAGGAAACAGTATCTAGAGTCCATGCATTGCCTTTACCTCCCTAAGTCTATGTAGGAACCACCCCAGCTGTTTCTCCCGCACCTTTGGTGGGGAAGAAAGGGTCATCCTTACCTGAGAGCCCGACTGGTGCGTTTGTTGCGCATTGGAAGAGTCCACTATGCCATTCCCTCAACCAGTCCCTCTGGTTGAGAAAAACACTCTGAACCTTATCTAGTCTAGCCACTGGAATGGCGTCCTACTGGGGTATCTTTGGGAGCCTGGGGAATAAGGAAGGTTGGAGGAGTGAACCGTGCCTCTGCTTGACTTTCTGTCCGAAAAGCCCTTCTCATTGACTGTTGTGACTTGTCCAAAAAGGATAAAGTGGTCACACCCTTAAGTCTTTAATAAAGGAAACGTTTGTCACTGGGGCCAACTTCAGGGTGCCTTTGCACCTTTTCCGAATTCACCAAGTCTTCAAAGGAAGTTCTGATTGCTCTGCCCTTAAATTTACCTGAGGCTTTGCTAGTGCCCAGGGGTTCTAAAGGCCAAGATGGCCTTCCTTCGTCCCTCCTCAGGGGGATTCAGACTGCGTTTGGCAGTCAATTTCAAAATCTACCTGCCTAGGGACACCAACTCCTCGGTCAGTGACGTCCACAAACTCATCATCTGTGGGGAATGGGAATGGCCCCTCCTTGTTTATCTCCTCCGTTCCTGAGCTGTAATAAGTATTCTTATACTGGCAATGGGAATATAAATAGGCAAATATGTCCTCTATTAGTACCATGGATTTGGAGTCAACCTCCCAGATGACCGTGGCTCTTCTCGTGTCCCTGAAATGCCCTTGGATAAACTGGGCTGGGACTGAATCAATGCCCATAGCTATTTTGTCTGTGAATGAGGTATATTGACGTTTTAGTTTTGTCTAGTCGTACACTAGCCATCAGGCACCGTCCTTGTAAGAAGGAGTCTCTTTGATTTTCTCCCCAGAAGAAGAGACCAACAATTATTCTGAGCCGCTGGCCCCATCCCACCTAGAAGCTCTTAGGCGACCGACATGCATCTCGACCCTGGCTCAACGCTTAAACATTTTGAAGTTGTGTGGGGTGCGATTAAAAACCCATCAGGCCTCTTGCCTGACACAGCTACCACACACCACTTAGATCTCCATTGAGGCTTGGGTGTCATTAAACACCCTCAGGTAGTCTCGTATGCTCCAGTCCTTACTCTGTTCTCGCTATCAGAGGAAAACATTGGTTATCGGAACCCAAAAAATACCACATCATTAAACTTGACTTGCGCTTATGCGGAAGTACTCTATGCCACCACAACATCATCGACATATTCATACTAATATTTTACAAGCAAAAAACACTTAGCTGGCTCCTGTGCAGCAAAGAAAGAGTAAGTGATTTTCATTGTGGATTGTTGTATGTGCAGTTGAAGGACTGTAATTGATGGACAGTTGATTTTACTAGGACTCATGAAATATGTGTAGTCATATTATGATGCTAAGGTTCGTTTGGAACTGCTGAGCAGTAAATATAGGAAGATAAAACACATAATCTGAGCCTCCATTCCTGACATAGAATTGTGTTACCAGCTAAATATTGATCTATTCTATTTATATATTTAAATCTGAACCGAAAAGGATCTAAATGTTTTTATTTTATTTTACTGATTTTTTTATTTATTTTTATTTGTGTTGTGTGTGTTTTTTTAAGCAATCTTGGAAATTACTTATTTTTTTAATAGTAGTTTCTTGCTTTTTGTACTCCATTTTCTGTTTTGCATTAATAACATTTTTGCCTCTGTTTTTTCTTGCCTAAAAAGTACTTGGTCGTCTGAGTTGAAATACACATTACATTATCTGATAGGGACTTCTAGCTGCAGGTTCCTTACCTTTTAATTCTCCCAGGCATCAAACCTGATCCGAAAGATCTTTCATGAGCAGTACCACTGCGTGCTTGTAGGTGGTGTCGATCAGCTCTGCTTCCGTCACCAATTTTGTCTGTGCCGGAAATAATGATGCTGTTCCTATACAGGAGCCAGACCCGCACGCCAACGTCAGTTCTAATCTTTCTGTGCCAGCCAACGCTGATCTGAGAGATGTGCTCCCCCTCAGTTGTTTTGTGACTGCCCTTTTTTTTATTTTTTTAAATACTTTTGTTGAACTTTTTTGAGGTATTACCCCCCAGTGTGTAGAGATGTTGTTGCACAAGATGGGGTTTAAGCCCTGCGGAACATGTCATCCTGCGATGTCTGTGCCGGATCTGGACTTTGTCTGTTTGTGGTGCGTGGAGTGCGACCATGACCTGAAATCTTGCTTCGAGTGGCAGGCTATGCATACGAAGGCTTTGAGGGAGAAGTCCTTAAGCTTGATGGCTGCTCGGCATGCGACTTCACCCAGGTTGAGATTTCAGTTCCATAATAGTAAAATAATATAACATGAGCAGAAGAAGCTTTTACTGCAACCACAAAAAAATAATGTGGGCTAGGGTGAGGGATTTTGCAAAGATCAAAACTGGTAAAAGTTGTGAATTATTGTATAGAGATAAATTAGAATGCCATGTGTCCTCCACAAAGTTTGATCAATTACATTTTTCTTTATTTCCTAGGTGCACAAGAACGTCAGGATAAGCTTCGAGATGTTGGTATTGTAGATATTCTACACAAGCTGAGTCAGTCAACAGATCCAAACCTTTGTGACAAGTAGGTACAGACTAGTTGTATAATTAGTGCATATGAAGCAGCTTGTGTTAAATCTCTTCAAGACAGATATTTTATTGAATTGTTTTTCTTAGCCATCCTCATCACACACATTGGTCGCAGAAGTGTACATAAAATCCTCATTCAAAGTGATAATATTGTCCTAAAATGACACATTATCTCAGGGATGGGCAAGTTGGCATATAGTTGTTTCATTTTAGTGATACTTTATTTTTGCAGAATTCTCAACTAAGGAAATAGTCCTGGACATCAGCTGAATCTAGAAAGCTTTAAAGTTATATTGTGTTGGCAACAAAGTAACTTGGAGAACATAACATTTGCAGATAAAATTAATGCTCAAATGTGAATTGTGAAAAAAGACTAGAGGCGTCTGGCAAAACAGGAATAGTTGTTTAATTAAGCATTACGGCCGGGGCGAGCAGTTACCAAACCGAGGTCTGAGGACTCTGTCTTGATGTACATTCATTTGCAGTAGGTTTTTATACATTTCTCTGAATACCATAAAGCAATAAAAAAACATCCCTTTCTTGGTTAAAAATGTGAACAGTTGTCATGAAGTCATAAATACAGTTCCAGATAATGAATGCAGGTGGGCATCATCATTGCGTGGACACATTGTGGGCCATTGAGCACGTCCAAATGTCTGGCCTGAGGGTGGCACGGTTGCTGCTTGTGCTGTGTTCCTAACTACATGTGGCATCTAACTTTATGGTATTTTTGGGAATGTACGCACCCCTCTGGCCATGTGGCTTTTATTGGAGCCAGCCTCAGAGGACCATTGTGGTGTCACTGCACCTATCTGCGAGATCTGATCCAGGTGTTTCTGTTTGTGTGTTTGTCTGTCAGCTGTCACCCCACCTGTGAAGTGTCAGTCAGTAACCTCAGGCCTAGGTCTCAGAGAATGCCTAACTGTGTCCCTATGCGCCAGGGTGGACAGAGAGTTCACAACGGGGGAATCTAATAATGGTGATGCAACTTTGTGTATATGATTGTATTGCTGTGTGCATCAACATTGATTACTCCAATATTAACAAAATGATCTAAGGTCTGCACAAAGTTACACAAGACGTATGGGGCTAGAACATTTTTCAGCTCTTTTTTAACTTGGCTGTGCAGACATGTACCTCTTTTACTGAACATATAGCCCAAGACAAGTCTTAAAAGGAAGGTAAAGACCGATTTTTGGTTTCTGACCCCATCACCCTGGGGCCTACTACTCCTGCTGGTCCGTGCTGTCTAGTGTTGCACATGAAACTAATGTTATGGTCTTTACAGTGGCTGAAGGTCTTCCAGGCGTTGTTCACCTCCCAAACTGAAAAAGGCTTGTAGACCTATGTGATGCAGCGCCGAGGACGATATAACCACTTTATTGATTCAGAAAAGGGTTACAAGAAGAGGCCACACTTGAAGTTATCTTTATTACCCAAGGACTGGTTTGAGTTTGGACTGCCGTGTGAGAAGGAGCTGCCTCTGGTGTTAGGTGGCAGCTGGTGAAACTTGAAAATGGTGCGGTGTAAAATGAAATCATAATTTCTCTATTAGTGACAGAGTAGGTATAGGCTAAAGATGCATGCACGGTGTATTGTTTGTGAAAACAGAGGCCAGGCCTTGCAGGGAGGCATCCTATTTTGTTGAGTGGACAGGACTAGTCTGGTCATAATGGTGCAGACTAAAATCAACAGTTTTAATAAACAAAGGAGAAGTCAAAGAAGCTTGGTGATAAGTACTTCTTATGGCATGTTTTAGGGATCTATTCACACACAACTCTTGACTGAACAACAGGATAACAACAAGTGTATTCTAGCCAGCCTTTCAAAAATTATTCTCAAAAGAACCATCCTTTTGGACTTCATGCGTGACTTGTTTAACTGGGTTACTCTATTTGGCTCTGCAACGTGATGTGGTGAAAGACTTAAAAATCTTGTCACAGAGCAAAGCCATAAATCTTTTAAATTGCAAAAGAAAAGCTTAGCCGGGCCTGTGTCTATTTCCTTTCATTCAGCCAAGAGAACGCAATCAAAGCAAGGATCGCACAACGTCCTGCAGTTAGTCGGGTAATGTAAGCCTTTCACTGCAGGTTTGTGTTCAGATTCCAGCCTCCGTCCCTGGTTCTGCTAATGCGCCTCCTCGGCTGGTTTACAGCTGCTAAGCGTTCAGTTTGCTTATGTGTGACATTCCCATATGTGTATTGCGTTTATTTGTGACACTTCAAGCCTCATGAGTGACACTTTATTGTAAGTGAAATGAGACAATTGTGCATCCATGTCAAGAGATCGTTTTAAGAAATTACACCCTTTTCTTGTATGAGACGGCCATTAATGCTGAATTGACCCAGGGGCGCTTCACATGAGAATCAGATCAGTCATTATTTAGCAGGAGTGAGATGAGTTGCTCAGAATCACAGAATGTTGAGCTGGGATTCGAGTTCTCGTATATGGTTTTAAAGTAGACCGTTCTGGCCACATCTCCTCCCACCCCTTCCTTCCCCCTGAGTCTTTCTCCAGTATGTCCCTGCAGTGTAGCATGACCCCGTTTTTGGCATATATTTAGACGTTTTGGTTTGGGGGTGGATGTCCATATCTGTTTGATACTATGCTTTGAGCAGGGAGTGGTTTTGGACATTAATTAAGGGGGGGGGGGGTTCTGTCTTCAAATCTCTGTAGTTCGCTTGGTCTGCTCTCTGTGATAGTTCCAAGTCAAAATGTATGGAGAATCCTACAACTCCCGTTATACACCAGCGCCACCTTGTGGCCTTTGGTAAACAGTACTTGGAGCTCAGCTTTTATGCATCCCAGCAAAGTGAGAAACGAACTACACGCGTTTATCGCAGTTCAGGTCATGATTCTTTTGCGTGCCAACCTCACGCATTGCGGGAATGCTGGAAAATTACAGAATATGCATTATTTTAACGCGAGATGCGTGGCACTTGGCAGGGCTGCTGGATAATGGGAGCAGCAGGCTTCATGCAGCAAGTGATGGCCTTTCACTTATGCACCTGTTTTTAATTATCGAAATAATTTATGACGGTATAAATACCAGGCATACAACTGCATAATGTTGGGTAATAGAAAACCAACAGTCGCTGATGTAGAATTGTGAGGGGTTAGAGGCTGAAGGCGACAAGCTGAGCTCCGGACTGTATAGTTTGCAAGTTTTAAAGACAAACTGTCAGGGTTCCCGCGCTGCACCTAACAGCATGTCACTGTGAGGAGAGGCAGTGAACAGGTCAGTGAAGTTACTGTCTTGTCTTCTTTTCCATTCAGCTTCTGACCCTTTAATGTGCCTATTTCATTATGTGAGAGCAAAGTGACTCGCCACTGGGGGAGGTGGGTTCATTGAGTCTTGACCTCCTGCACGCTCTGTAACGAGTAGTGCAAGGGTGGGGTTGCTTGCTCCAGGCCCTGATTGACAAGGAGACCATAGCGTTACAGAGCTTCAGCCAGAAACGCCCAAGGCAAATTCTATGTCAGGACCAGAGGCTCAGATTATGCTTCTCTTTCTTTTACTGGAATTTTCAGCAGACACTCAAAATAAGTAAACATTATAAACTGCAATACCCATGAACAAGTATAATCACATCACATGCCCCAATCACCATAGAGTATCGTGACATATACCGATCATCTCAAACTTGTGTCCTCTTTCTTTGCTGCTGTGCAGCCAGATAAGTGCTCTCCATTAACTTATGTGTGTGAAGATGGGTACTGTCACTTTTGAGGATTAGCTATGCAATTCAGCATGCTCCTCCTGCTGAGTGCATCTCTCGCGCTGATTATCACACTGATCAGCTGACGCCAGCTGTACACGCGTTCTTGTCTTGGTGGAGCGGGGAGCGGACGTACTCATTTTGTGTGAGCGCAGTCCTCTTTTTTTTTATTTTTTTATTGCCGTTCTTTGCGCACGTGCATTACAGAGCAAGCCAGAAGACATGAGTTTCTTTCGGTCTACGTGCCTCTCTGCCTCGCGCTTGCCTCAGATATGGACTCTTCACTTTTTTGGCTCCCCTTGTGACGCCCTGTTTCTTGAAACTCAGGGTTGTAATTTAATTGATTAGACCCAGGCAACTCCCTCCACACTCTATTTGAAGGGCTTCACTCCCCAAGATCGTTCTTGCTAGGTCTTAGGCTATAATAATATTTCTGCAAGAGAATGGCTTGCTCCACTAATTCCACCCTCTATTAGGCCCAAATGTCCCTAAAGAAAGTTTTCAAATGAGGTCTTTTTGTTAGTGCCGGACGCTTTGGAGGGTGCACTCCAGGCTGAGGCTCATTTACAAGCCGTCAGCAACCATATTACCCCAGGGGGAGAGGAGGTTGGCAGAGTGAATCCTCAGAATCCTCTTTTTACCTTACACGACCCAGGGTTGTCCAGTCCCGCTTCCGATGGGGCTCCCACAGAGGAGAGCAAGGAGCTATCCAAAGACTCAGGATACTCTGGTAAGAATAATTCACTTTTCAGAGGTTACATTAGTGGGCAGAGTGGGATTATTTCTCAACAATTGGAGACATATTACCGGTAACCCTTGAGTGCTGGATATGGTTCAGAGTTTCAAACTGGAGTTTTGCGGTCCTCCAAGACCGATGTATTTTTTCCCCAAGTAGAAGAGTCTTTTATAGATGCAAAAATTCAAGCTTTGTTACACAAAGGACCGGTTTGCTTTTCCGCGCCTAATCCGCAAGGCTTCGTTAGCTCTATTTTTCTGGTAGGAAAGAGGGGCGGGCCATTGTCTTGTTTTAAACCTCAAGGACTTCAACACTTGGATTCTGTACAGACACTTCAAAATGGAGGGAATCCACATGCTAAGAAACATTTAACTAGTGGATGACTGGATGGTTCTTCTGGATCTCGAGGACATGTATCTAGCAGTGCCCATTTTCCCCCCTCACAGGAGGGTCTTACAATTCCAATAGCAAAGACGCTGCCTGGAATTCAAGGCTCTCCTGTTCAGGCTGTTGTCAGCCCCATGGTATTTTTCCAAGCTGATGAGACCTGTAGTAGAGTCCCTCAGAGCGCGCGGAGTTGGTCTGATCATTTATCTAGACGATCTCCTGTTGATGACGCAGGATCCCCAGACCCTGTGGATGCATCTCTCTTGGGCCATCCAACGGTTACAGGAGTTGGGATTTCTTCTCAATGCCCAACAATCCCAGCTTCAGCCTTCTAAGAGGATAGAGTTTCTTGGGTTTCAAATAGACTCAGTCCTGTACCTCTTAATCCTACCAGCCCAGAAGACTCACACTATCAAGAGAGAATTAAGGTCTGCATTATCCAGGCAGACTGTATCCTTGAGGTTGCTCACCAGGATTGTGGGCCTTCTGGCATAATCCATCCAAACCATTTCCCCTCTTCATTATCGAGCCTTTCAGAAACTAAAGGTTCAACACTTAAGGAAGGGTATGACATACTCAGAACTAATTCCCCTGTCCCAGGAAGTCAAGATAGAAATGATGTGGTGGCTCGGACACATGGAAGCCTGGAATGGCAGGGCCATCTTTGGCTCATCTCCAGAGCTTGTGATAGAGCCGGATGCCAGCAGATAGGGCTGGGGTGCAAGATGCGGTTCGATCACAACAGGAGGTCGATGGTCGGAAGAAGAATTGGGTCTCCGCATCAACTGTCTAGAACTGTTGGCGGGCTCTTTCGCCATCAAGAGCCTGTCTCCCCAGAAGACCGACTGTTGCATCCTGCTACGGATGGACAATGTTTCAGCAGTCCATTATGTCAACAAATTGGAGGAATGAAGTCCAGACTTCTGGCGGAGATAGCCAAGGATTTCTGGCATTATTGCCTAGCCCACATCCTGTCCACTATGGCGGAATACATACCGGGGTCCCAAAACACCATAGCAAATTGGAACTATCGATATGTAAAGAATTCTAGGGATTGGAAAGTGGATCATTTGATATTCCAACAGGTTCACAACCTATTGTGTCCCTGCCAATAGGACCTTTTTGCATCCTATCTCAAGAACCAGCTGCCGAATTTCTTCAGCTGGCGCTCCAGCATAATCTGAACCTCCGTTCCTGACATAGAATAAAAAATATTCTAGCTTGCGCGTCAAGAAATTTCAATTCTATTAAGGACACGGAGACGAGGTTTATCCCACCCAAATATGTTATTGGAAGGTGATACATGTATAAATCTGGTGTTCATGTATTTCATTATGACCATCTCTATTCACCCTCATTTTTATTATGATCTAGTGAGCACGACAACATTTGACAAATTGCCATTTGAAGAAGATATGTTCATGTTTCTCTGATTTCAGGGAGCGACCAGAAGGCCGGTTGAAAGCATGTCTGGGTGGGCACTACCCTGAGGTTTTGGTGGATGAGTCCCTAATGAAGACAGTCTTTTTCAAGTCAAGCTAATTGGATGAGCATCACTAATTCCGCCTCGATGGGAGCTACCATTTCTGTTTGGCGGACATGAGGTCTTTCCTGTTGGGACGTATCCTCGTTGGGATCTCGTTTGATGTTGGTGTCCGTTGAATACAGTGCATAGGTTGTAATGTCGAGACTGTTATTTTCAAAGAAAGAGGGCACAAGTTTGGGATGATTGGTATTTATATGTCACGATATTCCATGGTGATTAGGGCATGTGATGTGATTATAATTGTTCATGGCTATTGTAGTTTATAATGTTTACGTATTTTGATTGGGTGTTGAAAATTCCAGTAAAAGATAGAGAAGCACAATCCTCGCCTCCGTGTCCTTAATAGAATTGTAAATTATTGACTCGTAAGCTAGATATATTTTTTTTACTTTCCATTCATGTTGTTAGAGGGTGGAGCTTAGCTCAGGAGGCATTAATTATTCTGAGCTGATTAACTCGCAGGCCACAGGTTATGAGTTCATCAGCCCTGCAAGGTGATTGAAGCAGGCGTCGCTGAGATAACTGTCAGCGCAGGTGCAGATGCCTTTTTAAAAAATGAATGTTTGACAGAGGGTGAGTGATTTTCATTACTTACCCAAGCAAACATTTTTTTGTGCAAGAGAGGATTTTACTTTTTTTTGCTGTACTGAAAAATGTTACTTTGCAGAAGAAAATAAAGGGGGGCGGAGCCCCAGTGCACACGTGGGGGAACAGCCTCTGTTAGTGTTCAAACATGATACAGCTATTAGTTAACCTTACAAATACCAATCTGTCCTCAAACTACTAAAGCCAAGCATTCCTACTTCCCCTACCACGATGGCGGAGTTTGTGTGAAATTCAGTGGATCTGTATTGCAACTCTTTATGGGCATGGCATCTATTTAATGTAGCACTCCATTACTCCTTCACTGAATCGTGTTGTGAGGTTTCACCCAGCTCCTAGCTGGCTTCAGAGGCGCCATACTTTTGGCATTTTGCACGAGTCAACTCCTCTGACGAGTCTAAAAGTATTGGATGTTTTCACTGTAGAGGACTCCGTGGCAACTCCTTTCTCTGCTGCGTACAAAAGTTTTATATTTTATGAGCTTCAAGCAGGTTGGGAGCCCATTCCCTTTGGAAACTGGTGCCAGGTAAGTCTCTAGTCCAGAGGGTTCCACAGGATCATTCTTCAAGAATTACTGTGCTGTAGATAAGAACACTCAACCATTTTATTTCGACCACTTGAAAACTGATTAATCGGAACAGCAACAGGATGACGGGCATTTTCTTCCACCAGTTGAATATAGAGTGGTCTATTTTAGTTTAGCATAACTACTTTAGATGCCACATGCATTGTCTTTCATTATTCCTCACATTTAGCCCTTTTGTTCATTACTTTTAGCTCTTTCACAAATGCTCTTCTGCTGTTTTTGTATGTTGTTGGGAGTAAAAGTCTTCTGCAAGGTGCTGAAGCACCATACTGCTCAGCCCCATGCCTTTTCGGGCTCACCCTGTTGTTTCCCCCCCAGTGTGCAAGAACAGTCATGCAAGTGCACCCAAAGGTGCTGTCTGTAAATTACCATGAAACCTCTGTTCAAGACTTTGTGGTCAATGTGACCCCCCTAAGTGTACCCTTCTTTTAAAGAGTGTCTACAGTCCTCTCTGCTGGGGGGTAAGAGACTGACTGTGAAGTCAGTGTAATTCTAGGGCGAGGGACAGTCTATTTCTGATGGAAACATCTAATAACAGATTCCTCACCTTGGACTATCCACCAGGTGCCAGGAGGTATCTAGAAATGTTCCATTGCAGTGCTCTTGAATGCTGCTATGCAGCCTAGTGCGGATATGCGTTTGCTCCGTCCCACCACCAAAGAGACGGAGCAGAACTGCATATATGTGCCACCCCTCAGTGCTGACGTCAGTTTCTTCCTTTCCATGCCTTCTGAAGTGGATTTGGAGCTCCAACCCCAAAATTGTCAGGTCTTCCAACTACTTTCAAACTTTAATTTTACAAGTTTCAAACTGTGCCGTAACTGCACAAAGCACATGTTGGGAGAAATCTGCACAAGGTGTACTTTTGATATGTGGGCTTGGGAAATGACAATCAGCCATCTGAAAAGTATGCCGTCAATCACCCAACGGCCAGGAGCTAAAGTTGTATGATGCCGAACAGAAGTCGTCGCAGCCTTCGCGTAGAACCTGCTCCCATTCCTAGAAATGGGTCTGGTCTCAGTCTTGGTCAAAGGGTAATTCCTGTGACCATTTCTCTTCCTGCTCTAAGTCCTCCAGTAAGCCAAGTCCAAATGCAAGGTGTAGGAAAGCACCCTTTTTGACATAGTTAGCCCCCACTTTTTGCCTGGTTCCTGATGTGGCTTTCAATGTCAGTGCAGTGGGTCTCTGGTAACCAGGTCCCCAGTGCCAGATCGCATTCCCCAAAACTGCACAGTTATTTTTCACAATTGGCAGACTCTTTAGCTACCACTGTAAGTCCATAGTAAATGGGACCCCTGGTACCTAGTGCATGGGGTACTAAGGAGGGTCTCTGAGGACTGCATCACCGACTGTGCCGTCCTAAGGGACCGCTTACCTAACTCACACAGTGCTGCCATTGCTGACTGCGTGTGTTGGTGCAGGCTACATTGAATACATGATCTGTCACACATCCCTGTGTGCGAGGTCCCCTACCACTACATGTGCCAGGTGTAAGTTAGCCCTAAGGCAGGTTGCATCCACCCACGTGTGAGGGCAAACAAAAAAAGTAAGTGCATGGGGAAGCCATTTTAAATCATCTGCTGGACACTGGTCATCGCGAGTTCCCCAGCTACATGATGGCTGTCTTTTTTATTAAAAAATGCACACAGAGGTGCCCTCTGAAAACCTACCAGCTACTAGTGTGCTGACTTACTGGTCCTGACTTGTTCAGCCTCCACAAACGATTTTCTGCCCCAACGGCCATCCCCCCCCACCAACCCCCACGCCCCCTTTTTCATCCGTGGGAGAGCCAGGGCCTGAGACAAAGGCATGCTCTGGGCAGACGTGTGACCTCCTCTCTCAGGCAGGATGGACATTATAGGGCAGGGAGCTTCAAAGGCCTTGCCACCTTTGTATTGCAACTCAAGTCTCTCCAGATGGCTGACCTGGAACCAGCCCCGTGGCCTCCCTGCTGACCTTGAAGGATCCTGCATGAGATGCCAACTCGTCCAGCCTTCAATAAAGACTTAAGTCTCCCATGGTCAGCTGACCTGCCCTGCAAGAAAAAACTCAAAGGAAAAGACTCTGCAGCTGCTGGTACCACAGAAACCTTACACCTGAAGTGACCACTGCACCCGACGTCCACGACCCAAGGTGAAGCCAGCCAACAGTGCCAACATGGTTCCCTAGCTGCCCATAGACAGAGTCCAGTGTGGTCTCACCTATCTTGTACTCTCCTGAGATGCCTGCAGCCTCTGAACACAGGCCCCCACAGGCTTGTGGTAAGAGAAAATCAGACACCTCCAGTAACCACTGCATCCGTGACCCCTGATCCCAGCTGAGGTGGGTCATTGGTGCCAACGACGTCCCCTGGCTCCTAAGAGTTCTAAACCACCCTCGGTCCACCCCTGCCATACTCCCCGATGACGCCTGCAGCCCTAACACTCCGGACTCCCTGGCCCGAGTGCTCCTGGATGTGAAAACCCATCACCTAAAGACACTCCTTCATCTGTCACCCCTAGGCACAGGAGAAGAGGACCGAAGGTGCACTCACGTCCCCCAGCACCCCAAGTCTACTACTTATCTGCTTGCTTTCCCTGACTGGCTTCTTAGCCAGAGTCTGCAACCTGTCTGTCACCAGGTCCAACTCCCATAGAGAACCATGGGGCACCTGATGTCTTACTACACCTCTGCACCTGGCTGCCTCATTGCAACCTGTTAGTGTGGTTGTGATCAGTGCCCAGTACTTACCTGTACTCCCTGAGATTGGCTTTGTAAGTCGCTAACCCTGTGTTTGTTGAACATTGTTTTCCCTCCATAGGATAACATTGAGAGAAAACTGAAAATTGCACTAAGTATTGTTTTTTTTTTTTTAACTGCAGAGTATTTATCCTTAAAAGTCTACTTATTACAAAGTTCTTGGGGTTGAAACATTTACAAAAAAGAAATTATATTTTTCTAAATTGGTCTCGGATTTATTCTTTGTGTTTCATCTATTGCTTCTGTGAGTACAACAAAGGCTTAACACTACCCTCTGATAGGCCTAACTGCTCGCCCATACTACCACAAAAGAGAGCATTAGTCCTAGGTACATTTGTCTCTGCATTACCAATTGGGGATCCACTGGAGGCTCTGCACAGTGTACTTCATTTTAGTGCACTATATAGAGAGCCAGCTTCCTACACAAGTGTAAAAAAGTGAAGCAGGACTTGCTCCCATCCTGCCATTCAAATTCCAAGGAGAAGATTCAAGGGCAGCAAGTTGTGAGTTGTACTTCATTGAGGTCGCAGGCCACTGAACCCATTTCTCAGCTGATCTTGACATGCCCCTTGTTTCCTGGGCCGACATCAACGCTGCAACACATGGAAGCCTTCACAGAGACTATGCTAAATATTCAGTGCATGTCTTGCTCCCTCGGGCGCGAGGGAACTGCAGGGATCTCAGGTCAGGTTATCAGTGGCCGCTGGGTGTTGCTACAGGGCCCTTGCCAAATCCGGTCAGCCTCCCATCCGAGCCCCAAAATAAGCACCGATCTCACCCCTAATGCTATAGGATGATCTGGTGCCAAACCCTATTTTGGACCTTGAGCCATCATCTGCCCGAGCTCGACAAATGTCGCTCTACGAAATGACAAAAGTGCAACTGATTTTCAAGCAGCCTAATTTTTACCTTGTGCCTCTACCTCATCACAGCTATAAGAAAAGGGGTCCATTAAGTTTTTGGTTTTGACTCTGAACCTGTGCCAGAGCAATGTGCACTGCAAGATGTTGATGGTGAGGGGAGATGCCTTATTTCCCCCAGATCACACTAATAATATCTTATAACTTGATTTACACAATGTCAGTTGGTTTGACACTGACGGAACTTGACTTGTCACACACATGGGCCATCAACAGATAGTGCGTTATTCGCAATATTGGTTCGGAGGGTAGCCTGAATGTTAAGAGTTGCAACTGCCCTCCATTGAAACTAAGACAAATGTTTTAACAGAAATCCTGCAGCCTGGTTCAGCACCTTCTGAGGTCTTACTTCCATTTAATAGTGCCCTCATAAGTTTTGCCCACATGTAAACAGGCAGGCAGTCAGACGTCAGAGAGAGGCATCTGGTGACCCAGATTTTGCTCACCAAACACCCTAATCTAGTCAGTTGTATTGTGTAAGCCTCAACTAGCAAATTGAATCCTTATTCAATTCCCACTGCCTCTCCAGATAGGCGAATGAAAAGGATGTATACCTTTGACAGATGTATGTTTTCTTCATCCAGTTTGACACTGCAGTCTGTAAATGAGACAGTTGGACTGATCCTCTGACATCCTTTGAGGAATGACTAGTGAGATCTTGCGGACAATCCCGGAGGACCTTGGGCCTCCTTGGCTCAAACAGTGCATGATGGGCAGGACGTGGCCAAATATGTTACCCGCACATATTTGGATATCATAGATTGCACTGGCAAGGTGGTTGGTACCAATATGGTCCCTTTATGACATATCTGAATGAAGTTCATTGGGTTCTCTGGTGAGATGCAGGCTTTGCTGATGGAAATACCCTTTGATATGCCTCAACTGTTCAGTGGGAAGGTGGACTCTGGTTTGGAACGCTTAAAACAGTGCAGAGATAAAGCACATTCCTTGGGACTGTTTGCCTTGCCAAACCATTTCCGCACCAGTTTTGGAAATTTAAGGCCACTCCATAGGTCAGTCTGTTGCAGCACTGGTTTGGAAGACCACCTTTCCAACCAGTGCTGCAGCAGACAGCCAAGTCCTATTGGGGCTTCAGACGTTGCTCCAACAGACACGGTATGGTCCAGCAGGGGCACCAGTCTTCCAACTCTTCTTGCCTTGCTATAATGGCCAGCAAACCACTTTAGTTTCCCTCTAGCAGCTCATGCCCACCTAGTAGGAAGCAGGATCTGGCACATCCTTCCGGATTGGTGATCCACAGCATCTGACCGATGGGTCTTGCAAATCATTTAAACAGTGATGCCCGTACCCTTTCTTTCTTACCTGCCCCACATCCCTCCTAAACTAGAATGGATTTGCTGAAAAGCATCCGTTCATCCTTCTACATGAGGTACGCTTCTTGCTTTCTAAGGATGGCACAGGGTGAGTGTCAAACCCTGAGATAGGCTGGGGTTGGTACACTTGCTGTTTCTACATCCCAAAAATAGATGAGGCCCTGGCATCTATCTTGAACCTCTTTCCCTTCATCGCCTAAGGAAGGACTGATTCGGAATGTTCACACTCTTCCAGAACATGTCTTCTCTGGATGGTGTCCTTGGATTTCAGAATGTCTGTTTTCATAAACCCATCCTGCAGACCCACAGTGTGTTTCCTGTGGATCAGGGGCATTTGTAGATTGCAATGCTCACTAGTGTGCCCTTCAGGTGTTAACAAAAGTGTTGGTGGTGGTCACTGCCCAACTTTGGAGGCCGGAAGATGATGTATTTTCTTTGTTGCTCTATTTCCTTGAGGGCCAGACGACCTTGGACTGCAGCAGAACTTTTTTCATTGTTCTTTTTTTTAAGCATCTTTTTATTACAAATTTCAAAGACAGATCAGTAACAGTTGGAACTGTTACTGTTGTGTACACAATTTGTGTTTTTATAGATAGGATCAGCCCCCCCCAGCTGTATCCCAGTCCCCATCTTATTTTGTTACCCCAACCTAGGCCTCCACTAGAGTGGGAGTGCCACCACAGTTGGTTGGAAATTGCAGCTTATAACCTTTCAACCCCTGAAAGGAGTTCCAGTTACTCCATAATTTCTCTGATTTCACAGGACAGCCCCTGCCTGCATAGATCAATTTTTCGGCGAGCATACACTAGTCTATGTCCCACGTTCAGGTTTCAAGATCCAGGGATGATGCAGCTCCCCAAGCTTTTGTAATATTCCTCATTACTACCATTAGTCCCAACATGGTCTATATTTTTTTTCAATCTGGTTATCTCTGCCTCCCCCCATATATTAAGCATACATATTTTTCCTGAGCTCATCAGCCCCCTCCTCCTGCCCATTCCATGCAATCCATGAGTTTCGTCCAAAAGGTCTGTATTACCGGACATTCCCAGAGGATGTGAAAGAAGGAGCCAATTTTCCCACATCCCTGCTAACATAGACTGTGGGGAGCCATGTCTATTTTCATCACAACAGTTCCGGAGTGGTATAAGCGATGCAGTATACGCAACTATATTAACCGAAATCCTGATTTTTATAGCGACCTCCCGGGTGGTGCTGAGGGTTTTCTCCCACTCCCTGCCCTCAAAGTCTCAGACATCCATCTTTCACCGTTCCTTTAGTTGTTATAAGGCATCAGGGATGTGGGTTAGGATTCTGTTATACGTTAAGGATGTGGCTTTTTTGAGGATGGCGTCACTCAGGAGTCCGGCGGGAGGATTCCTCCAATCCAGAGCACTTCGGGAGGACAAGACTGCAGGGCATGTGTCACCGGTAGATATCTGTGTGTCTAATAGGCTGCCATTGATACGTTCTTACAAGGGTATTACATCTCCCTTAACCCATATGTCCCCATTGAGGCACCTAGTCACTCCCTTCAGTCTCCCCAGGGCTGCCAGTACCTCTGCATCACTGAGTGGGGTGATTTGTAATTTTGCTGCCCCATTCCATGTATATTGTTACTGCTTTTCAGCGTTTATTCTGTTGGGGGTCGGTAGCTCTGCCAATCATCTCCCGCCATGTGCCGCTGGCTATCCTCTATCCCCCATTGCAAGTCTGTCCATTTGCAGTGCAGGTTTGGACTGTGTCTTGAAGCCCAGTCATTAACCATGATAAATTGTGACGGCCAATAGTACTTTTGAGTACCTAGGAGGGCGGTTTGCCCCAATATACCAACTTCTCATCAATTTGGCCAAGGCGATCCATGCTGTGCCCCAGTCCCATACTAATAGTCAAACCTTTTCCTCGATTGCCTAACTTTTGACAGCCTTCCATTCATTGGGGCAATCCTGGATACAGAGGAGTTCAGGGCTTTCCTTCTGCAGGAATGAGTCCAGGACATTTGGGCTATGGTCCCAAATGTTTTGGATTCAATCCTGGTGGTGGTGGCTTTGAGGCTTCTTCTTGACCTTTTACCTTTTATCATTCTCCTTTTCAGCCACACCAGGTGACACATGCAAGCCCTATAGTGGAACCTGAAGTACCAGAAGGCTCAACACTAGGGCCACCTTCCTGGAGTTCTACCAACCTGGCAGGGTCCATGAATTCAAGCATGGATGAACTGAGTAGTCTCCGTCTGGCAGGCCATAGGTGGGAACTTACTATCTGGAGGCGGACCACCACACCTTCTACTAATGGAGGGGTGGGTGGGGGTCGACTAGCTAGATCTTTTCATCATTACTGAGAATGCATACTGTCAGCAATTTTGTGTGTTGGAGTTTGCACAAGAACATTAATTAGGAGACACATTCGGCATGGAATGAAACGAGGGGCTTTGGTACACCTTCCTGCCAGTTCCTGTCCTGCCCATAGTTCATCAGAAGATCAAGAACAATGGCACCCTAGTCATTCTGGTAGCCTGGCTCGGACTAGGAGAGTGTGGTACCAGGGACTCCTGATCATGAGCACCTGTCCTTCAGTCAGGCTGCCATTTCAGAAGTACATTCTGCCGCAGTAACAAGGCATGATCTACTATCTCAATCTATTGCTCCATCTATGGATGTTGAGCAGCAGCAACTGACTCTATTTGATTTGCCATTTGAGTTGGTGGATGTCATCCTTGCCTTTTGTGAAATACATTTTTGCTGGGCAGTGGGATAATTTTATGACGTGGTACAGTGTGATACAGCTTCCTAAGCTTCCCAAGACAGTTGAAGTGTGTTGCCTGCTTACCTGTGGCTGGAGCGTGGAGCCCCAGACACTGAAGTGAGGGAGGATGGAAGAACCGGCTGCTTTTCGAAATTCAGTGAGAATCTTGTTAGCAAAGGGCTGCTGATTAGTTATTTTTGAGAACTGATATTTGATAGATGGAAGGGCCAAGGGGTGAGACTGCAGTTACTGTTGTTCAAGGTGAAGAAGTTTCTATGAAGCACCTACTTACTTGTCTGTCACTAATTATTGCTTCAAGAAGGCTGACAGCCAGGTGCAGTATTTTCACACTTCATTGTGCCTTTGCTTTGAATACACCTGTATGGAGCCAGCCCACTGCTAGCTGCTTTGAGTGCTGCCACCTTGTACAGAGGGCTGTGTCTGTGAAGAGGCTCTGAAACCTTAGATTGTGTATCCACATTGCCAGTCTGGAGAATGTGTATAAAAGAGGGATCCAAACCACCCCAATTTTTTGTAGTTTCAAGTTCCTCTTAACTAAAGAAGGGAGTGCTTCGCAGAGTACTCAATGAGGTGCTAATGTAACAAGGCTGGTGTCTGCCTATATCTCCGAGATGAGGTGAAATACCTGAAGAGTACATCTTATTTTGGAGGAGTTGAGGGTCTGCCTTCCTAGAAGCCTGTCCAACTGCTGAGAAAGCAAAGGAACATCCTGGCCCTGCAGGAGGAGAGACTATCCAGAAGGAGAAGCCTAGTGCGTTCTCAAACTGGGGTGCACCCAGAGAAAGTGGACTGTCACAGTGAGCAAAAAGTGACCCATGCTGATAAGAAAAGCCCCAGTTTTCTCTCAGTTTTTCCCTTGGGAGCTGCATTATGATTTTTCAAGTACAAGTACCGCTGTGTTCCATTGCAGTCTGCCATGGACTTGAGATACTTTTACTGCCATTGCTGTTGTTGGTTGAATTGCAGCCAAAGCTGGATGCCCTAATCAGGCCGGGGGCTGCAACTGTTGAAGATACACTGCCACAGTGGATCTGGATTAGAGACTACAATGGCCAAAACATGAGCACCTGTTTGCAGCTGGCTGGGAATGTGTGACTGCTAAAGACAAGTGCTGCTGTGCAGGACTACCCCACCAGCTTCATCCAGCAATTTTTGTTCCAATGCAAGGTTGTAGCCACGGCCCCCACAGAAGAGGAGCCACCGCCTTAATGTTGGGTACATGAAATGCACCTGGGACAAGATGAGTTGGCCAGATAGACTTGATGCTTTTACCAAGTAAATGCAAAGGATAAAAAGCATTGATCTGGGTTGTGCAATTGACCAGTGAGAATTATTGATGCAACTTGCACCAGCCCCTAGTAGATGCCTATTTTTGGAATCTTAATCATAGTCTGGAGAGAATAGTTGGGGGTGGGGATTTGTGCTAGTGCCTCACTGATAACAAGGCTTAGGTTAGATCTCTGTATTGCCCTCAAATTCACATGTGCAGTATATGAGAAAAGGGTTGTACTTTGAGGTTTGCAGAGCCATTGCAGGACCGATCCCACGATACCTGTGATAAACGACCTCATTCACCACGGTTGGGGCCCATTAACCCTTGGCTGCTTTCTTGTCCCTTATACTTGGGGATTGTGAATCCTGAAAATCTCTTCCTGTTTATTATGATTAGAAGAAATTCTTAGTGACAATGAAGAGCCTCTTTATGGCAGATTTATATTTAGATACACTTGGTTTGTAATTTGCTTTCTTTGTGTGACTTCAATTGTGCCTCCAAAGTTATTCAGTGTGTTTACAATCTTTTTAAGATGTGTGGGTTGTCATTAAATCAGGAGAAATGTTTGTTTTTCTTTACTTTTCGGCAGCCTGGTCATAATTAGAGATAGCAAGTCTAAGGCTGGCCCTATCTCAGGGCAACCATGCAAAGGTATTACATGTTTGACTCAAAGACTCTGGAATCACACATTCTAATGAAATAGGATTGGAATGTCAGCCCTTCTTTAGTTTGCTTTGGCTTGTCGGATCACTACAACCTCATACATTTTGTCAGTAAAATACGCTCCCTTTCTGGTTTATGTGGTTTTGTTGTGTCTCATGTTTTAATTCCTGTACTCCACAAGTAGTACTGCCTCTTTTTTTCTTTGTACATAAATCTTTGTAGAGTTGTTTAAGAACTATACATTTACTAGTAAACCTCTGATTGTTTTTAATGGCTCTCTTGTTTACTTCCTACAGAATTTTAAAACTTCTCCAGTACTGGATCTTTCATAGATTCACATGCTTGAATCATCCCTGATTGTTTTTAATGGCTCTCTTGTTTACTTCCTACAGAATTTCAAAACTTCTCCAGTACTGGATCTTTCATAGATTCACATGCTTGAATCATCCCTGTCGTCAAGGTGAGAGTCCCATGATACACTTCAAAGCAGTGGCAGTAGTATACATAGCTTACATTGGCAAAATATATTGATTTTTATAGCTTATTTACATCATTTATATAAAAAAACAAAACTCCAGCCTGTCAGGTGATAACACACATTCGCACCCTTAGAACACCCACAGTAGAGGCTTCTTTACTCTGCCGCACATTGTGTGAAAGGGAGTCTCCTTAAGCTCTGCTCAGTTCCTCAGCTTGGATTTACATTTGGCCTATCCAAATTATTTCAGCTGTACTGTTCTCCATAAACGTGTCAGAATCCTTGTAGAACAGACTCTTTAGATCTTGTGGGATCTGTGGGAAAAAGAGACTGCACTCTGAAGACCCTCATAAGGAATGTATTTACTGCCTTCACCCTGCCCACAAGGAGGTAAAAGACTGCAAAATGTGTAGAACTTTTTCCTCAAAAACTCTGAGATAGGGTAGGCTTTTACTATGGTTTCAGAAACTCAAGGCAAAAATAACGGCCATTTGCTGTTTCTGAGGAGGAGGACAGTGAGGGTTGCCTTGTCTCACAAGAAAAGACAAGAAAACGTGAGAGGTCACAGGGCACAGAAAAACCTTTAAAAAGACCCCACATGGGTCTTCAAACGTGCCTTTCAAAAGGAGAAAACTCACAAACCTCATTCTGAGGCAAATTCTGACCCTGCCACTCCATCTTCAACCCTGGTGTTAAAGCCTCCTAAATACTCCTTAGAACCTGTACGCTTGAAACCTGAGATAGATTAAACTTATATAGGAGCACAAATGGGATGTCATCACTGTCGACCGCTTATTCAGTGTTCCTGGGCATTTGCCTCTGAGAGATCAAATTCAAGTTAAGTAAAATTCAAGTTAAGAACCTAGTTGACAGCCGCCGAAGTAAAAGCGTAGACGGCGATCTAATCGTCTACCACTGCACCGTTGATGACGGCCACTTCATTGAAGGCGATGACTTTGGCGACCACATAGTTGACAAAAACCTTATCATCCATTGCCGTTTCGTCAATGGCAACCAAAACACAGTCGACTGCCATTGACGTTGACACCACCAATGAAGATTTCAGCAAAGAAGTCATCTTTGTCGACGATGAAGGCAAAGAAGCCCCCTATGTTGATTATCACACCTGATTTGACAGCTCCATCATCGATGGCACCACCAAAGTCAGTCAACGAGGGACTCAATGGCACAAGACGTTTTGCGCCCAAAGCATACCTCTCCTAGCAAGGTGTGTCCCCCCCCCTTGCCACCGAGCCAGTTGCTGAATGTAGGTGATTGTGATGAGGAGACTGATGATGATGATAGGCCTTTTGGAACAGCTCATAGCCCATCAGAACGTCACATCAAATACCAGGACGAAGAAGAATATTGTGAACAAACATATCACAGACAGCCAAGACAATATGGGGAGCAGTTTGATTATTGCGCTCCTCTTCCAAAATCCGAAGGCATGATGCAGGTTTTCATAGCCTTACTTCAAGACTTACAAGGCATGTTGCAGGATTATTACAAGCGTTTCACTACACCTGCTGGAAAACAGTCATCACCAATGCATCTTCCACCTCCTGCACCCAAATTGCCTGATCCTATGCCACCACCTGCAGCGTGGAGGATGACCCCAGTGTCAAATATTCCAATGCCTCCTCGAGATGACCCATCATTCTCGGATGACGATAGAGAGGAGGGTGAGATTTAGAATGTTCAGTCTGTGGCCAATGAGTGGAATGAATTTTTTTATCCCTACACCTTCACCCCCGAAACACTAGAATATGTCAATGGTCTCTATACACTCATAGAAAGAGCAGCCAAGTGTTTTCAACTTCCCATCACCATAAAACAGTCAGACTGTTTCCTATATGATTTTTAAAGAACAATTCAGGAATACAGTCAGAGCAATCCCTATAGCGGACTATATATGGGAGGAAGGATTGAAAATAATGAAAACACTGGCCACGGTTACTGCTGTTCTACCACAAATTGTCAAAAAATATAACTAAAGCCCCTTAGGATTCTCCGGCATGTCTGATTGGACATCCAAATCCAGATTCTGTCATCACCCAGGCTGCTCAGCGCTGGTCTAATAACCCGTCTACTCCAATTTCATCACCACCTGGCAAAGAAGGCAGACACCTTGATAATATTGGTAAATGGCTCTCTCTAATGTTGGGCACAACTGTCCATGTAACAAGCTGTCGTGGGCAGATATGACCACCAGATGTCCGACATGGCAACATATCTAGATCTTTTGCCAGGTGGCAAAAAAGCAGAAGCAAGAAAGATCCTGGAGGAGGCTGAACATTCGGCATCGGAGATCACTAACTGTGCCATGGACATCGCCTCACTAGGTTCATGACAGATCACGCGATCGTCAGCGCTTAGACACCAAGGATGACTGAAGACTACTAACTTGGGCCTGAGGTCCAAACCAAGGTCTTAGATATGCCTGAAGACTGTGACGCCTTGTTTGGAAAACACATTGATGAAGCCTTGCACACTATTGAAACTGATACAGACACTGCCAGCTCTTTAGGAATTCTGCAGTTCTGTAAAACATTATGCCGGGGGGGGCATGGTAGAGGTACCTGTTCCTATCAGAAGAATACCAGAGATACCAGTCATAACAACTCTATCAGCAGCCTTTCGTTCTACCTTCCAGCAACACCAGTGATCCAGAACTCCACCAGCAGCAGCTTACTCTTAACAGACCGTGAGATGAAAGCAGACGGCTTCAGCCTGAGACACTGCTAGGAAGCAGTGACAGTGTTGTAGTGCCGGTTACGTTTACTACAGCACAGCAACCTGTGGGAGCGAGAATGTCTAAGTATTCTCAAAGGACTGCAGGCATATTCTTTCAAAAGCCAGAGCTGATACTATAAAAAAATTACTGCTTGAAATGGAAGCGCTTTTATCTGTGGTGCCAAAGTTCAAATGTTCATCCTATCCTATCACTTCAGAACAGGTATTGTCATGACTGCTTTAACAAGCCAGATCTGGCCTAGTACAGTCGTCTATCAAAGTGCATTTGGCTGCCATATCGCGATATAGGAGAACTTCAGGAGCTCTTATTCTGTGGTCTGACTGTCTAATCACACAATTTATTAAAGATTTATTCAGGGCATTCCCTCTGATAAAACCAGCCCCACCAACCTGGTAGCTTAATACTGTGTTGTCACACCTAATGAAGATCCCTTTCGAACCTAACCACAGGGGGTGGAACTCGAGTTTATAAATGAAAATTGGCTGTCCTTCTAGCCCTCACTTCTGCGAGAGGAGTGAGCGAGGTCCAGGCGTTCATGATAAGGGAACCTTTCTTGCAATGTAAAGACAATACTGTGATTCCCTGGAAAATCCCCAGATCATACCCAAAGTGGCAACTGATTTCCACCTCTGTGAACCTGTGAAGACATTTTCCCCACATCCACAGAGACCTGACGAAAGAACTTTGCGCACTCTGATATAAAAAAAAAGATGCTTCAAGGTCTATCTGCACCATACGAAGCATCTACGAGCTACAAACCAGATATTCGTGGCATATGGAAACCATAATAAGGGAGTTGCGGTTTCCAAGGCCAGCATAGCAAGGTGGATCTGAACTTGCATTCAGTTTAGCCATTCGAAGTCCAGTAGGCCTTTGACGGAAAGGACTAAAGCACACCCTATGATAGCAGTTTCTACAACAGCAGCTCTATGTACTAGCGTACCTATTGAAAGTATATGCTGTGCTGTAACATGAAAGAACAGGCATACTTGCACCCAGCACTATTGCCTAAATTTAGCACAGTGATGCAGCTGTGGGACAAGCAGTACTTCGGCACCTTTTCCAAAAAGGTGAACCTTATCTCATGAATTGTATTGTTTTGTTCTCACTATCCGCTATTGTGATATGTAACATGATTTTGCAACCTGTGGTATATAACTAATTATTCTGATTCAAGCATGTGAACCCATGAAAGATCCTCCACCCCTTAGAGTCTCTACTTCTTGCCAAGTTGTGACCTTTCTCACTAGTGCTTGAAAATCTGAGTGAAGGTGCCTCTGCTGGTAGTGTTCTCAAGGGTGCTATTGCCTGATAGGCTGTAGTCTGGTTCTTTATAAGTGATGTAGATAAGCTATACAAATCAATGTCGTGTGCCATTGTAAGCTATGTATACTACTTTTACTGGAATGTACAGTGGAACTCCCACCTCAAGTAAAGGGATGATTCTAGTGTGTGAATCTGTGAAAGATACCAATACTGGAGAACAAAAGTTACAGGTAAGTAACAAGTTTTTAAATCTTGTTTCTGATACAACCTACCAGATTTCCAACAATATAAAAATGTTGTATGTGAGACAGAGAAACATTATTTGTGACATGCACTCCAGTGTATATTTTCATTAGATGGGCAAGTGTTCGCTCATCTAAATGAGTATGGCGATTTTGATGAAATGGTACTTTGATTGGTAGCACCCAATTTCAATGATATCAACATGTAACTCCGGATGTTTGCTTCCCTGTATGTGTGAGACTTCAAAAACCTTCAAAATACTCAGCTACCACAAAGATATAATTGATTGATGCACTTTTACCTTGCCTCTGGAATGTGATTGCAGGTCAGGCAGAGGGCACACAGCCATTTATTAAAGTCAAGTTGGAAGGGATAGTCACATGCCTATATATTTTGTTTTTTTGACTGAGAGCCCTGAAGGACGTTTGCAGCAGGAATGATACAAGCCTCCAAAACGTTCTTCCATGACCAAATTATTAACACCTGGAATTATCCTTAAGTTAGCATGGCTACATGACCACATTATTAACACCTGGAATTATCCTTAAGTTAGCATGGCTAGCCACTAAAGAATCTCTCTTGGATAGCACACTGAAAGATCGGTGATCTATAGGCTGAGCTGGTCAAAGAAATACTTGATTAATTCTCAGGACTCTGCACTCCTGTATATATTGCCAATAGGAGCATCACAGACAAACATTTCAATGAGGTATACAAAAGTGTATTAATAATTGATTTTTAATCAAGATAAATATTTTGCATGTTTTGGTGAAACTAAAGTAAGAAAGGCCCGCTAATGGACAGCCACCCATTGCACTTGTTTCCACTTTCAGGCACTGTTAGATTATGAATAACGGGCTCTCACATATCTAAGTCTCTTGACACGTAGTATAGAATGTGTTGTTAACATTGCACGTCAAGTCCTCTCTTTAAAGGGGTTGCCTACCACCTGGAGGCTTGCCTGTCGAGACTCCCAAAAGTAACCAGAGGAACAATAGGAACATTGTTCTTTTGATTAAGGTTGGAGTCAGTTTTCGAAAAGTAAGATAAGTAGACATCAGTTTCATTTAAAAAGTTTAATGCCCCAAATTAGTATTATGGTCTACTGCTTGCAGTCCATCTTTGGATTTTTATGCAGTAGCCCATGTGTTTTTCACCTGTCGATTAAACCAAGGTAATTCAGACGGGTTTTCCTGTAGTTTTTGCCGGTCAGATGACCCAACCTCTCCTAGTGGAGTTGGTTTGTGGTAGTCAGATCTGGGAGGGGCATATGTTGGAATGGAAGAGTCTTCTGCATGGTGATGAATATGCACCCCTGCCCTGAGTGCCCCTGGATATTTGGACTCCTGGTAATGAGTTTTGCTCATGGGCGAACTAGGATCAGACACATGCGCAATGACCTAGCCCTGTTTCATGGTAATGCAGTCTTGTGATACCGGGAGGGGTGCACTAAGCACTACCCTTCTGATGGTAGAGGGCTACTGTCCTTATCGGGTGTTAAGTGACACAAGCACAGTAGTGGCAGCATACTAGTTTTGTGTTCAGTAGTGTGAACAGGCCCTTTTCCCTGTGCCCCTGGAGTGGGGCCTATTGGACCAGTCATGTAAAGTTCAGTGGCTGTGTACCTAACTCACCCTTGGCCTGAATGGATTGTGTGTAGAGCTAGATAGCGTATGATATTAGAATGCACGTACCTGGATGCATGTGTGTACCTGTGGATAGTGCATAACCTGGAGGCCTGCGGGCTCCATTTTGGAAACACCAGGTCTGGAGGCTAGTTGGAAGTAAGGAATGCAACCCTGCACATAAATAGAATGGATGTTGTTTTTTAGTTAGAGCATAGTAGTGCGCAAGCGCTGCTTTTCCGACGTGTTGGTATCTGTGTGGGCTTTTAAACCACGCCCATCACTATCACTCATTCATGGGTTTCAAAAATATTTTGATGACATTGGTAAATGCTTTGTTTGTCCCGCCCTGGAGTGGTTTTGTTTCTGCCTTGGGCACTGACCCTGTTACATGGATATATGCATGTTTGCTGATATGTTGGACTTCGAGCAAACTTCTTTTTCCTTTTGTGTCTCTTCTTCGCACTCAAGCTCATGCTTATTACGGTTGTGGCACTTTGAAATGACTTGCTTATGTCAACTGTTTTACTTTTCTTTTTTTTCCCCTCCTTTGCTCACATACATTAAGGGCTGTGTTTTATGGTACACATAAATCACCCTATATCAAAGTGCAATTTCCAAGGGGAAGTGATGTTTAAAGCAAAGTTGATGGCACTGTATGCTTTAGGTACTCCAGTCCAGTATGAAAGCAAGGTATGACTTCTGTGATGGAGAAACAATATACTGAGTTGTTGAACCTATTGAAATTCAACCCAGTGGTGAAAACAATATGGTTGGCTGTACGCTTGAAACCTGAGATAGATTAAACATATATAGGAGCACAAATGGGATGTCATCACTTTCGACCGCTTATTCAGTGTTCCTGGGCATTTGCCTCTGAGAGATCAGTCCAAACAGGAAAATACATGCACGTCATCGCTGTACTACTGAGTACTGAGTGGCCCTGGTGTATTTTTATGGAAAATGGAACCTCGCCTGGAAAATAATCCATTCCATCATCAGTGCGCAACAATAACCCGATTTTCCGAGTTATGGTTTAAATTGGGACAATGTATATAAACAGTTTAAAACATGGGGCATGTTTTGCAGATATACAGAAGAAAAGTACGTTAACCAGGAGCTTTAATGAACAGATAAATTCAATGGTGTGCTTTATATTGCCAAAGTGCAATTCACAGTCCAGGCTACCCTTGCTGTGCAGAAACAAATGGCTCTGAGATATGTCGCTCTGCACACATTAGTGACCGTAGGTCTGAACAGTAAGGAAGTTCTGTTGCAATTACCAACGTTTTAGACAAAGAGACTCCTCACACTATGAAATGGTCAGGATCTCAATCTGACGTGCTTTGCCAATGCCAAATTTTCGTCAAAAGTTTGAAAGCTATGACAAGATTTAGAGGTTAAGGCCACAAAAAATGGCACCTGCTTGAAATATTAGCAGCAATAAAAACGCTCTCTGATAATTGATGGCTGCAAGGTTTGGCTAGCTGATGCCCAGAAATTAGGTGCGGGTAGGCGCTATGGGAGGACTGCAAGTGTGCGAGACCTGGACTTTGGGAGGTACCTTTTTTGAAGCGATCAAACCACAACCATGTGCGGAGAAAATTCTCCAGCCATTCATTCTGCACTTTAAGAGGTAAAATTGCATCTCCGAATTTATTTAAAACTTTGCAAAAACATTTATGGCATACTTGGTTATGTCACATCTCTTCATGGCCAGCAGCTCTGCATGTATCTCTGTCCCCTCCAGTGTTTGAAATGGGGAAATAGAAGAGTGGATACCCTATACCAGAGAACCTACTTCAGAGAAGCGCTGGTACTCTCCAATTATTAAAAGTATTGCATCTCTGCTAGGAAGTGCAGCTACTTTCACTCTCAAAATAAACAAAGTGCAGGTACTTAGTGTAGGAAAGTAGCCTCTTTTTAGCATGGTTACCCCCACTTTTTGCCTGTTTGTCAGTGTGTTTGACTGTGTTCACTGGGATCCTGCTAACCAGTGCCCCAGTGATTATGCTCTCTCCCTTCGAACTTGGTCACATAGTTAATTTCACCCCACATTTGGCATACTGGTGCCTCCATGTAAGTCCCTAGTATATGGTACCCAGGGCATTGGGGTACCAGGAGATCGCCATGGGCTGCAGTATGCATTTTGCCACCCATGGGGAGCACATGCAAAGTGTTATGCAGGCCTGCCTTTCCAGCCTGCGTGAAAGGGTGCATGCACCCCTTTTTCACTACAGTTCACTGCACCAGGTCACTGTAAGTCACCCCTATGGCAGGCCCTCCTAGCCCAGAGGGCAGGGTGAAAGTACCTGAGTGAGAGGGAACCCCTGCACTAGCAGAGATGCCCAGTTGAACTCCAGTTCCATTTTCATGGAGTGTACTGGACATAGGTCACTACCTATGTTCAGCTACATAATGATAATTCAGAAGCTAGGCATGTTTGGTGTCAAACATGTCATAATATACCCCAATACTGTTGCCAGTATTGGAAGTATGATTCCATGCACCCTCGGGGCTCCTTAGAGGACCCCCAGCATTTCTCCTACCAGCCTTCTGGGGTTTTCTGAGCAGCCCAAGCTACTGCCACCCCTCAGACAGGTTTCTTTCCTTCTGCTGCTTGAATAAACTCAAGCCCAGGAAGGCAAAACAAAGGATTTCCTTTGGGAGAGGGGGTAACACCCTCTCCCTTTGGAAATAGGTGTTACATGGCTTGGGAGGGGTAGCCTCCCCAAGCCACTGGTATGCTTTGAAGGGCACATTTGGTGCCCTCTGTGCATAAACCAGTCTACACCGGTTCAGGGACCTCCAGTCCCTGCTCTGGCGTGAAATTGGACAATGAAAAGGGGAGTTACTACTCCCCTGTCCATCACCCCCTCAGAGGTAGTGCCCAGAGCTCCTCCAGAGGGTCCCTGGGTTTTGCCATCTTAAAGCCAAGGTTGGTAGGGGCCTCTGGGAGCATCTGAGTGGCCAGGTCAGGCAGGTGACATCAGAGCCCCTCCTGATAGGTGGTCATCTTGCTAGGTGACCAAGCCCCCTTTCAGGGCTATTTAGGGTCTCTCTCTTGGGTGCGTCTTCAGATTTGGCTTGCAAGATTCCAGCAGGGCTCCTCTGCAACCTCTACTTTGACTTCTAGCCACTCGAACCTCGATTGGACCCTCCAGGATCCAACAATCTGCGTCCACAACGAAGAATCTACTTGCAACATTGTTTCCAGCTTCTACAACACTTCCCCGGCTGTGCATCCTCTGAGGGTGGCAAGTCTCCAGCCTGCTCAAGAAGGAAGAAGGAATCTCGCTTGGAGTGAAGGAGTCATGCCCCTGCATCCGCCGGCACCAACAACCGGCTGTGTGGGCTCTCATCCTGAGCTGCGAGTATCCTGCATCATGGGTGGTGGTCCGGCTAGTCCTCTTGGTCCTCTTTGCCAACTGTCCAGCTTTGGTGGAGGTCAGCAAGAGAGTACCCCCATGCACCACGTCTCTTGAAGCTGCCAAGGCTTGTTTGCATCTCTTCCAAGGGATCTTCAGGCTCTATGTTGCCCCAGCCCCCAGAACTCCTTCCTGCGACGCACAGCCCTCTGCATGTTTCTCCTGCAGTGGGACCCTTCTCCAGTAGTGTTGCGTGGGCTCCTCTGTGACTCCTGGTTCCTCGGCCAGTGGGTCTCCAGTGGGGGGCTGCCTCTTCTTCTTTGGACTCTCTGCCTTGCTGAAGGTCCCCTTAGGACTCCAACTGTGGGTTGAGTCCTCCTGGACCTTGCTGGTTCCCAGCAGCTCCACTTTTGCTTCACCGCTACTTCTGCCTTTGCCAAGGCTTGTTGCTGTTTTTTTCCCACCACTGACTGACTGGAATCTTACATCTGGCGCGGGACGTCGCATGCACCCTTCAGGAACTCTTCACCTGCTCCATGGCTGCATTCCTGACTCTTCATCGTACCGTCGAACAACTCCTACATCCACAGCTGTATGGGTAGTAGCTCCTACTCCACCTGGACTCTTCTATGACTTCTGGACTTGGTCCCCTCCTTCCACAGGTCGTCTTCCTCAGGAATCCACCACTGGTTTCTTGTAGTCTTGTCTGGGTGTTGCATTTTCTTCATTTTCTTCATTTTCTTCCTTGGCTGGTTTGAGGGAAATCTAGTAATTTACTCATTTCCTCCTGGTCTTTAGGGGGCACTGTGGTACTTACATCTGGGGTTTCCCAGTACTGCCAGCTCCCCTCTACACATTCCACTTACCTATGTCCTGTGTTCGCACTCCATGTTTTTTTAGCACATGGTTTAGGCTCCCCCTAGGGTCACTATTGTCTTTTTGCATTTGCACTGTTTTCTATCGCTTTCTATGCCTATTTCTGATAACTAGTGTACATATTTAGTGTGTTGACTTGCCTCCTTTGGAGGGTTGCCTGTCTAGTGTTCTCATACTGTTACTGTAATAAAGACCCTTTATTTTCCTTAACAATGAGTGTTTTCTTTCATGTGTGTAAGTGCTGTGTGACTACATTGGTATTTCATGAACCTTGCATGTCTAGATAAGCCTTGGCTGCTCATCCACAGCTACCTCTAGAGAGCCTGGCTTCTAGACACTGCTTACACTACACTACTAGGGGATACCTGGACCTGGTGTAAGGTGTACCTCAGGTACCCACCACACACCAGGCCAGCTTCCTATACTTAGTATCTGACCGTACCGGCACATTTAAAACACTAGTTACCTCAGACTATTTCCTTTTTGACAACAGTCCACTTTCATGTCTTTGTGATTATCATCGCCCCTGCCAGAGTGCGTACCTATTTTTAAGATTAATAATTATGAGCCCTTTAAAAAAAAAAAAAAAAAGCATTTATGAGTACAGGGTGGGAGGTAGTATTACAGGAGAACCCTTTACCTAATCATATATAGCTTTGTGACTCCGCCGCAGATGTCCAACTCGCTATTAGTAAATGCGCAAAGACGGCACATTCCGTTCTGCTAATTGTATATGAATATTCCCTGAATTTTAGATGTATTGGGGGCAGTTCACCAAGTCAAGTAAAAGTATGTCAGAGTATTAGAGGAGTACTCTTTTTCATACCACAAAACGCCTCTGTGAATAGGCCCCTTGTCTCAGCAGTAGGACATTCATAGCACCGAGGTGGTGCTCACAGGCCAAGCCCAGAGCAGGGAAGGGCAGTCATGGGAACAGAGGCCAAGGCCACAGTGGTGCTGACCCAGGTTTTTAGGTCGAGCGCACAATCACTCTAACGTGTTGGAATTTATCTGTGGGTTTTTAACCACAACCATCACTATCTCTCGTTCCTGTGCTTGCCTTTCAAAAATCCTTTATCTTCATTGGTAAATGCTTTACGTTTGTCCCTCCTTGGGGCGGTTTTGTTACCACCTTGGCCATCGACCCTGTTACATGGATAATTGCATGTTTGCCGATATGTTTGACTGCGAGTGAACTTCTTTTTCCTTTTGTCTCTTCTTTGCGCTCACGCTTATGCCTGCCGTGGCGCTTTGAATTGGCTTGCTTATGTCAACTGTTATACTTTCCTTTTTAATTTATGCGGCAAGAAAAGTCCAGTTAGGAATTTACAACGCTAATAGCTCTAACTCGAGCGAAAGCACAACGCATTGCATTGTCTCTTCCTGCATATGCAGCACTGCTCCCTGGATGCTTCACTAATCCAAGGTACAGTGAAAGAGTGCCTCCTGGTGGCGGTGAATTTATGGTGCTTCAGAAATGTTCTGATTCTAGTCTAAACCTTGTGGGCTAGGTTCATATTAAGAATATGCAGAAAGAGTATATATTCATGAAATAGAAATGTACCTAAGTTACGTTAAAAAAAATTACGATTTTAAGCGGACATGAGATTTGGAAAGTTTGCTCTGTTGCCCACAGTCTCATATGTGTTTGGAGCCTTGAGCTAGGCTCAGTTCTGTGGGTCTTTTACCATAGACCAGGCAGAGATCTGCCCTCACCTCTTCTGTTCCATGTTTACCCTGCACTACTACTACCTTTTGAAAGGATATGACAGTGCCAGGAGAAGGCAAGTGCACAGATTATAATGTAAATCAAACCGCTTTACAAGTTGCTTACCAGGGGTTAAGGTTTTTAAAAATTAGTTGCATTCTTATAATAAGCTCAGTCCCCATAGGGGAATCTGTACGTAAGTAACACTTTTACATGTGTGTTGACCTAAGTTTAGAAAAACAGTTTACCATGTTCTTTTGCATGGATAGTTGATTTGTGTTTGTGATGGCCTCTCTGTCAGCCAGCTGATGCTCCAGACCTTCCAGCGTTTTAGGATAATAATAAATGCCATAACCACACAATTAACTAAGATTGTACTTTCAGGGCAAAAACAGCACTGCAGCAGTACCTTGCATGATGGCAGAGGGTGGAAACTCCTGGCAGCTCCTCGTCGCCCTTCCTTCGCCGAAAAGTTTTTCGAGGAACAACGAAAAGGAGTACTTTGGATGTGTCCTTAAGTTTGCACAAGTCACCTTGGACTGCAAATCTCTCACAACCTTGGGGAGGAGGAGGCTACTTTGCAGATTAAATGCAGGAGAAAAACCGCCATCCTCTGATGCATTCGAGAACTTTTTTGGGGGTGATAGTACCTTTTGATTAAAGGACATTGGTGTGTTTTTCCTGAGCTACCTGGACTTTAAGTAAGAAGAGCAATCCTCACTTTTCATTTTAGGTCTATGGATTCTCTGCTTTTTGCTACAGTGTGGGTGGCTGGATACCTCAGAAACATATATATATATATTTTCATTTTTCCTTTTTATTTTTGTGCGCGTGAGCGAGTATGTGTGAGAGAACGGAAATCCTTTTCTACAGATTTTCCAGGGTTGCACATTTGCCTGTTGTGTGAATACTTTGACATAGATTTACATACTGATTGAAATGTTATTTAAAAAGAAACACGTTGCGAGCAACCAGAGGCGGTGTTTAAGAGCCATTATATTTTATGTTCATTTTTTTTGGTTAAATGAATGTTCGTAAGTAAAATATATGCATTTCGGAATCTCAGCGTAAGAAAGACGTACATCTATTTTCAGAAGGATAAAGGAGAGGACGACGAGATGCACTAACTAAAAATATGCACAACCTGTGTTTCTTGGACACCGTAATTGAATGGTAAATATCCTCACTGCCTTAGTGAGTACTGTTACTGTGACATGGCCCTGGTCAAGGAAGCGGATTGAAGTTGAATTATCGGCCACTATTTACAGTGCCATTAGTAACTGGCAGTGTGGATTCCCTGAATTTGTTGGACTGGCATTTGAGTGCAAAAAGTTGGCTGAACATGATCACTTGGCACTACTAGCTGTATGAAGTGACACGGATGCCAAGGAGCATGTCTAGCCTGCATCATAGTGAAATCAAGTGCAGGTAAAAGGATGAATTCCAGAATCTCTCGCTCCCGGCCATACCACTGCCAATTAATAAGACAAGCGCTGCATCCATATTAACTTATTGTAAATAGGTTATTTTTCAGAGTTGAAGGTGGTTTATTATTTGCTTTTTTAATTCAAATCTGTAAAAAAAAAAAGAAGAAAAAAAAAGAAGCATCTGTGGTGCGCATAATCGGTGTGTTGCCAATTTGTTGGTCTTAGTAAACCTTTAGCACAAATCAACATTCCCCATCCAGAAAGCTTAAAGTTTGAAATTGCTTGTGTTGCTGTTTCTGCTGGTCTTTGGTAGGATAGGAGAAACTTTAAGATATGATCCTGTTAAGAAAAGACGACTATGGAATTTTGCATAAATACCGATGGTTTTTTTATTTTTTTTATTTGTATGACTGTAAGCAGAGCTAATGCTGGTCCCTCCTAATCCTTCTGAAAGCATCCAATATAGCCCCTTCCAGGGCAGGGCTCCATTTATCTCATCAGGCATTTCCCGGTGGGCAGAAGCCCGCTGGAGACTGGTTTTGCAAGCCTAGGATCTCTCTGCTGGTGCACCTAACTGCAGCAGGCACGGAAGGGGGGCTTCAAGAGAGAGAAAAAGAGGGAAGGAAGGTGGGGATAAAGTTCAGAGAGGTAGAAGAGATATTTGAGCGAAGGAGAGAGAGTGGGTTGATGGAAAGATAGAGTGAGGAGAAGAAAGGAGCGAGACTAGTTTGAGCATATTTGCTAGGGCTGCTTTTGGTTCCCAAATCCTGCAGCGGCCCCATCACCAGGGAAGGAGTCTGACCAAATGTCACTTTATGCCAACAATTCTTGAACCATGTCTGTACGGGGTTTAGCACGCCGTGGATGTCACCAAAGATCAATGTTCTGTGCCAATCGATTTTTGTCACAGTTTTCTCATTCTGACAGTGCATCATAAGGCTAGAAATGTGCAATAGTTGGGAGGCTATTTAGCTGTTTTTTTTTTTCCCCCTCTGAACAGACGGGTACTTCCAGTTGTCTGTCCTGATGATGAAGTGGCTACAGGTTGTATATTGGTCCCGGAAAGGAGCTTTGTAAAGGTATAATGGTTGGTGAAAGATTCATTACAGGAGTTGTAAAATCAACCTGCTCTGTTTGCTTTATTTGTAGAAAGTGGGTTTTTCGGAGTGAAGAACTAGGTATAATTTGTTAAGGCGTGTACAAAGGAGTTGAACTGGTGGAAGTGGACATTGGAAGTTCACTATTTGTAAGACCCTATGTGGGAGTCTCTTTTTTTTAATGCACTTGCAAGTGTTTTTGTCAGGAAGTCCCTTTCATAATGTGATCTTCTGTCCACACCCTAATCAGAGATGCTTCCTCATGTGAAGTACATTGAGTTCAAATCAGTCAGTTTTCCGATGAGTATATTTGACGATACAGTCCAACATTTTGTACTAAACTTGCTTATTCTTATTCAGCACTTTAATGATGGGATGTGGCCAGTGCAGGTTTTAGATGTATACAGGCATTCAGGTCAGGACTTAAGTGCTAACCTCGCGGTTGGTGCTTCTATCCGTGCAGAAATTATTTTTTTAAACTGGTTTACTGAAGAGTGTTGGTACAGACCCAAAAGAAGAACCTTACAACAATTGTAGGAAAGTGGTGTATTATGAAGTGATGCTGGTTAGGCTTCACTGCGTAATACTCTCACAATACCACAAAGATGGTCCTTGTATCCACAGTAATAAATCCTTAGCTCAGTCCTGGTAGTGTAGCAAAGAGGAACATGTGTTAAGCATTTCAAAGTAACAACATGGACGATAGTAATGAACAAGACTCAAAAGAAAGACACCAATTTATAAAAATAATGCAGGTTTTTATATTCATTCAAATACTTAAACAAAGTAAGTCAGATACGTATAACCAGAGTGATGAAATTTCAAGTTAGAAATAATACAATACAGTTCAAACTTTTACCATTGCGGTCAATTGTAAAAGTCACTAGTGTCACTGTCACTTGTGGGGTGAGTTCAGGGGAACCACTTGTAGTTAAGATTATGCGGGTTCCTGCGCCAAGCTGTGACAGTCAGACCATTTTACCTGGCTCGTGGGGCCTGAGTGCAGAAGTGTCCTGGCTGTCCTTGGTGCTGAATGCGAGATCTGCAGATGATGAAAAATGGTACTTGTGGCACTTTGTCACTTGCGGTCAGTTTCATGGTTGCCCACTGGGGGTTAAGATTGTGTGGGCCTCTGGACCAGGATTCACCTGGCAGAACTACTCCACCTAGCTTGGGCATCTCCAGTGCAGTGGTGTGCTTGGCTATCCTTGGTGCTGAATAGAAGCTGGGTTTGCTGCCTTTCCCACTGTGTCAGTGCAGATGAGGAAGCAGATGCACAAACTTGACAACAGAGCCACTGGTGATATTGGATGCGAGTGTTGTGGTGTGCCCTCGGGTTGAAGCATCGAGTGAAGGCAATGATGACTGGACTGGCCACCAACAAGTCTTGGCAGTGGTAAGGTGGAGGAGAAGCTATCTCCCCTTTTGAATGTCCTGGGGAAAACAGTAGACAGCTGTAACTTGGAGAATTGGATTAAACTTCCCACATTGCACTGGAACACCTGCTTTTGGGTGATCCCTTTGGGTGATCCCTTGGAGGGCCCTAAGGCCAGCACTTCTTTGGTTCCAAGTAGCTGCTTTTTACCTGCAGTTGGCAGGGGGCTAGTGCCACTAATAGAGGGGAGTCTGGTCTTGCCTTTGGCCCACAAAGAGTTCCCTTATGCTGCAGGACTCAAACTTTGGTCCAGGATGAGTCACGGTTGAGCAGTTCCAGAAAGGTTGCCAAGCCTTTTGTTTGTGCAGGTTTCTGTTGTCGTTAATGCAGGTCTCCTTCTGTCCTTTCTTCACACGTTTGCAGATCTGAGGTTCTGGTACTAGGGGTGCCCCTTAAATCCTAGATTTTAGGTTGGGGGGGCGGGGTGCAAATAGGCTACTAGCGCCAGCGGCTAATTCACCCCTGCGGTGACCACATCTGGTGCGTTGAGGCACCTTTTCTACCCAGAATGCTCTGTTTTGACACTTTTCAAGATGGCAGGTCTTCTTTTCCTGTACGAATCAGGTAGCGAACCCTAGAGGTGTGGTAAGCCTTCTAGGGGTATATGCCTCATGATTAACTAATTTTCCCATCAGCCCGAGTGCAAACGTGCCTGTGCAATGATTACTTTGTTCCTCACTAGGGGACAGCCTGCTTGCATATCAGAGGCAGTGTGCCCTCTGAAGCTCACCCCCTTGATGTGCCACTTCACAGGGAAGGAGGGAGGTGTGACTTCCTTCCCGTCCAGGGCTCTGTCCTAATTCCTGGATGTGTTCCCTTCTGCCCAGGGGGACAGAATCCTGTCTTGGAGGCAGCAGCTGTGAGCCAGCAGCCTGAGCAGAGTAAAACTGGGGCAACTGGATGGACAACCTCTAAAGTTGCTACCTGGGTGCATACCATATGGCCCTGGCACGATATTTGTGGCAGGTGTAAGAATACACAATGTTTGACACAAAAAATTACCCATTTCAGCTGTACTATAATGGAGCTGGCAACCATGGGTTTGCCCAGGTGCGAGGCCATGTTATTCTATAGGAGCGCCTTTCACTTATAGTAGCCTTTAATAGAAAAGGCTGCTATAGGGACATATAAGCTTGCAATTAAATGTCAACACCTTTATTATAATGTACCCTGCCTCCAGGGCTCAGGGGGCTTTTCTTCGGGGTAAAATGGTGCTTTGGATGTGCCACACATGGTGTGGGCAGAGTCGAGTTAGAGTAGTTTATACTGCTGCTGCAGTCTGCAACAGCATGCCTGCTGTCAGTAGTTTGCTTGGGTCACTCAGGGTGGCACAATCAGTGCTTAAGGCCTTGGTGACCCCTTTAACACCCATACCCTGGGTACTACTGGTACCATATCCTAGGGACTTATAAGGGGGTTAAAGTACTTGCTAAATGGCGTTCCCCTTTCACATTTATCAGTTTAAGAAGAGAGTATTGGCACAGAGCCTGGTTAGCAGGCACCAGTGCACTTCCCGAGTCATAACTAACAGCATCTAAAGCAAAAAGTGTGGGGGTGACCATCCAAAATGGGCACTTTCCAATAACAATGATCTTAAAAAGAAATGAACTTCACCCAGCATGGATTTAAATCAGAAGCATTTCTATCAGCTATTTTACTGTACTTTTTGAAAAAAGGGTCTTCCACACTTCATGTGAAAGCCACTATGTAAGTATACTGCAAGACTATAAATGTGTCTTAACAGCTCTCCTCCATGCTCATTTCACAGGCAGGGAGAAGCCAAGCAGTGTTTGTCTGTGAGATGTGTGTGTTATTGTGAGAAAGTAGCCGCTTTTTAGCATGGTTACCCCCACTTTTGGCCTGTTTGTTAGTGTGTGTCAATGTGTTTTTACTGTGTCACTGGGATCCTGCTAGCCAGGACCCCAGTGCTCATAGTGAAAACCGTATATGTCAGTGTGTTTTGCCTGTCTCACTGGGATCCTGCTAGCCAGGACTTTAAGTGCTCATAGTTTGTGGCCTAATGTGTGTGTTGTCAGTAGTGCTTAACTGTGTCACTAAGGATCGCTATCCAGAACCTCAGTGCTTATGCTCTCTCTGCTTTTAAACTTGTCACTATAGGCTAGTGACTTCATTTACAAATTTCATTCGGCACACTGGACCCCCCTTATAAGTCCCTAGTATATGGTACCTAGGTACCCAGGGCATTGGGGTTCCACGAGATCCTTATGGGCTGCCGCATTTCTTTTGCCATCCACAAGGAGCTCAGACAAACACTTTCACAGGACTGCCACTGTAGCCTGTTTCAAATAGTGCACACACTATTTCACAGGCATTTTCACTGCACTTAAGTAACTTACAATTCACCTATATGTCTAACCTTCATTTACTGAAGGCTAGGTGCAAAGTTACTATGTGTGAGGGCACCGTTGCACTAGCAAAGGTGCCCCCACACAGTCCAGGGCCAATTCCAGTGACTTTGTGAGTGCGGGGGCGCCATTACACGCGTGCACTACATATAGCTCAATACCTCCATGTAGCTTCACAATGGTAACCCCGAATCTGGCCATGTAAGGTGTCTAAGATCATGGAATTGTCCCCCATTCCAAATCTGATATTGGGGAGCCAATTCCATGCATCCTGGGGGCTCCACCATCGACCCCCAGCACTGCCAAACCAGCTCTCTGAGGCTTGCACTGCAGCTACAGCTGCTGCCACCTCACAGACAGCAGCACCTCAGTCCCAGGAAGGCAGAACAAAGCATTTCCTTTGGGAGGAGGGTGTTACATCTTCTCCCTTTGGAAGTGGGTGTTACAGGCTTGGGAGGGGTAGCCTCCCAGAGCCTCTGGAAATGCTTTGAAGGGCACAGATGCACCCTCCTTGCATAAGTCAGTCTACACCGGTTCAGGGACCCCTAGTCCCGGCTCTGGTGCAAAACTGGACCAAAGAATGGGGAGTGACCACTCTCCTGTCCATCACCATCCCAGGGGTGGTGCCCAGAGCTCCTCCAGTGTGTCCCAGACTTCAGCCATCTTGTTTTCCAAGGTGTGGGGACACCCTGGAGGTCTCTGAATGGCCAGTGCCAGCAGGTGACGTCGGAGACACCTCCTGATAGGTCCATACTGGATAAGGTAGCCAATCCCCCTCTCAGGGCTATTTAGGGTCTCTTCTGTGGGTTTCTCTTCAGATTCTACTTGCAAGTTTCCAGCAGGAATCTTCTGCAACTACTACTTCATCCTCGGACCTCGGATCGACTGCAGACTGTTCCTGGAACCGCTGTAACAGCAACAAAGTATCCAGAAGGGCTACTTTTCCTCTGCAACTTCAGCTCCAGCCAGCAACAGTTCCCAAGGTGTACATGCTCTGGGGACTCCCTGTCTTCACCCTGCACCAGAAGGACTGAAGAAATCTCCCATGGAGTGACAGAGTCACTTCCCTTCTCCAGCAGGCCCCTTCTAAGATGACGACCGGTTCTCTTGGACTCCTCTCCTGGCGACGAGCGTGCTCCTTGAAACATAGGTGGTGGACCCCTTCGACTCAGACTGTCCTAAGGTCCTGCTGTTCAAATTTGGAGGAGGTAAGAGCTAAGAGCTAAGAGCTTGCCTTCCCCGTTTGCGACAATATCCCTGTGCACTGCATCATCTTAACTTCCTGAGGCCTCTGTGCACTATTTGCAAGAATCCTTCGTGCACAGTCTGGCCAGGCCCCCAGCACTCTATCCTGCAACGCTCAAGTTGTCCTCCGGTGGCGTGGGACCTTGTTTTGTCGTGCTGCAAGAACCTCAATTTGCACCTTCTTTGACCCCGTGTCCTGGGACCTTCGTGGGTGGTGTCTGGTCATCTGTGGGTTCCCTCCAGTGCTGGGAGCCCCCTCTGCCTCTTTCAGTCTGAGTTGAGGCCCCCAGGTCCCTCCTGGGTCAAGGCAGTGCCACTTTGACGCAAACCGCAACATTACTTGAACCAAGGCTTGTTGGACGAATCCATCGCCGAAACTCACCTGCATCCAACATTTCCACGTGGGACATCCATTGAATCACGCAAGAACCTGCAGCCATCTTCCCTTGGTGCATTTCTGCAGTCTTCGTCCAACCGTAGACTCTTCTTTTGCACCCTCTTCTAGGTTGGCAGGGGCTCCTGTCTTTCCTGGAATCTTCTGCGACTTCTGGACTTGGTCTCCTCTCTTTACAAGACTTCAGGCCTAGGAATCCACCATTTGTTGCTTGCAGTCTTGCAATAACTCTAATCACGACTTGTTGTGTGTCCTAAGGAAACCTGCAGTACTTTACTCCTACTTTCCTGGGCTGTGGGGTATGTTACTCACCTTTGTGGTTTTCTTACTCTCCTAGCGATTCTCTACACACTACACATGTCTAGGGGGGAATTTGTGATTCGCATTCCACTTTCTTGGTATATGGTTTGTGTTGCCCCTAGACCAATTTCTACTATTGCATTTCCTATTATTTGCACTATCCTATGTCTAATTATTTACCTTATTTTGGTGTCTAGTGTATATATTGTGTAAAATACTTACCTCCAGAAGGAGTATTGCCGCTAAGATATTTTTGGCCTTGTGTCACCTAAATAAACTACCTTTATTTTTGGTAACACTGAGTATTGTCTTTACTTGTGCATAAGTACTGTGTAACTATATAGTGGTATTGCTGGAGCTTTGCGTGTCTCCTAGTTCAGCCTAAGCTGCTCTGCTATAGCTACCTCTATCAGCCTAAGCTGCTAGAACACTACTAGATTTCACTAATAAGGGATGAATGGACCTGGTATAAGGTGTAAGTACCCAAGGTACCCACTACAAACCAGACCAGCCTCCTACAGTTATGAGATAACTGGAGCAAAAGTACACTCAGACACAGCTTTCTGCATGAATCAGTTAAGAGCATCCCAACCTATAGTTTTTGGAAGGCATTAAACTCAGTGTCTCTCCGCCCCCTGCATGAGAAGTACTTGCAGGATCAATTCATAACAGTTAGAAATGATGAAGCTTTATATTGCTCAAACATTATTCTCACTTCTGAAAACATCCCTGTAAACTTTGTTTTATGTAATTTCATTCTCTTTTATTTTACAGGATTTTCATTTTTTTTTCAGTCAGAAACTTCAGTTTGTTTGATTATTTTGAGCTTGATGCAGGATATAGCAATTTACATTCCATACTTCCCAGGGTTTACAACGAAATCACTTTCCTTGGTCCCACTGGTGATGCGCGCTACTGATTAGTGTGGCAAATTAGTGCATAGATTAATTTCATGGCCCTTCCAGTCAAGTTACCAGTTCTAATTTAGCATTGTCCTCTAGGGGAATCAATGAATGTATAGTCGTTACTCATTGTTTTTGCTGTGCAACAATCAATGGTAATCATCAACTGTTTGTTTTTATAGGTGCTAATTGAATTTCTTTTTTTTCCTGATGGTCAATAGATGCTCCTAAGTGCTTGGAGCTTGACTTGTTCAAATGCTGCGGAATCATCTATGCAATATACAATCCATTCCTACCAGCAGTAAGCAAATTTGTATTCTAGGTATTGATAGATATTTCTAGCTGCAGATTCCTTACCTTAGAATAGTCCCCAGGCATCAGACTGGATCCAGAATGTTTTATGAGTAGTCCCCTTGCTCAGATGCCACAGTTAACTCCATGCGGCATCATTAACATCGTCCACGCCAAAAGTGATGTTCACGGTGCCTATACCTGTGCCACCACAGCATTCTGACTCGGTGTTAGAAATTAGGTCTCTAGCTGGCAGAGGTATACCCCCTGTCCAAGTAGGGACCACAGTCTTAGTCGGTGAAGACAATTACACAACCTAAATTAACCTGTGCTCACCCTCTGGTAACTTCAAAGGCAATGTGTAAAGTATTTGTGCAACACATGAGTAGTAATCACAATGGCACACCAGAAAAAGGACTTCACACAGGTGTATTCAAAATAGAAGTTATTTATCTGGGTAGATCAAGACCAAAAAGACAACAAAAAATTCAATGAATATTCACTTTAAAGATATTACATTAAGCGGGCTGTGTATGGGTAGGCCCTGCTTGTGCTAAAGAAAGTTATTGGTTGATGGTGGCGGGCAGAGGTGGAACTTCTACTCAGGCAACAACCTCAATTTATTGTCAGAGTGAGCTACAAAAGTCACTAAATTCACCTGTGCTTAACCCTCTGGTAGCTTGGCACAAAAACAGTCGGGCTCCTCTTAGAGGCAAACAGTTATAAAGTGGGAACAACACAAGAAAAATCCCAAAGCAATTAATAAATTGAGTACATTTTAATAAATATATTGATACCAGAAGAACAAAAATCCAATGATGAGAAACGATGACATACAATTTTTAAGTCCTAGGTAAAACAAATAATGCCTAAAAGCACAAAGCACTGGTCATGCCAGAATGAGGGAAAGTCACAAGTTCAGGCAGACCGCAATGGAGTGCAGATGAGATTCAAGTGCCAGGTTAATCCGTTGAAGTCCAACGCAAAGAATTCTGTTTCTTGTGGAGGAGGCTGCGAGGAGCAGGTAGAGTGTCGCAGATGGTTGTTGCTGTAGCGGAAAGAGCAGGCAACGCTTTGTGGGCTGTCGCTGTAGTTCAGAAAGCCGGTCTGGCATTGCGGATGGTCATTGCTGTAGCTTTGCGTTGGTCACCACAGGCTGTCGCTGTAGCGCGAAGTGCGGCTTTCACGCTGCCGGTCGCTATAGCACGAAGAGCAGGTCTTACTGGAGCTTTGTGTTGTTTTTCATCAGAGACAGCATAGTCTTGGCCCAAAGGGGGACGTTTTTGTTGTGAGGAGCCCACAACTCAGGATTTGTACCTTTTGTAGGAGAAGTACCCCCTGATGCAAGGCAAGGGTCCACAAACTTGGGAGGTACCTCATGGAGATCAGAGACTCACTCTAAAAAAGAAAAAACAGCAGGTCAGCTGGACAGTTGTAGGGAAGCTTCTGATAAATGGTTTGTCCCTTTAGCTCACACAGGTGGCCAGCCAGCTGAAGCTTCAAGTCACTCTGGTGTAGCCTGAGATGAAGGCAAGCAGGTCCAGTCTTCTGGCAGCATAGCAGTCCTTCTATAACTTTGACAGGTCCAGGAATGTTCTGATGAGTGGCTCTGGAGGTCCAATATTTATGCCTGGTTCCAGCCATTGTGTGGGGATGACTTTCTGTTTTACCCCCACATCTGGAAGGATCCAAATCGGCAATGGGTGATAAAAGGCAGAAATGCCTGGTATTAGATTATTTTCTGTGTGCAGGAGTCAAAGCCCTTTGTGTCGCTGTCTGGAAACAATACACAAACCCTAACAGCAGAGCTATTCACAGTCATGTGACCCAGGACACTGGCAGAAGGCCCGCATGGTTGGGGCAAGAAAATGCCAGCTTTAATATAATTTTCAATTACAATTCATTTGAGCATGTACAGTATACCTCTATGTGCTCCCAATCCAAAGTTATCTCATATTAGATGTAATAAGATAACCAAGCGTTAGTCTAAAGCCTTACAACAGTTTTTCACTATTAGGACATTGTAAAAACCTAAGCGCACATGTCCGGTGAGACTTTAGGGTCTACCTTGGAGGTAACTTATACGTTTTATAAAATAATGTTTAGGCCTCACAAAAGCTTTACTTTGCAAGGTCAAAATGTCAGATTAAAACAGAACTGCAGGCTTGCAGTGGCATGCCTGAGAAATGTTTTTAAAGGTGCCTGTAGTACATGATGACACAATGAGGGTTATTGTCCTGCTAGTAGCATTACATTTATAGGATCGGGGTACAGGTAATTCTGCTTTACTAGGACTTAACAAGTAAATTAGATATGCCAATTAAGTGTAGTTAATGATTGAAGGCGAGACCACAAGCACTGTAGCTGTTGTTATCAAAGTGTTTTCCCACTAAATGGTTTACAATCTTGTATCTGTACAATGCTAACTCAGAAACTGATGCACCATCAATGCTGAATCGTCCAGCTTAATACATTTACACTGCATAGTATACATGTATCTATTATATTGCATTGTCCTAACATAATGTAATCAGTCTGTAACAAAAGCAAGCACCAACAAAAAAGTGGGGGGGCTTTCTGAGTGTGCCAGATCATGTTTAATAAAATTAACACATATAAAACTCAACACCCCAAACCACAGCCTCACACAATAGGCCTTAAATGTTCCATCTTCCCAACAGGATGTCCTGGTGGCCACAACATGGGAAAGTTCTTCGAAGCTGTAAGTCCGGCGGAGCAATAGGGGTACTATCTGCCACAGGCGAGACGGGTCACAGTCCCTGGAATCCCAACAGTAATCTTTTTCTTGAAACACCTGCATGAAGACAGAAGGTTCCTCTGCAGGTGCAAGCATAATCAACAAAACTTGGAGTACAGCAATCAATATCGCTGCTTCTTTGGATTTCACACCACGTAGTTGTTCACAAAACATTGAAACATGTTATTTCAATTCACCTGTGGCCTTAATCGCAGATGGAACAGTGGAATGCCTGCTATCCTATTCAGCTTGTCAGTCCCAGTTAAAATCCCTGGTCAGTGTTACCTAGCACCTCTTCCTTCCCGACAGGACCTGGTGTCTGCTAGGAAGGGTTCCTGTCACAGCCCTGTTGATGAATAACCACTCCTTAGTAATCTTTTCCAGTCCCCCCCCCCTTAGTATGTCCTTGACAGTCACTCTGCCCTTGGTTGTGGCTGCAAAAGTGTCTTCCCTCCAGGCATTCCCATACATCGCCTGGGTATAGAAAGTGCACCTTTTCCCATTCACTGTGACCGGAAGACACTTTGGAAAATGTAGCCTGTATCTGATATTTCTCTTGCCTAGATCCTTTTTCACCTCTAAAATGGTGTGACTCTGCTGCTATACTGCTTGGGTGAAGTCAGGTTAAAAAAGATAATCTTGCAAACACTGCCATGTTATCTCATCCCGGTAATGTAATCATCTCCCCAGTGCCATCCTGTTCCTGATGGCTCCAGGCGGTGGGTGAACAGTGTGCCACAATGGAGGTCATAACGCTTAGAAACCCTGTGTAATGGACAGTGCCTGACTGCACTTAGAGAAAGAATCTGCCCATTCCAAAGATGACTAGAGAGAAATTCACCTGGAGTCCAAAGTTGGTAATTGATCATTTACCAAAGTTGGTAAATGAGCTGATATGTATCCTTTTTAGTCACCTCAGTGATTAGCATTGAAGTAATTTGGTATATTCAGCAAACATATTGGTTCCAATGAAATCATCCAATCGTTACAGTATGTGGTAACATGTTGACACATTTTTGACATGCTAAGGTAAACCTTAGTGCATTCCCTACCACTCCACTGGATAGGGAATCCAGGAGGCTGGGCGTCTTTGAAAAGCACATATTCTATTGCACCAGCCTTGCCTAATGGTTGGTGAACATCGCATGCCTCTAAGGCCAACAGTCCCATGCACTTTGGGACTCCGTTATATAGGCTGCTTCTGATGGTGTGGGAGGAGGGCCGTGCTATCCTCAACCAGGCCATGGTGGGTGGCAGGGGTGCAACAAAGTTCACCTATCCAGTGTAGCCTGGACACCACTGACTCCCTGGGTATAGCAATGGCTTATATGGTGGTGCTGCTCCACCAAGCCTGGATACGGTCCACTGGGTTCTCAGGGGATGTCAAGTCATCACTGATTGACATGCCTGTCGATGGCTTCTGTCTATTTGGCGACAAGGCACTCAAAGGTTTTTGTGAGGGAAGGGTCACTCCCAGATCCCTTGGCCTTTCTATTTTGACCTGGCTGGCACAGAGGGCCTTTCATCCCTACCACAGAGGTGGAACCGGCTACTTTGGGCATCCGCAGAATCAGGCCTACCCAGTACAATAGCCTGCCCTGTACATCTTAGTCCATCTGAGAGGGTGCCTTTGCTAAAGGTATAAAGTATATATAGGTTGATCACTGAGAGAAAAGATAAATGCATAGTAATACACTAGTGAGTGAAACCTTCAATTATGACTGCAACGCAGTTCTTTTAACTTCCTCAGTCCTGAGGAGACCGGTAAATGAGATTGGCCGAAACGCATCAACATTCTTTGGAAGAAGTCTGAATAAGTAAGAATAGCTGTAAATTAGTCTTACTATAGTAGATACTAAAGGCCATTTGTAGCCTATACTCCATAGCTGATAGGACTACCTTCAGGTGGATTTCAGGATGGAAGAACATGGATAACCACCTTATGAATTAAAGAAACATGAGGAAGCATTGAGAATTGGACAGTGGACTGATTCTCCCGCATGTTACAAATATTCTGGAACTTTGCCAAAGTGAATTTATGTTTTTATGGGGTTTTCATTGGTTATAATTGTCAATACATAAACAAAGTTTTTATTAATTTATGACCTGTTGATCTGAGTCCATTATAGAAGATCGAGCTGGAGTGGGATCAATACAGGATTGGGGCACAGTGCAGTGATAATTCAAGGTTTCACTGACTTGTGTATTACTATGAATTGAACTGTCCCCTCATTGATCAACCTAGATATACTTTATATTTGTAACCCAGATACTCAGGCATGATATGGGCAAGCCCTTATTTAGTTTTAGAAACCATGACATGGTTGTTATTCCCGCAACTTTCTGGTGCCGAAGAAGGACGGAGACATCCGCCCTGTCCTAGACGTGTGCCCTTTCAATGTCTTTCCATGGAAAGAGAAGTTCAAGATGCTCATGATGGCTCAGATCCTGTCTGTCCTGGATCCTGGATGGTTTCACTGGACTCATATTTTCACATCCCTGTCCTGATGTCCAACAGGTGTTGCCTATGCTTCATAGTGGGCCAAAAGCACTTTCAGTTCACTGTGCTCCCTTTCAACCGTACCAGTGCCCCTGGGTCTTAACAAAGTGATGTCAGTGGTTGCTGCCCATCTGGGGAGGTTTGGAGTTCCAGTCTTCCCCTACCTTGACTAACTGCTGAAGGTGGGCGTGTCCCAGACAGCCATCACCCATCTCCAGCCTACAACAAACCTATTCCATTCGCTGGGTTTAACTACCAATGTGCCAAATTCACTCTTGAATCCCTCTCAGACTCTCCCTTTCATCAGAGCCATTCTGGACACAGTGTAGTTGTGCACCTATCATCCGGAGCAGCAAGGCCAGGATTCTCAGATTGTGATTCTGATTTTTCAGTCTCTATCCTAGATTTGGATAAAACTGACTCCATTGCCTCCTGCATCCTACTGGTAAGCATGTCCGATGGCATTTGCAGGCCCAGTAGTGGACCTGAGGTCCCAGTAGGCACAGAATCGGGGGAATCTCTCCTACTTGGACCAGATATTGGAGGGAATTGCAAAATATCTGCAGTGGTGGCTGATGAACCACAATTGGATAAGCGGCAGACCCCTCTCCTTTGCCTATCCAGAGATCACAGTGGTGATGGATGCATCACTTCTGCATTGGGGCACCTATCTGTGAGAGGTAGAGATCAGAGGACTTTGGTCTCCAGAAGAGTCTCAGCTCCACACCACATCAATTTGTTTGAGTATCTGCTATCTTGTCTTTTCTGCGACTGGCAGGTTGACTCTCCCCTTTATGTTCCCAGTTCAGGCTTGTTTTTTGAAGGGCCTAGAACACCTGTTTCCATCTGTCCCCTTTGTCACGCCCAAGTGGGACCTTAATTTGGTTCTCCCTTGTCAACCTGTGCATAACTGCTCTCTGCGCTTCTTGACTATGAAGACCGTTTTCCTGGTGGCTAATACATCGGCCAGGAGGGTGAGTGAACTTCAGGCTCTGTCAGTCCACACTGCGTACACCAACTTCTTCCTGGACAAACTGGTCCTCAGAACACTTGCCTCTTTTCTTCTGAATGTCAGCCAGAGCATTACTGAGGAGAGACTCCACCACTAGGACCCTAAGAGAGCTCTTTCTTTCTACATTGATTTCACAAAAGACCAGTGAGTAAACAGTAAGCTCTATGTTGGGTTCACAGGAGCGAATAAGGATGAGGCTGTGTGGAAACAGACCCTCTCTCAATGGATTGTACTGAGCAAAAACATCTGCTGTGCTTGGTGAAGAAGAAACCCCTGAGTGGTTGGAGGCCCATTACACCAGGGCAAAGGCTGCCACTACTGCATTAGCACACAGGGTTCATGTCATGGACATCAGCCAACCTGCCAAGTGGGACATCCCTCCACATACTCACAAAGCATTACTGTGTAGATGTCCAGGTCTGTCAAGACAGGCCTTTTGCCCATTTGGTCCTACAGGACTTTTTGGTCTAAGCCGGGTCACAGACCCTTTTCAGGGGAGCCATTGCTAAGGTATTGACCAAGATGAGGAATCTGTGGTTAGAAGTCTTTATTAGAAGAACAATTTACTTAACTTCTGTAGCGACCTTTCTGTTAGAGGGACTATCTAACTGCAGATTCCTCACGGATCCTTCCCATCCTCCCCGCTCTGCAAACTTGCCTTTTACCCAAAAGACACGGCACACTGGCCAAAACAGTTACATTGTTTTTTTTACATGGCTCTTGGTTTTTTGTTTTGAACTGGTCACAAAATAAATTGATGTCAGTACACCGGGGTAGCACATATACCGGCACCATGACATCACTGCTTACGCAGAGCTGAATGACGCTACCTTCTGGCGCGCAGAGGTACTAGTCAAGATTTTCTGGATCTAGTCTGATGCCTGGGAGATATTCTAAGGCGAGAAATCTGCTGTTAGGCTTTACTAGAAAAGGCGTTACCAAGTATTAGTAACTTATTTAACAGATATAGGTTGTTAGGGAACATACATAATATCAGTGTGTGTCTATTTATCTATATCTATAGGTTCAATGGCATGTGTAGCTGCAGATACACATTCTATGCATAGATTCCGCCATCTAGTGTTGGGCCCGGAGTGTTACAAGTTGTTTTTCTTTGAAGAAGTCTTTTTTTTTGAGTCATGGGTTAGAGTGACTCCTCCTCTCGGTAACAGTGCGAATGGTCTTCAACTCCTTTGTTAGACTGTTTTCTTTCCGCTGTCGGGTTCGGACGTGTTTCCTCTCGCTCTGAGATTTTCGATTCGGAAACTTTATAATAACTCTATTTCGCCATCGGTATTGTTTCGATCGCGTTTTCCATCTATGATCGAGCCGATTGATCATTGAAAACCAGAAAACGCCCTTTTGGGTTCGCGCACCCAACTCGGGCCTGTTCAGGCCTACCACATTGAAGCCTGATGGATCGGACTCCATTCCGATTCTGTCCTCGATGCCATGCAAAATATCCGTACACAGATCTACACGTGGTATGTAATCTCTGTCTCTCTCCCGAGCATCGAGAAGAAGACTGTGAAGCCTGTCAGTCGTTCCGGTCGAAAAGGACATTGTGTGACCGGAGAGCCAGAAGACTTGAGATGGCGCCAGAAAATGCAGAGTACATCGACACCGTAGAAGAAGAACAGGCCGAGACGGCAGAACACCGACTCTGGAGCAGACTCGGATGAAGTTAGCCAACAGATCACTGCGGCTCAGCATGTGAGTACAACTGCCCCTACACCCACTGCCAACAGACCAGTTAAGACCTTGGCTGCACCACTGCCAGAGAACAGTGATTCCACCCGAAAAGAAAATCATTGGCGACCGTCCTTCGGCGCCGAAAAAGGCCACACCCATTTCGATGCCTGAGTTGAGCAAATCCATTAAAAGCTCCACATCCGAGCCGGCATCCACACTCTTCGGAGTCAAAAGTTTGACGTCGAGTTTTGGAGCCGAAACCACAGGCTTTATCTTCGGGACCGAAAAAGTTGTCAACTTCGGAGTAAAAAAATATTCTTATACAGAGGAACAAGGACTTTCGAGCCAATTAAAGCAGAGCTCAAAGATATTCGATGAACAGTCCTCTAAATCGCCTAAAACATTAGAATCTATTTCTGAAGATTCAGACATTCAGCCTATACTCGAAATCATGGACGTGATCAAGACCTTGTAGGTTGAAACGCGTTGGTGTTTGTTGAAGGTATCATTTTGCACATTAAAAATAAGAATTGACAATTCTATGAGTGCCGCATGGTTGACCAAGTGTCAAAGTTGTGTGGTGATTAATGGAGGGAAAAGGCCCTTCCATGGCGTGTCTCATTTGGGCCTTTTGGAAGGACACACAGAGACACACACCCTTTTACTCTGAAACAATGTGCCTAACAATAACCATATGAGTGCTTTCCACCCCTTCTAGATGGAGAGCCCTGTGATGAAGCATGCCATGGGCAACGGATGGGGTCCAGAGTAGCAAGCTTGGAGACCATCAGGGGATGCCTTGCTATCCCTGACTCCAGGGCAGTGAGTGTAGCAGCTAAAACCGTCTTACTTTTGCACCACACAAATTTGATTACTGATCAAGGGCTGAGGGGTAGTAAAGAGGGGCGATAGTTGAGTCCTCTTCTCGCCCCTGTGATCGGTTCTGGCAACAAAAAAACATTTCCAAATGAAACACGGATCCAAGGTTTATGATTATCATGGTCATTATACTTTGTGTAGATGTTGACACTGCATCTTGCTCACTTGAAACCAACTGGGACCCTCCTTCCGACACATTGTTGATACATGCTGGGGCTCTTGGATGCCACCTCTTGTCTATGGAGCGACATTTATCAGTTTTTGGGTGGTGGGATGCTGATTCCTGCACCAACTGGATGCTTAAACTGTACAAAAATGTGTTTCCCAGCAGTGCGCACACGTCTGAATCAAAATGGGGAAACCTAGAAAGCATAAAACACAAGCCACCTCTAAGCTTACATCGAACACCTCAAAAGTATTGATCACAATGCCAATTCGATAGTTTTAACTGATACTATATCTGGCAAATTTGCCAGCTATCAATTCAAGCGATCACTTGAATCAACAACTGGCACTGGATGTGGGTGTCTTCTAAGCTGACCAAAGAAAGCTAGCAGTCAGGGTCATAGGCTAAAGCAACATTGTCCGCACTGGCGCCAAGTGTCCCAAACATGCAATCTCAACTGGTGGACTCCGGTACCTTGAATGCAGGGCAAAACATGCAGAGGGGCCAAAACATCATTCACATCTTGGGTGTACTGGAAAGAATTGAGCAACCCCAAGGTTAAGTTGTTCCTGGAAACCTGGTTGAGCAAGTTGTAACTCCATGGGTTATTTCTAAGTTCTTCTCTGTGGAATGCCCCACCATGATGTTGCTCATAAGGCACAAGATAGAGGCATCATCTTGCAGAGAGATACAGGCTAAATGCCCCTAGGACTATCAAACAGGAAAGCGTTTATTTTTCTGGATTTCATGGCAGTGGTGCACAAGATAAATAACTATTGGAGTTATTTGCTGGGGAGGATAGTGGGTCAAAATAGGTTTCACAGGTGACCTGACACCCTTGATGAATGTGTGACTATAGGGGCATGTCTCCCCCATGGGGCATGACATCCTGAAACTTCAGGGACCAAGACAAGAATGTCGTGGGAGTGGACGATTCAGCCCCCTGCATGCTTTTTTATGTTTTGTGTAATGTATTGTCCTAATTGAATAGACGTACGATTGACTTACATTGCTAGACAAAATTACACCGGGGCATTTAGTTCTCCTAATACTAATAAAAGCCCTGGACCTTATGCCCTTTAATGTTGAGGGTGGAAACACACCAAGTTTTCAGTTGGGTGTAGGACCATTATCTCCATAAGCACCCTTTTATGGCTTTTGGTCATACCAGAAGCACCTATGTGTTCTGAGGTATTTTTATTGCAAGGTCCTGGGGAGGAAATTATGCTAAGTGCTCCCTGGAATGCAGTTGACCCCATCCTGATATATAGGGGTGTTACACCTGACATCCTTGGTGTGATTTCCCCTATCTTTTAGCCTCTGCTTCCTGTGTTTTTTTTTACTGTGTGCTGAGCTTCGTTTTTGCTGGGCCGGGGGTTATCTGAGCTGTGTATCTCCCTTACCCTGACTAGTGTGAGGGTTCCTGCATGGACAGAGCGCAAACTGACTGCCAGCAAGAGACCCCCATTTCTAACATTGGTGATCAGCGGTGAGGATAGAACTTGTATTTGTACTTGACATACAGTGATTGGTGTACACTACTGTTTTATGGCAGATCATAACGCAACCACATACTATTTCTTTTCTCTTGGATTTTTGATTTTTTCCTTTTTTTCCTTCTTGGATTTCCCTTGCCTTCTGAAACTTTGCACCTTTGTTCAACCTTACCAACAAGCATTTCTCAGTCTGGGGAGCCATCAGCAGCTGCTACAAATGTGGTGTTTGAGTTGGAGAAACTGGAGGAGTACACAGTGGCTCAGTTCATGTATGTTTGTAGGGTATTAAGATGTCCGATCAAAAGCTCTGCTAGTAAGGAGGAGCTGCAAAAGGAGCTGAGGGCCTGGATGGCAGCAAAAGAGGCTGAGCAGCACACAGCAGAGGAGGATGTTGTGGATTGGATGAGGAGATGCAGAGCTTATATGATATTTTGTTGAATAACCCTCACCTGCCTGGAGAGAGGGCCTCCAGGACAGGCAGCAGTGTTTCATACAAAGGCCCAGAAAGAATTGGAGGACAGGAGGGAAATCTGAAGGCACCAATTAGAGGCAGAGAAGCTCAGACTCCAGCATGAGAGGGAGCTGCAGCTGACTAGAATCAAAAGGGAAGAGGAAAAATACAGATTGCCATGCAAGAAAGGAAACCGATATTTGCACAAGAATTGAGTTTAAAGGAGCTGGTTCTGAAGGGCAGGTCCAGCACAAATGGTGGCAGCAGTACCCCAGTGCAGCCTGAAAAAAAGTGTGCAAATCCCCAAAGACCTGGTAGAAGATTACAAGAGGGAGGAAGACATACACTTGTTCAAGGGGTATGAGTCAGCACTTTAAATGAACCTTGACCCCGAGGCACACTGGGGGGCAGGCCTATGGAAGCAATTTGAGGTAAAGGGGAGGAACACCTTGACAGCCCCAAGGGATCCTCAGGCACTCACCTACTCTATCATGAAGGATGCCCTACTCACTAGATATGGTCTCACTCCACAGCAGTACAAGGAGAAGCTCATCCTCACAGGAGGAGGGATTCTCAAACTTGGTTTGAATGTGTTGATTCTTTTTGCAGGGCACTGGGTGGTTGGGTGAAGGGCAGTAAGGTAACAGATTATGAGGGGTTGTACAATTTGATTGCGTGGGAGCACTTGTATAGTCTTTGTTTTCCAGAGCTGCGCCAGCACCTAATTAATAGCAAGCTGACTGACCTAAGGAAGCGGACTGGTGGGAGAGCACCAGGGCCAAAAGAGATATGGGGGAGACTCTGCCAAGGGGGGTAAGGGTCCCCATAAGAAAAAGTGTGGGGGGAAAGTGAACAAGGGGAGTTCTCAAAAGGACCCCAACCTAGTTCCCAGGGCAAGGATTCCCAGCCCACAGGTGAGAAGAAACCATGGATCTCTACAGGGAAACCTGCAGAGAAGGGTCCCTGCAATTGTTTTGCTTGTGATCAGGTTGGTCACATGAGGGGGGACCCTCAAATGTCCCAAGTGGACACTGGCACCACTGGTGCTCAGTCACAGGGTTTGGCCAGTGCAGCACTTGGGGAGGAGTTGGTCCCAGGAGAAGGATGGGAACTAGCTGAGATTACCCTTTTCTCATTAGGGGAGAGTGAGATGGTCTAGATGACCCTCGTGCCTAAGAACACCAAGATGTACAGGCAGTGGATGACCATCAATGGACAGAGGGTGGAGGCTCTCAGAGACATTGGAGCCAGTGTGAATACTGTGAGGTGTCACCTGGTGTCTAAAGAGCAAGTAGTTCCTAATGTGTTCTAGCAAGTAGTTGCTGTAGACAACTCAGAGCGCTTGTCTAAGGTGGCGCAGATTCCCTTTGAGTTGGAAGGGGGTTGGGGTGGGTCTCAGGTTCCTTGAGGGTAGCTGTGAGTCCAACCATGCTTGTTGACTGTCTGCTAAGCAATGACCTGTAAGATTCCCCTTGGAGCGAGTTGGAACG